>NC_133777.1:81141407-81440311 GCF_003597395.2 Chelonoidis abingdonii
GTCACAGTGGTGCACTGTGGGATACCGCCCGGAAGCCAATACTGTCGATTTGCGGCCACACTAAGCCTAATCCGATATGGTAATACCGATTTTAGTGCTACTCCTCTCGTTGGGGAGGAGTACAGAAACTGATTTAAAGAGCCCTTTATATCGATATAAAGGGCCTCGTAGTGTGGACAGGTACAGCGTTAAATCGGTTTAACGCTGCTAAAATCGGTTTAAATGCGTAGTGTAGACCAGGCCTAAGACACCAGGCTTTGGCTTGGTCTCTGGAATTGATCTTGCAACATGAAGGTGTTGCTTGCGTCATCTTTCAGTTGCTCTGTTATATGTTAATTTAACACAAAGAGAGCACAAATGTAAGTGGTGCTTCTATGTACTGTATGTGCGAGATGCAAATGTTACTGCTGATAATAGGTATGGGGCACTTTTTCTGTCAGCGGTTTGAAGCGGATAAAACTGTCACAGAATGTCATTCTCCTGATCTTTGTTTCTGTTTTTTGCATGTGTCTATTTTTGTTGCTTAGATTCCAAATTACTGTATTTTGCTTACAGTTAAAGGCTGCATTTTGCGCACATTGCACATTCTATAAAACCTCGGAAAAATTTGGCAGTGTGAATACTTTAGTCAGTGGAGCTGGAAAGATTTTCAAGTCTCATGAAGGGAAAGTCCCTGCCATGTTTCTGAATACAAATAAGTAATTTTGATCAAATACCAAATGTGCAGATTTTTCCAAGCATGCGCGCACACAACGTGAAATTTTCCCAGGCCATCCGAGAAAAGGGAGGCTTACAAACTGTGGGCCCAGTTCTGATCTTATATCAGTGCAAATGCAGTCTAAATCCACTGAAGTCACGTGGGTGTAAAATGGGTCTGAAACCAGAAATGGGGCCTGTGTCTCCTACATGGATTCATAACAGTGGGTGTGATGTGCACAGGACCTGAGCCTGGGAGTCGGGAGCCCTGGGTGTTATATCCAGTTCCGCAGCTGATTCACTGAGTAAACTCAGGTGAGTCAGTTAGGGCCTGATTCAGTTCTCATGGAAATCAACAGGAGTCTTTCTTAACCAGTTTTTGCATCTGTAAAAAGCAGATAATGAGCTGTACCTACCAGGGCAGCGTGGTTTGTGCGCCACAGGTGAAAAGCCATGTGTAAGTGCTACATGTTCATTATTATATGCCTCTGGATTATTATGTCCTGGGATAGGGACAATCTCTGGAAAAACAAATCAAATTAATCAGGTTGGCATACAGTATTACCTAGTCAGTTGAAGACTTACCAGTGAGCTCTAAATGGAATGCAGGGTTATTTGATCAATTAATTTCTATAATTAATTTAGTAACTTTTAAAATCTTGTAACTGATGTATGGGGCATAAATGCTGATTCTTCTGGAATTGGTAGGATAGTTCCATCATGGGCCTTATTTTTATACCATTTTAAGTAGAATGGATTTTTTCACCTCCTATGCATTTTGCTTTGCTTTTCCTGAAGAGAGCAAATAGTTCCTCACAGGAAAGTGCTATGATTTCCACTGTTAATAATTTGGGGCTTGAAAATGTGGGAAGTTCTGTTTGTTAAAAAAAAAATTCAGATGCCCTGTCCGGCTTTGTAAACAAAAGTGGACAAAAATAAAGACGCCTACTAAACAGAATCAAAAGATGAAGGGAAGTGGATGCCAACTGAAGAGGCAGCAGATGTAAAGAGCATTTCCTATTTGGTTTAGCAACTGCAGACTTTTGTCTCCAGTCTACATGCATTTCCTCCAGTGATTCATCATAAACATGAATTTATAAATAAACTCCACCTTGGTCTAGCACATCTATTGCAGGCTGCTTTGTTTGAAAAAAAAAAGTGCCCTTTTGTTGAATGATGCCAGTGAGATGCATGGAAAGAGGTTTTTATAGAACCGTTTACTCGGTGTTTCTCTTATTTACACTTAGGGACTTGAGGAATAGACAGGGCCCGTGGTTTTTTTCATTTCATCTGAGTAAGGATTCATTAGAGGGCTGATTCAAGCCAGCCCAGTGAGGCAGTGTCCACACTGCACATGCCCAGGGATTTAGCCTCTCCATTGGTTGAAAAGAGGACAGTCTGGTAGTTGTGAACACTTGGTTTCTTGGGGGAAAGGAGTAATTTGCAAGACCCTGCCCTTAGCAGCAGCCATGTGTCCCTTCTCCACAGACTGGGGATTCAACAGAGAGTGGGGGAAACTAAGCAAAGCCAAGTGTATGTATTTCTAGGCATTTGTATTAATTGAAACAATTAATACTATCCTTGTTCAAGCTCCTCCTTTCTCGAAAGGTTCTCCAGTTTCTCATCAACTAAAAACCTTCCTCCCTACACCATTGTCTCATCCACACATTGAGATCCTGAAATTCTGCTTGTCTTTGTGTTCTTCCTGGCCCGGAGCGGGGAAGGGAAGCATTTTGTTACCATGGGAGTCCTGGATTTTAATATCTTACCTAGGAGCCTAAATTTGGGCTCCAGGATATCTATCATACCTTTCCCTATGTCATTGGTACTTGCATATACCATGACCACCAGCTTGTCCTCAGCACTGCACATAAGTCTATCTAGATGTCTTGTAAGATCTGCAACCCTTGCACTTGGCAGGCTATTTACCAGTCAGTTCTGCTGGTCATCATAAACCAAGCTATCTATGTTTTTAATAATCAAATCCCCCATTACTATTACCTTGCTCTTCCTTGTAACCGGAGTTCCCTTCCCAGGAGGGGTATCCTCAGTGTGAGAGGATACCATGACATCAACTGGAAGGAGGGTCCCAACTATGGGATTGTTTCCCTCCTCTCCTGCTTGAGGTTTTCCTCCCTTGAGACCTTCATCCTCCTTAACAGCACAGAGGCTGTTAGGTTGTGGGGAGTGGACTGCTCCCCTGTGTCCCTGAAAGTCTCCTCTGTGAACCTCTCCATCTCCCTTAAGCTCCTCTAGTTCAGCCACTCTGGAGGCCATACTGTATTTCTGGGGCATGAGCTGCTTGTGTTGCTTACACACATATGCCACTTGACTGCAAGGCAGTTAATCGTACATGCTGTGTTCAGTGCAATAAATTGGATAGCGCTCTGCTGCTGGGCATCTGCCAGCATTGTTTTTACTCTTGCAGAGTTTTATTTTGGGGAGGGGGTTTATTGGCCTAAGTTTAGAGTATGTTTGTTAGGCGTATTATTTCTCTCTCTCTCAACCTTTCCTCCCTTCCCCCATACTTCTTTTTATACAGGAATGACAGAGTAAGGTGTGAAGCTGTGACATTTCTTGTACAGCAAAGCATAGAGTCAAATAAAGTAAAAATCTTAAATGAATCCAACTGTACCACAAAATCCTCACGGATAGAAATTCCAGGCTTGAACAATAAGAGTATAGCAATAGGAGTATTCTACTGACCACCTGACTAGGATGGTGACAGTGATTGTGAAATGCTCAGGGAGATTAGAGAGGCAGTATAGGCAGACAACACAATAATAATGGGGGATTTCAGCTATCCTCTGCGATGGGGCAAGGCCAGATGGCTACAGTAAAGTACTGAGCAAGAGGTATGTTAGCCCCAGGCTAAACAAATCCCTAGTACCCTGGTAACCAAATGGCAGTTGCTCCAGGTTAATCAAGGCACCTGGGGCCAATTAAGATCTTTCTAGAAGGCAGTGGAGTAGCTACTTTAATGTAGAACACCTGCAGCCAATCAAGGGCAGCTAATCAGGGCACCTGGGTTTTAAAAAGGAGCTTCACTCCAGTCAGCAGGAGGAGCCAGAGGAGAAGGCATGTGTGAGGGAGCTGGGAGCAAAGAGGGCAAGGAGCTGAGAGTGAGAGAGTGAAACTGCTGGAGGACTGGAGAGGACAAGCATTATCAGACACCAGAGGAAGGTCCTGTGGTGAGGATAAAGATGATGTATTGGAGGAGGCCATGGGGAAGTAGCCAGGAAGTTGTAGCTGTCATGCAGCTGTTACAGGAGGCACTATAGATAGCTGAGATCACAGGGCCCTGGGCTGGAACTCAGAGTAGAGGCGGCCCTGGGTTCCTCTGCCAAACCTCCCAACTCCTGATCAGACCAGGAGGGAGCTGACGCCAGACTGTGGGTTTCCAAGAGAGGGGAAGATCACTGAGTGAGCAAATCCGCCAATAACGCGGACCCACCAAGATAGAGGGAGGACTTTGTGTCACACTCATATTGACTGGGATGTATGTCACCTCAGGATGGGATGCAGAGACAAAATTTCTAGACACCATAAATGACTGCTTCTTGGAGCTACTTGTCCTGGAACTCACCAGGGAAGAGGCAATTGTCACATTATGATCAGTAATAGCAACCATAATGTAATTAAGTGTAACATCCTCGTACAGGGGAAAATACCAGAGAAACCCGTTACAGTAGCATTTCACTTCAAAAAGGGGAACTACACAAAAATGAGTAGGCTAGTGAAACAGAAATTAAAAGGAACAGTCACAAGGATGAAATGCCTTTAAATTGCATGGAGACCATTTAAAAACACAATAATAGAGGCTCAAATTAAAAGTATGCCCCAAGTAAACAAAAAAAGGTCACCCTGGCTAAACAGCAGAGTAAAAGAGGCAGTTAGAGGCAAAAAGACATCCTTTAAAAACTGGAAGTCAAATCCTAGTGAGGAAAATGGAAAGGAGCATAAACTCTGACAAGTCAAGTGTAGAAGTACAATTAGGCAGGCCAAAAAAGAATTTGAAGAGCAACTAGCTAAGGATACAAACACTTTTTTTTAAGTACCTCAGAACCAGGAATCCTGGCAAACAGTCTGTGGAGCCACTGGACAACTGAAGTGCTAAAGGAGTACGCAGGAAAGACGAGGCCATTGCAGAGAAGCTAACTGATTCTTTGCTACGATCTTCACTACAGAGGATGTGGGGAAGATTCCCACCCCTGAGCCATTCTATTTTGGTGACATTTGAGTAACTGCCCGAGACTGAGATGTATGAAGAGAAGATTTTGGAACAAATTACTAAATTCACATAACACAAGAACCTGATGAAATTAATAGGCAGCAAGTTTAAAACAGACACGAGGAACTGCTACTTCACACAATGCACAATCAACCTGTGGAACTCATGGCCAGAGGATGTTGTGAAGGCCAGAAGTATAACTGGGTTGAAAAAAATTGTTGGAAGATGGGTCCAAGATTAGGCAAGATGGTCAGGATGCAACCCACTGCTCCTGGTATCACCAAACTTCCAATAGCCAGAAGCTGGAGCTAGAGGAAAGGGATGGCTCACTTGCAATTGCCCTGATCCGTTCATTCCCTCTGAAGCATCTGTCACTGGCCACTGTCATTAGAGAGGATACTGGGTTAGATGGACCACTGGTCAGACTCATTATGGCTGTTCTTATTTTCTTATAGTTTCATATGAAAAGTTACATAACAGTTTCAGATAAAGAGCCCAGTCCAAATCGGCCTGTAGCAAAGCCATGCTTATGAGCTAAACCAGTGTTTCCAAAACTTCAGACGCTGCTTGTTTAGGGAAAGCCCCTGGCAGGCCGGGCCGGTTTGTTTACCTGCCACATCCACAGGTTCAGCTGATCAAGGCTCCCACTGGCCACGGTTCACTGCTCCAGGCCAATCGGAGATGCAGGAAGCAGTGTGGGCTGAGGGACTTACTGGCTGCCTCTTCCAGCAGCTCCCATTGGCCTGGACCGGCGAACCGCGGCCAGTGGGAGCTGCGATCGGACAAACCTGCGGACGCGGCAGGTACACAAACTGGCCCAGGTGCAAGTGGTGTCCCAAGTTTGGGAAACACTGGGCTAAACAATGTCCAAGTCTTTCTTGACCCCAGTCTTGCCAGGCTTTTCCACGTGAGGAGCTCTCAAAGGTAACTTGGAAGAGTTAGGTAGAAACCATGCTCAGATACATGGTAGAATCCATGGGAAAGCCACTCGCATAACATTTACACGCAACTTGAATTGTAATTTGAGTTTGATTTTTAGCAATGGGCCGTTCCCTTACTCTCGGCGGTGCACGTCAGATGACTGCATGCCAAAATTCAGCACATCTCAGATCTATCTGTACTCAGGCTTTAGGAAATTCAGTGATCTGCCGAGATTCATCTATGGTACCAGTGACAGTGCTTCAGCAGACCGGCTTTTAAAATATCTTTCCACTGAGGAAAAAAGGGTGTAAGGAATTTACATATTAATTAAAAATGATAGCCAATAACAAACACACTTATTATGGGCTCATTATCTACGCAGTGCTGAAGGCCCTCAACTTTTACTGACTTCAGAGGCTGCAGCAGCTCTGAGAACAAAATAGCTGCATTCTCTTTAGACCGGTAGAATTCTTAGAAACATAAAGGTGCAGTGTACCAAAGGCAACACATGACTCAATCTTCTCTCTAACATGGGTAGCCTAACACATTTTTGGCCCTTTCTCATAAACAACATGGCCATGCTTGCAGCTCCAAGAGGAGCCTTGAAAGATATTAATAAAATCATTAGAACAAGTTCAAAGAGTCTCCTTAATTAGCTGCTTGGATGAAACTGAGGTTCATTAATCTTAAGTAGATCAACCTTATGATAATGCCATGGAAACTGGCTAGAATGTTAATGAATTTTGCACAATTGCAAGGAGCACAAATATCCTAATGCTGGTCATGCACTGATAAAGCTGCTATCAGTTTCTGCACTGTGGAATATTTAAGGAAGATCTACTTTATGGTTGCAGCTGTTAGTCTACATATTGACCTTGGACTTATTCACAGTTATTCTTGGGAAATGATAGAAGGTGGATCCAGAAATTTAGGATCATAACTGTCTTCATATTTTTAAAGCTTACTGCAACAGAACATGGAAGTGCCTGTTTGTAAAATACATGGATTTGCCTGTGCCTTGCGTGCAGATATTTTTTTACATGTCACACTTGTTATGCAGGGCTGTGGGCCTCTACTGTCCCTCTTTCCAGACATATGCATTATATACACTGAGGGTATGTCTATATTGCAAGGCAAGCCCAGGGTTGGTAGAACTCAAGTTAGCAGACCCTGGGTTTGTTAACCTAGGGATTGAGTGCCTACAACTCATTTGCAACCCCAGGTTAGGAATTGTTGAACCTTGGTTCCCAACCTGAGGCTCCAGCATCTACACTGCTTTGTGCAGGCCCAAATCCCAGACTTCCTAGCACCCTCTCAAAATGTAACCACTCCAGCCTTTTGTTCACAGTGCAGTGTGGGAAAGCTTGACTGTCCAGAGAACAAAGCAAGTTGGCCCATGGGATCATGAGATACTTCTGGCAAACTCCCAGAGCATAAATCCAGTAGGGCTGTGTCCATACTGCAAAGATTTGAACTTGGACCCTGGCTTTCATCCCCATGGGGTCCTGGGACCCTGGGTCCAAGGCCAAGGTTAGAGTGATTTGTGTGATGACAGAAAGGGAGTTAGGCTGCTAATGGGGCCTGATTGCATGGGCTATTCACCCATGGAGTTTTCCAAGCTGTTTCTGGACTGCATCCCAGAGTACTGCACAGAGGACTCAGGCCATGGTGTGGGTAATGCAGCAGAAGTCGGTACTCATGCAACCATTAGTGATATCAGCCACTTGAACAGTCTTTCTGCTGAGCTCTGTCCTCCTCCTGTAGCCACCATTCCTGTTCTAGGAACTGTGAAGTAAATGTCTGCTGCTGTGCTGTCCTCAAGCTGTGCAGCAGTTATTTCAGGAATATCTTTTATGCTCGCCACTTTGGGATGAACCACACTCCTGTTTGCCTCAGGAACCTCTTCACCACTCTACTCACAGTCGACTTTTCAACACCAAACTAACTGGCAACGGACCTGTAGTAGTCTGGGTATCTCACTTCCAGATGGTTACAGCAACCTGCTTCTGGACCAGGATGGTCACCGTCAAGTATGTGTCTTTACGTTGGAGGGTTGGGACAAGCTGCTTACAGAGTTCCAGAGATTTAGCTTTCTTCATGAAAAAGTTCTGGACCCGCTGCTTGTCATCCCAGGTCTGCGTGGTGGTTCCACCAGCCTGTGCTTTTGGCCCTGCTCCAGAAACTTACCAAGCCCAGGGGCAGCTTCTATCCCTTCCATGACTGCTGCAGCCTCTGTGATAGTCTGTTCCTCAGCGCAGGCATCAAACAGCTCCGGATTACAGCCCCAGGATGTGCTGCTACTGCTGCTTCTCCTTCAAAGCCTCCTCTGGGACCAGTTTCAACCACAGAGTCACTTTGGCACCTGCTGCTGCCTCCCATCAGTCCCCATGCTGGATTCTGGGGCCAGCAGGATGCCATCCCAGCTGACCATGTCATCATGTACCACCATTGACTCTGTGCTCAGTGCAGTGCCCAAGACCCAGTCAAACGCCTCATAAAATGGGCCTCATGTTGGCGAGTTGCCTGCGGTGCAGTTCTGGTCCCTGGTTTTCCTGTACTCAGCCTAGAGCTGCACTGGTCACCACTCCAGGAAATTTTCTATTTCCCTCGGGCGACTGGAGATCTTGGGTGCATGTAGTTGTAATCGGTGTCCTGAAGAAGAGCTCTGTGTGACTCAAAAGGTTGACATCTCACCAACAGAAGTTGATCCAATAAAAGGCATTACCTCAGCTGCCTCATCTCTCTGGAGATTTGGGGGATACAGAGGATTGAGGGATACTTTTGGCGGACTCCCAGGACCTGAGTCGGGGTTGGGGGGCTGTGCAGACACTGCAAAACTATAGCACTTGAACCCCAGGTCCCAGTTTGACTGGGGCTTGAATTCTGCAGGTCCACAGGGTCCTGGGACCCTAGATGTGAAAGATTTGTGTGAGAAGGAAGGAGGGTTTCGGCTCAGTGAGTCTGAGCCTGGGCTTACGTCGTGCTGTAGACATACCCAGCATGCTTTTCTCCCTCTCCCCGTATCCCAGTATTAAGCTTAACTCTTTAGTCTTGACACATATTTGAAGAGAGTGCTCAGAATAGCTCAGGGGACCAAAGGTTAACAGAGTTCCCATTGTGTTGTGAGTCTTTCTTTTCGGCAGCTCCTCCACCAGGCCTGCCTCTGAACTCCCTCCCTCCAGTCAGGACACCACTTCTGTACTGTGCACGGCCAGCACTAGTTTAGCACCTTCCCTCGGCAGGTTGGCAGAGCAGCAGCTGCTAAATAACTGGCATCTGCCTGGCTGCTCACCGGGGTTACTGTGCCTGCCTAGCTTCCTTTTCTTCCGCTGCTCCCCAACCTGTTTGTGCCTCTGCCTCTCCAAAATGCTTCCGCCTCTTAGTTAATGTGGTCCTGCTTAGCCAAACCACTCCAGCTGGGGTTTGATTACACAAAGCCAAAATGCAAATGGCCAGGCTTTGCATAGCTCAACTCTGGTTTTGGGTGGGAACATAAAATAGAGGACGAAGCAAGGGAGCAGGAGTCAGGAGACCTGGGTTCTTTCCCTAGTCTGGCTGCATCTTCAGAGACACTGAGCATTCATCTGCCTTAGCATTCAATGTGTTGTATGGCTTAATTAACATGTGTACATAGAGGACATTGGGATCCTCAGATGAAAGGAATTCTATAAGTGCACAGTATTCTTAGGGCAAGTCCTGACATCCGTTCTTCCTTCACATTCAGGCAAAACTGCCATTGACTTCCCTGGCAGTATTTTGCCTCAGCGAAAAACCAAGGACTGGAGGACTTAGACCCTTGTTATTGTGCTCATCGCTAATAATGAATGTTCTGTAATTAAGTGTCTCTTGCTTACTCCCGTTGTAAAACTGGGTTGGCTAATGCCACATTTATAAGGTAGCATGCTGTGATGTACCATAAAGACACTTTTGAAGAATTTTTGTTTTTAGAAGGTGTCACTGCTCATGGAAAGAATTAGGTCAGGTGTTTACAAGTCCAAGCTTTGGGCATAATTAGTTGGAAAGCAGCAACCTTAGAAAAGAAGGTTGTTTTCCAGCTCTCACAAGAAGCATGTAGTAATGGGTAGGTTTGTAGTTACATCTCCACCACGAGTTTCCACCTACTTACTACAGTAGCTGTTATATTCATTTTGTTTTGGGGAGGGGGAAAAGAGGGGCTTAGAAAGATCTCCAAAATGAATAAGCCCATGATGTCAGGGTTTTATGTAAAGAACCTTCAAAGTTCTCTTAAGGGAGCTTCTTGTAAATACAGGGCTCAATTTGCTACTAGTGTGTAGCTGGTGTGATTTCTGTCCCGTGTTGTCACCTTTGGGGCAAGGGGTGGAAACGTCAAAAAAGGCTATTTGTTACCCAGTGGCCGAGGGTTTGTAGCAGGGGACGGGGGGCTCGCTATTTGCGCGCTTCAAATGGTGCGGCCTCCTTCCACCTCATATACAATGATGCTTTCCATGGAAAGTCTGGCTATATTAACTTTGGCAAGGACTGAGGGAATATTTCTGGAAGCTTTAAAATCCTCTGTGGCGTGTTTCATTTTTCTTTGTATATGGCGTCTTTACTTTATATTTATCAAATAAAAGAGGCTTCTGTCTCGTTGTAATAATCGAACCCTGGAACCCCACGCTGCCCTTCAGCCCCACACTTGAACTGCTCAACACAGAAAACAGCTAGATAGCAAGTATCATAGTAGAGTCTGAATCTGCAAAGTGCTGAGCTTCAAGGGGGAAGGAAGAAGGTTGGGCATATAATTCTGTCCCTGACATAATATATAGGTTAAAATTAAGTCACCTTCTATCTGAAAACTTTATTTTAAAATGATGAGACTATAACTCCTCCTACTGAAACAAAATAATACGTTACGGGTCTGCTTCTCCTTTAGATTAAAGTGTCTATATAATGTTGCGGCAATGAAAAGGGGCCTTATATTTTAAATGAGAATTAGACCCTATAGCTAGGGTTGCCAACTTTTTAATTGCACAAAACCGAACACCCTAGCCCTGCCCTTCCCAAGGCCCCGCCCCTTCCCTGAGGCCCTGCCCTCACTCACTACATTTCCTCCTCCCATGGTGGCTTGCTCTCCTCCGCCCTCACTCACTTTCACTGGGCTGGAGCAGGGGATTGGGGTATGGGAGGGGGTGAAGTCTCTAACTGGGGGTGCAGGCTGTGGGGTGAGGCCAGAAATGAGGTGTTCAGGGTACAGGAGGGGGCTCTAGGCTGTGGCAGGAGTTGGGGTGTGGGAGGAGGTAAGGGCTCTGTCTGGGATGTGGGCTCTAATGTGGGTCTCGGGATGAGGGGGTTGGGGCGCAGGAGGGGGCTCCAGGCTGGGAGGTGGGGCTGAGGGATTCAGAGTGCGAGAGGAGGCTGCAGGTTCAGGCAGGAAGGTGGGGTGCAAGAGGAGGTATAAGCTCTGGGCTGGGAGTGCGGGCTCTGAGCTGGGGCCAAGGATGAGGGGTTTGGGGTGCAGGAGGAAGCTCCAGGTTTGGGAGGGCTCAGGGCTGGGGCAGGAGGTTGAGGCTCGAGGTTGGGGTGCGAGCTTGGGTGGCTCCCAGTCAGTGGCGTAGCGGGGCTAAGGCAGGCTCCCTGCTTGTCCTGGATCCATGCTGCGTCCCAGAAGTGGCCAGCAGGTCCAGCTCCTCAGCGGGGACCTAGGAGGCTCCATGTGCTGCTCTCACCTGCAGGCACTGTCCCCCCTCCCCTGCCAGCTCCCATTGGCCACGGTTCCCAGTCAATAGGGGTGCGGAGCCAGTGCTCCGGGCGGGAGCAGCGCATGGAACCCCGTGGACCCCCTGCCTAGGAGCCGGACCTTCTGGCTGCTTCCAGAGCATAGCGTGGAGCCATGACAGGTAGGGACTAGCCTGCCTTAGACTTGATGCATCGCCGACCGGACTTCTAATGGCCCAATCAGCAGTGCTGATCGAAGCTGCCAGGGTCCTATTTCAACTGGGCATTCTGGTCGAAAAGTGAACACTTGGCAACCCTACCTATAGCTACCTTTTTTTAAAACTGTCCTTCCTCTATGGAAATGGACTTGCTAAACTTCTTGGAGTGTGAAGTCCATGGACTAGATTTGAAAAGATTTCAAATCAATCATGGACCTGACTTATTTGTCTTGAGAAGTCACAAACGCTCCATGACAGTCTTTGTTTGATAAAAGCCTTCTCTGTCCTTTTCCAGAGCTCACAGCTGAAGATGGGGATCACCCGTAGCCACAAATCAAAAACAGTGAAGGCTCCATTGTGGGCCTGGCAGAATTATCTGGCACTGGAGACCTCCCGGGCTAAGTCCATGTCACCAGGTCAGGGACCTTATCTATATTTGCCTGCTGCTGGTGGTGATCTAATCTGTTCTGTCCCCCCCATCCACAGGGAAATACATAGGCAGCGTGACAGAAGCAACCAGCACATTGCTCCTACATATGGTACCGTGAGAGCAGCTGGCACGTCTCCTAACACGGTAGTGGAGCTGGGCTTGAACCACAGAGTTTGGACCTAGCTTGAAAAATTCAACAAAAGGTGTGGGGGTTGATTGGAGGAATGAGGCCCATCCTTATTTCAGTCTTGTTTTAAGAGGAGGCAGATGACCTTGTAGGTAAAGCAGGGGACTGGGAATCAGAACCTCCATGCTGTCTTGGCTCTGCTACACATTTCCTGCAGGGCCCTGGGCAAGGCTCAGATCTGTTCTTCGTCTCCCAATTCCCCATGCATAAGATGGGGATGTTAACAATGCTCCTCACCACTAGGCATTTCAGGACATAGCAAATAGCCATACAGCAGATTGGACCTTCAAACGGAAAGGCCTATAGAAGTGGAGAAGAGAGAAATGGGGGGCATGGGGGGAAGGAGGGGACACACAGAGCCCCTGCAATAGGGGAGAGATGGAGGGACCATGGTGTGGGGAGAGGGAACTGGGGAGACACACAGAGCACCTAGTGCTGAGGTTGGAGTGGGGCTAATGAGATGAGGCGAGGGCACTGTTGTTATTATCTAGATTGGTTTGCTCATCCCCAAGTAAACATCTTCTGCTAGCAAGGTGCAGTAAAGGTAAGTTACTATTAGATAAGCTGGCCCATTCCTCATGGGGATCCCAAGTATTTTTGCTTTTTATGGGCTGTACATGGTAGAGAGAAAATCACAGACGTGATGTGGATCCATAAAACCATATGACACAACCAGAGAGGCAGCGCAGTTCTGTGGCTGAACTAGGGCTCCAGAGACTTGCGCTCTGTTCCCTACTCAGCCAGTCACCTGCTACGTGACCGTGGACAAGTCACTTCATCTCTCTGTGCCTGTGGTTCCCTTGTCTATTTTAGACTGCACGCTCCTTGGGGCAGGGATTCACTGACTGCGTGTCTGGCACAGCAGGACCCTGAGCTCAGCAGGCACCTTTCAGCATTACTGGGAGAACAATAAGGGTCCCTCTTGTCTGCAAGTTGTCTTTTAAAGGCAGGGCTTAAATTCAGCTGGAGCTGTCTGGAATGGAGCTCTGAGACCCCCCACTTCCCCTGCTAAAGCCCCAAGCCCTGGCAGTCCCGTGGGGCTGAAGACCTGGCACTACCCCTCCTCCCCCCGTGGGGCTGAAGCCCTGAGCTCTGGCGCCTCCCATGGAGAGTAGGGGGGAGTATGGGGGCCTCAGGCTATAAGGATTTAAGCCCTGTTTAAAGGAATAATACAGCAGGCAGAGTTGTGACCATTGTCTTATTAAAAATAGTCAAAGAAAACATTGAGGTAAAAGTGTGTGTGTGTGAATAGCCTCATACTAAGTGACTTTCTTTTGCTGCAGCCCATTGTTAAACTTAGGCCTACTGTCCCTTTCCCATGCCAGTGAGAGATTTGCCTGGTGCCGGCCAGTTCTTTGTCCCACAGTTCAATTAATACAGCTTCCCTCAGATAAACAGGCACATGTTTAACGATGTCTGTTGATAGGTCACAGCAAGGCCTGATAACATGGATGGTCGGATGTTGTCAGGGTGAAGGAGTCAGACATGCTGGCAACAAGCTTTTCCCTTTCAAAGCACACATGTGTAGAAAAGAAAAGGGCCGAGGGAAAGCGTGACTCAACTCTATGGGTAGCATCAAACAGGAGTCAGAGGAAAGTCTGCAGGACTGTTCTGACCCAGACTGTACCGGCAAGGAACCACTGCACTCTCTGGATTTGAATCAGTATTGCCAACCCCATGTCTTCAAAAATCATGAGTCAACCCCCCTCCTCCCCCAAACCAGGAGATTGGAATCAAAATCCCAAGATTTTTTTAAAAAAAAAATACAGTTGGGGTTTTTTAAAAAGCAGAAGGCAAATTAAGTCTTTATCATGCACTTGGGTCACGTTTTCAAACTTCTCCCTGCAACCGTGAGGGTCGGAGAGTTGCTTTTCATAGATTCCAAAGTCAGAAGGGACCACTGTGAACTTCCCCCAAATAGCTCCTATTTGAAGTGCAGCAGATCTTTTAGTAAAACATCCCATCTGGATTTAAAAATGGTCAGTGCTGGAGAATCTACCACAACCCTTGGTAAATTGTTCCAGTGATTAATTACCACCACTGTCAAAAACATACGCTGCACTTCCAGTCTGAATTTGTCTAGCCTCAACTTCCAGTTTGTGTTATACCTTTCTCTTCTGGATCGGAGAGCCCCTTTATCAAATAGTGGTTCCGCATGTCGAGGCTTATAGACTGATCGAGTCACCCTGTCATCTTCTCTTTGTTAAACTAAATAGATTGGGCTAACTGAGTCTATCACTTCCTCCCCCAGCTTGTCTCCCTATCACTGTAGGGCAGGGGGAGGCAACCTATGGCACGCATGCCAAAGGCGGCACTCAAACTGATTTTCAGCGGCACTCACACTGCCCGGGTCCTGGCCACTGATCCAGGGGACTCTGCATTTTAATTTAATTTTAAATGAAGCTTCTTAAACATTTTAAAAGACTTATTTACTTTACATACAACAATAGTTTAGTTATGTGTTATAGACTTATAGAAAGACACCTTCTAAAAACATTAAAATGTATTACTGACATGCAAAACCTTAAATCAGAGTGAATAAATGAAGACTCGGCACGCCACTTCTGAAAGGTTGCCGACCCCTGCCAAAGGGCATTCGTTTAGAAATGGAAGCAAATGCCTGCAGGAGCTGGGGCTATAAGACAAACTATTGTCAGCTATTGTGAGACTGGTGATGAAATCGCAAGAGTTGGCAGCACTGCACCATATGCAGCCATGTGGGCACCAGCTCTGTTTCTGAAACCTCCTGTTGGTCTCTATGCGGGGGACTGGATTTTTCTGTTTTTACTAGAGTCAAAAGAATTGTGTTTAAGACACAGGCCCTCTGCTCCCATTTTCCACTGAGTGCAGTGGGGCTGCTAGCAGGCTGCTGTAGCTCTTTGTTTCCCAGGCCAGCTCAGTGCTTCCTTTGGAGCAGCCTCCAGACCCCCTGTCATGCCCCACATGCTGGGCATCTCCAGCTGGGGACAGTTGCTTGACTTGGGAATGATGCGGGGTGGGGTGAGGGGGTGCAAATTGGGAAAGAATCTGTCTCCTGTTTTCAAGCTGTTTTAAAGCAGGTATATACTCTCATGGTGAACCCCCAGGAGGATGAATGGGGATTGCTGGGAACCCCAGGAATGGAAGTGGAGAGCAGGTAACTAGAGGGTCGCATGCTTTGCAGCTTCCCTAAGCTGAGCTTGTTGCACGTATCAGGGGCTCTTCACATCCCTCCATTGTCCCCTGCCAGCTAGCTGTGTGCCACCATCCCATCCCCCTCTATTCCAGGGACTCCTGCAACCTGTCTCCCCTGCACACACATGCCCTTCATGCCAGGGGCTCTGTGTGTGCCCCATGTCTCCCTCCCCCATACCATTATCACCCTTCTTTCCCCATGCCAGGAGCGCTATGTGCTTCCCAAACTCCTTGCCCTCCACTTCCCTCTTCTCCACACAGCAGAGGGTTTGTGTGTGCCCCCATTTCTCTCGATGCCGGGGGATCTGTGTGCCCCATTCTCTCCCCCCTGCCAGGAGCTCTGTGTGGTGGCCCCCATTCCCTCCTGTCCTTCCCGTTAGTATTTCTGTCTGTGAGATCGATCATTCAGGGTGTCAGCATGTTAAACTCTCTTGGGAGGGTGGGCAGAGCTGAGATGGGGAGTACTCTTATGGGGCAAGGTATTAACAGTTGCCATCAACCAGTTCTTTAAGCTATGGACAATTATAGACCTATCTGGTCTGCCAACCAGATGCTAAGAACTTTGCGTGTCCTCCATTTCCCCTTCTGGTTTTCCAGTTTTCACCAGAATCCACAGGGGTCAGCCCGGTGATGCCTGTAACATTTCCTCAGGTTTTGGAATGGATTGGCCTTGGAGCTCAAACATTATCATCTTACTTCCCAACAGAGAAGTGGCACCAAGTTCAGTGTGAGGGCCTTGCTTCTCTCAGGGTCTGGCTACACAGCAACTAGACACCCACAACTGGCCCAGGCCAGGCCGCTTGGACTTGTGGGGCTTGGGCTGCAGGGCTGCTTCATTGCTGTGTAGATGTATAGGCTCGGGTTGTAACCTGGGC
The DNA here is from genome assembly GCF_003597395.2 of Chelonoidis abingdonii. Taxonomy (NCBI): domain Eukaryota; kingdom Metazoa; phylum Chordata; order Testudines; family Testudinidae; genus Chelonoidis; species Chelonoidis abingdonii. The sequence goes on from NC_133777.1 coordinate 81,157,816, forward strand.
TCTAGGATCCTGCGAGCGATGTAGGAGGGGCCCAGAACTCAGGCTCCAGCCCAAGCCCTGATGTCTACACAGCAATGAAACAGCCCCGCAGCCTGAGCCCTGCGAGCCTGAGTCAGCTGACACTGACCAGCCATGGGTTTTTCTTTACTGTGTAGACGTACCGTCAGCTGGTTCCACAGATGACACAGCCAGCTGATTCCTGGACTGGCACTGGATACAATTCTCTGCTGCTCCATCCCTTCCCTATCATTTACTGCAGATCATTGTTTCCCAAACCTGGGATGCCGTTTGTGTAGGGAAAGCCTACATCACTTAGGGCTATGAAGTCTACATCACTTAGGGCTGTGAAAAATTTTGAGATCTGGGAAACAGAGTTAAGTGGACCCTCACTGTAGACATAGTGCGGTTGTTGGAAGAATTCTTCTGTTGACTTAGCTATCGCCTTTCGAGGGAATGGACTTACCATGATGGAAAACTCCCTTCTATCACCGTAGCAAGTGTCCACACTACAGTCCGGCTGCAGCTAGGCCGCTGTAGCACTTGTAGTGTAGACATATCCTTAGTCTCTCTGTGTCTCAGTTCCCCACCTGTGTGATGGGAATAACGATCCTTCCTTTTTTTCTGCTCTTTTTCTGCTTGTCTATGTAGACTGTTAGCTCTTTGGGGCAGGGACTGCCTCTTACTTTGGGTATGTCCAGCACAAAGGAACCTTGATTTCCTTTGAGGCCTCTAGCTGCTAACATACAACTAATAATGAGTAACACTTACTAGTTTATCAGCACGACAGGAAAAATAATACAGCAGATCTCAATTAAAGGGAAGAGCCTTGCTCCAAAGCTAAACCTAGGCAGAAATACAGAAAATTCCCCTTAAATGTACAGAGTTATTAAAAGTATAAACGTCCAGTGTCTCAAACAGGAAAATACAAGACATCCATACCTGAGAAAAGGAGAGACCTGTTCAATGATTGTTTTGTGTGTCAAGCCATTTAGCAGGAATACCTGTAAAACAGATCACATGATGGCACCTGGAGTTTATCCTTTGATAGATTTCCTTCTTTTCTTGTAATAAACCCACAACATAGCTGGCTCCTGAAAGAATCTGTCATGCCAGCAGGCAATTCTGTTCTTTCTTATTTCAAAATCTTTACTTAATAATCAGATTAAACAAGCTCACACCTATAGTTTGCAGATGATGTGGTCAGCAGCAGAAGTTATGAAACTGAGGCCCTCCTGAACCAAAGCATAAAACCACACCTGCGCTTGACTACAGTGAAAACAATGGCTTTGTCTTACTTTGCAGTTGAACACCTGTGGTTGGCCTGTGTCAGCTGACTTGGGCCTGTGGGGGCTGTGGGGCTGTAAAATTGTGATGTAGACCTTCAGGTTTAGGCTGGAGCCCAAGCTCTGGGGCCCTGTGAGGAGGGAGGGTCTCAGAGCCCCAGCTACAGTCTGAGCCTGAACACCTACACCACAATTTTACAGCCCCGCAGACCGAGCCCTGTGAGCTGACACTGGCCAGCCGCAAGGGTTTAAGTGCCATGTAGACATACCTATAGGCGAGATTTAACAAATTTGCCACCGTACAGCAGGGTGACTGGTGGAGAGGTCACAGAAAGCATTCAGCCCCATCTTATGAAAATGCCTATTGATGGCACAGAAGAAATGAAGGGAAGATGCAGGGAAGGACAGAGGACTTGTGGGGCCAAAAGCTGGGTATTGCAGCCCTGTCTCCACCAGCCTTTTTCTTAACATTTCACAGCATTGCTACCACGGGGTTTGCTCTGATATGAATCGAGCAACACAGTAGCTAAGACACTAATCGTCAGTCTTCACTGATAAGCTGACTATCTAAGGGACAGTGAGAAACATGGTCATGGCTTGTCTGATACGGGGTAGGGTTGTTGCTGGTAGTAAGTTTATAATGATCCACTCTAAAGATTTAGCACTCCCCACCAGCATCAGTCATCTGCTGTCAGCCTGACATCTGACCCTGACTTCCTGACTAAAGGAAGTAATACATAGTAATCAGCAGCTGTATCTCATTGTATCCACCCTAATGAGCCTGAGACCAAGGAGATAAGACTCCCCGTCTAGCACCGAAAGGCAAGTCAGGCCCTGGACTGGTATAAGAGTTTGAGAAGTGCAATGCTGCAAGTCAGGAGTGCTGACGATGCCATAAACCTGGGTAGCTGTGTACAACCCGTAGAGTACCTAAAGGTCAAGCAATTAATGGGCCTAACCCTGAAGGCCTACGTCAGTTTTTGCTCATGCTGTGCATAAGCTGCGCAATGAGAATTCTGCCTGAGGCAATGACTTTGTAAAGCCGGTGGCGACACAAAACTGGGATGACACTCCTCTCAAACCCTGCCAATCCCCAGGGGGAAGTTAAGTTTTCATTAGCCATTTTAAGTTAAACTTTGGAGTAGTGATGAGGACTTGATTCCATCCAGCAGCCAGACAGTTTGGGGGTCAAAGACACATTTCAGCAGCAAGAAACAGTGGGAGAAAAGGTGGGAAGTAAGTCACTCCCTTTTTCCTCAGTAAGAAGACATCCTGCGGGGCTAAGGGGGTACAGGACTCCTCCATTGCAGCATCCAGCCACAATGTTGCTTGTGCCACCAGTTTGGTGTGAGTCTAAAAGGGGGCTTTGCACCTAGAATCAGACAAAGAGCAAACCACCGAACTGCCAATGAAAATGTTGTAGTCAGTCTGGGTCGTGGGATCATACTGTGCATCGCTTGGCAGGATGAGCTCTGTGCATTTGTGAAAGTTTCCAAATCTCCTAGTTTCACTGGCTTGAGTATGGACATTTGTACAAAAAGGGTGAGATTCACTCTTTAAAAACTTCAGATAGTCAGGGAATAGAAAAACTGCCATGTGACGTAGGTGGCCAGTCATGCACCAGCAGTCATGAATAACTGATTAGTCGTCAAAGCCAACAGTTTATGAACAGCCCACTGCTAGGAAGCTCTTCATATAGGTGACCTGTATAATGAATCGGATTGAAGAAATCCTAGTCTGTTTGCCAATGATTCATTAATCAAATAAAGGGAGTATATTAGTGCAACTTCATGGGGAGCTCACCCTACTCTCCTGGCTGTTTGGTTTGCCATTGGAGGATGCAATAAGGCCGTGAATCAGCAAGGTGCTTAAGCACATGGATAACTTGAGTACGTGAGTAATCCCAGCTGAACCCAGGCACCCAGAGGTGCAATGGGAGATCTTGAATTGCCCCCCTCTGGAAAGCAACCAAATTGGTACCAGCTGCCAGCTCTTGTCTGAGGATGCTTTGCTCAAAGGGAGATTTTAATCCTTGGAAAGGGAAACCTATAAAATGAATCACATCCCTTTATAGCCGTATTTTCTCTTGTGTTTCTACTTGGGGTGGAGCTGGGCACACTCCAAAGCCTCAGTCTAATTTAATTGCAAAGCAAGTGGCTTTGAGGAGGGAGAAAGAAAACTGGGGTAAAACATACAGAAATATTTGTCCTTTCGTGAATGAATGTCCATCCCAGTGGGAAATATCTGCTGACATAAAACAGATGCTCTTCTAGACACTGATCACTTGGCTTTTATCTGGGGTTCACGAGCCGTTCCAAATATTCCATTGCGACGTGACTGGAGGTTTACGGAGGATGCCAGCTCTGTACTTCCATGTGTCTGTTGCCCTTCCTAGAGGCTTCTGACGAACGTCTTGGTGAGATAGTGAGCTGCGGGCAGGAAGGAGCCTCTTCAGAGTCTTGGCTCTCTTATCGCCCCAGCGGAGTTGTTTTGACAGTGGGATAGCTAGAGAAAGGAGAAGCCTTGTTTGGGGATAAAGTCAGGATTGCACATTTAGGAACAAAAACAACAAAACCCAAGAGCCTAAACCAGCAGCACATGCTACAACTCTAACTCTGAGTAATCACATGGCCGCTACTATTGCTGCTTGTCCAGGCAAGCTTTGCCAGGCTAAATACTATTAGAGGTAACAAGAAAGGTCACTCGTGGACTAAGCCAGCAACTTAGCATGGTCAGTGCCCAAATACGTGCTCCAGCTACAAACTGGCATTTGATTCACAATGTTGCTTGATGACGATCACACCAGTACGATGGAGAAAATGTTTTCTCATTAGGAGCCTGTAACCGGGTCCTTTCCTCGGCCCCCCTTGCTGAAGCTCTTTGCTATTCCAATAAAGCACTACGAGCCTCATCTTGATGCAGCACCCATGGCTTCTATTCACACAAAGTTCCCACCACCAGTGATAATATTTACAGAGCTTTACAGGTCTTACTGTCTCTCTTGTACAGGGAGTCTACCCCAGCCTGGAGACTGCCCTTTCTCTGGCCATTGCCCCCCTTTCCTCTGGCTGTCAGCCAGCCTTTATGGTCCTTCAACCTGCGGGCCCACAGGTGCAGCTGGTTCCAGAGGCCAGGCACCAGGCTTCTCCTCAGCCCCAATCTATTTCCCCTGATTGGGGCTGGCTGAGCAGGGGCTAATTAGATGCCCTTGCAGCAGCACCCTGCTATAGAGCCCTACTGCCTTATGAATGGCTCAGGGGAAATTTTTGGCTCTCTTTTGTTAGCCAGTCTGCAAAGTGAGTGATATGGCCTTTATCCCCACCCCTAGACTGATTTTCAGTACAATCCAACGTGCGCAGAGGTTTTAGTACATACCACTGGATCATGTTCCTACCTAATCTGCCAAGTACAGTACATCCGATCTACCCGCCTCACTTTAGAAGCTGCAGACAGTCAAATTCAGCAGAGAGAGATTGTCTTTAGGAAGGAAGTGGCTTTATGTTCTCCATTAACTAGGTAGCAGTAGCCCAGTCCTGCAACAATAATTCAGACATCTAGTCCTCATGCAAGTCATCCCAGAGCGCTCATCGAACACCTGAGTGAGCCAAGACCGTGTGGACGACAGAGCTGCAGAATCTGACGCTTTGACTAATATGCCTGACCCAGCCCTGAGGAAGTATAATTGTATTTAGCTAAACTGTGCCTTCCCAGGGAAGCTCCTGTGCCTTCGATCTCTTTGTCAGTCCTAGCACCACCAATGCCCATTTCCCTTTGTCCCTTACAAACAGCTGTCTATGGAGAATGGGAAACAGCGGACACGTCATCTGAACAGCTGAATTCTACCCACAACATCCCGCAGCAGACGGGGTATCCATTTTAACATTTAAACCTCTTTGCAAAAGAAAACCAAGGTTGTTGGTGCTTTTTTTGGACAATATTTTTCAAAACACAAACTGTCCTACCAACCAATGAATCCAAGGAATAATCTCCACCATGTCACCCCCATGCACCAGCCATAAGTCTAGAAACATAGGCATTGCCAGAGTGGATCTGAGCCCTGGACCATCCCTTCCGGTGTCCTATCTCCAACAGTGACCGGCAACAGGTGATTAAGCGGAAGGTACAAGAAACTATTAAAAAGGAAAAATTCTACTGCTCCGCCACGCAGCCCCACTCTGTTTGATCACATTTTCCCACAAACGCGGACTCTGTTTCCATCTTGGTGATTTCAGGAAAACACTTAAAAAATAAGGCAGATCAATATTCACTGTAACAATTCATTATCTTGTAGGGGGAAAATCCCTTGGAGTTGTTGGCCATAGAGGTCTAACTGCAATGCATATACTGTAGGGAAAGTCCAGAGACTGCCTTGGCATTCACTCCCAAACCAGATCCCAGTCTGCTCAGGCACCTTTGAAACTCCTTGGCTCCCTATAGAGGTTGTGTCAATAAGAAGCATTGTTGACTAGTGTTTTGGAAGGGCAACTCTCACTCCTGCACTGGAGCAGTGTATAGGGTGACCAGACAACAAAAATAAAATATCGGGACACATGGTGGGGGAGGCAGCCACAGGCTCCCCCCAACCCCACCCCACTGGAGCCATGGGGGAAGGGGGATACAAAGCCTCAGGAAGTTCTGGACGCAGCCCCACCACAGGTTGGGGGCACAGGTCTCCGGCTTGGGCTGCATCCCTGCTGCGGGTCGGGGGCGCAGGACCCCCACTCCAGCCCTGCTGCAAGCCATGGGTTGCGAGGCGCATGGCCCCGGCCCCACCGCAAGCACACAGCCCCGGCTCCCGCCAACAGCCCAGCCATGGGCACAGGGCCCCAGCCACAGCCCCATCGCTTACCTGAGGGATGGTTCCCACCCACTGGAAAGCACCTGGCAGGTTCCTCTGGCTCCTAAGGTCAGCGGTGGCCAGCGGGGTCTCCACTCCACATGCCGCGCCTGCCACAAGCACTGGCTCCAGGTGCCATTGGCTGGAAGCTGTGGGGGTGGGACTTACTTGGGGGCGTGAGTAGCACGCAGCACCCCAGGGTCAGGGGCAGCCAGGGGGGGTCTGTGTCCTGTCCGCGCCCGCAGCTTCCATTGGCCACGATGGAGCCAGCGCTTGTGGTAGGTGCAGCACGCAGAGACCCCCCGGCCACCCCTGTGCCTAGGGGCCGCAGCGTCCTGCTGCCTGCTGTTTTCGGGAGCCGCCCCAAATAAGCGCTGCTGGGATCCCAGGTGAGCACTCACCAGTGTACTCCTCCAGCCCCGAGCCACAATATCGGGACGAATGGCATCCCGAACGTACATCGGTCGGGACGTGGGACAACCAACTAAATATCGAGACAGTCCTGCCGGGACGTCTGGTCACCTTAGCAGTGTAAATAAACTCACTCTAAGGGCCTGATCCAAAGCCTATTGAAGTAAAGGGAAAGATCCCATTGATTCCAACAGGCTTTTTGATCAGTCCCTATACAGGAGCTGCTGCTGAATTTGCTGCTCTTGCTGCTGCTTCTCATGGAGTTTCACAAACAACTGCCACCCCCACCCCCACACATGCAATTACAGAAAAAAGCTCTCACATGTGGCTTCTCTGGCCTTGATTGGCCTAGTTCCACCTGCAAACTCAACATCCGAGTTTGCTGAAGGAACTCTTCATGTTATGCATTTTAAGTAGGCACTACACTCAGATCCCAAAAGTTGTCATTTGTTTCACAGAGTCCTTATCCTCTGCGTTGGTAACGCCTGGCATAAAATTGTTCTGATTGCTGCATAAAGTGCGGAGGCCTGATTCAAAGCCTGCTGTTCAAGGCAATAGAAGCTTTAGTGGGCTTTGAATCCGGCTCTTGATGAGTGACTTTCAGCACAGGCCGTACGCAGTGGAAAGGAAGGCATGCAACAAATAGGGTTTCTCTTTTAAAAAGAAGAGAGCCTCTGGCACTGGAGCTCAGCTGATGTGCCTATAAATAATAAATCCTTATTTAAAGGAACCTTTGCATTAGTGGTTACTATGGCAATGAATCATTTGGTCTCGGCTGATGCCAGATTGAACTTTATTGACTAACATTCATCCAGACAATATTCAGACATGGTGCAGTTAGTTAAAAGACTTAGCAGATGTTCTAAAGTAAATGCTAGTCAAAGCTGTGCGCTCAAGCAAAATGCCATTTTTAATATCTATGCTGACTATGTAAAGCCTACTGGATTTCTCTCTCTCTCGCTTGCTCTCTGTATTGTTATTTTTTAGCGGTTGTTAATTAACTATGCCAAGTCTGCATAATTAATTTCACTTGGATCCACCCTAATACGTAGAGAGAATTGTAAGCGAATCCATTTTCCCAATATTTCCAAAAGTATAATAACTTCATATAAAAGCTGTAATCACTGGCTGTAATGGCTTCCTAGTTGTTGGCTGTTTCACAGACTATGAAAATATGCTGTGTGGAAATAAACCATTTGTGCATTGGGCTGAATTAAAACCAAATGCTTGAACTTCTAATTAAAATTCTTCTTCAAGTCGGGGAAAAAGGAAAGGCTTAATTACCATCAAAATGCTCTCCCTCTCCCTCCACCCCATTCCCCATATTTCAGCTGTGTCCAATAGTTTCTGTACATCTTGCATTACTGCTCAAGCAATTCCGTAAAGCCAGGTTAGCTTTCCAGAATACCTGCCCATGTGGTCTTCATTGGCTGTGCTTTCAAAGTTTACTGCAAACACATGGATTGCTGCCTACACATTCCAGATGCTAAGTGAGGTTTAGGAAAAAAAGAGAGAGAAAGGAAGGGAAAAACGGGGGCAATAAATAGAGCTAGAGAGCATCCATTCCTGGCATGGGAAAAGATGCTAGCCTACCAGATCTTTGCACAACACTGCTGCTAGACTTTGCCTGTTTTGTTATCTCATGCCTATCTTGCACAGTGTATGATAGAGGCCTTTTTTTGAACTTTAACATTTGGACTTCTTAACAGATTGTTCTTTAGTGTGGTTTGGGAAGGACAAAAGACGACTTTTGTTGATTTGGCATGAATTACACAGTGGGTATTTTTGGCATAAATGTTGGAGTTTGATGCATTTTGTTGGTTTGGCAAAATATACCTCAAAATCACAGAAATATGCTTCTAATTGCAGAATGTATGCTACAGTATCGTGGGACATTGCAGTAAGGAACCTTTTGGTATTTATATTAACTGAATCAAAAAATTAACCTCTTCCTGTTGAATGTTTACAGCTGGAAGCCAGTCAAAGAATCTTAGGCTGGAGCTAGCAATGCCTAATATGTTCCTGCCTCAACAGCAAAGATACGTAATTCATTATTCAGATGCATAGCATTCAATATCCCCCTTTCTAGCAATCAAGCTCAGACTTTCTTCTGAGGGATCCTAGCAGGTAGCTTGGGCCTCAGATTTAAGCTGTGTGTTTTAAGTTTTCCAAGTCCTTATATGAAAAGAAATATTTTCTGGAAATAAAAGAAAAAGTGCAATGAAAAATGATGCTGCTTTAGATCAAAACATTCCCCTGCTGTGTTTGTAACTCAGCGATTTTAGCAACGTGCAAGTGCATGAGAACCAGAAAGTGAACATGACTGTTGTCAGTGCCCAGGTAGAGAGAAAAGTAAACAAACAGGATGAATGGTGAAAAGCAAACCTGATTTAAAAAAAAATATCTTTCAAGTTTAATAAGTTTAGGTGGTCCTGGTAATACAGGTAAAGTAATTTGTTTTATAACAATATATGGGGCCAGACTCTGCCATACTTACTCACACTGAGTAGTACCTTACTACGTAAGTAGCAATCATTGGGATTGCATATACTAAGATACTACTTGGTGTTAGTAACGGTGGTAGAATCTAGCCCACAGTTTTTAATCTGCATCTCTTTTGGCCCTATCTCAACATTTTTCCATAAAGGAGTCATTGACCCTAATTACCAGTGTATGTAATGTATTGTCTTAAGAGACTCATGTGAGCGGCTCTCCCTGCAGTTCTGTCTTGCTCCATTGCTGCGCTGTCAGAATGACCATTGGAGTTAAATTACAGGACTTCATAACTGCGCCAAATGGTTCGAAGTCTTGTTTAACCCTTTGCTCTTTGATGCTTACGTTTTGGAATTTGGACATTCCTAGGCTTGTTGGGTTTGCATGCACTTTTTATGCAGGGAGTGGAAGAAAAACTTTTCTGTGTATTTTTATATTTTTCCTGAAGGGCTTTTTATTAAGCTATGCAGAAGGCACTAACTAGAAGTGCAAGAATAACTAGCTAATTTAGTGCACCCTAGACAACGCTGTAGGAGATTACAAGGTTCACTTGACAAAACAGGCACCAAACATGTCAACATTTGGGTTGTTACAGAGAGCCTATTATGGCTTTCCCTTTCAAGCTCTTCAAAAGCCAGTGTTGGGGAACTGCCTCGCTCTGCAGTTTTCAAAAAGTAGTTGAAAAAACAATGAGGGCTAAACCCACACTGGTTGTATATTTGCACCACTTCAGCAAATCATATCAGCTCTCACTTCATAAAACACGGAAAGGAATAAGTGCTTTCCTCCTTCAAGAACAGTTATACAATTCCTGTGGTGAAATCTGTTCTGCTGCCCTGGTTGCTGAGATAATATGATCATGTCTTGAGCCTAGGGGGAGATGGTCCTTTTTTTACTGCATATAATGGCTTTTCCTGTTTCTTGCTCATGATCGTTATAGCTCTGTTCCCCTCCTCCATTGCTCAGACCTAGTCCAAGACATTAGGCAGAGGTTGGATCAGGGCTGCCCAGAGGGGAGGGCAAGTGGGGCAATTTGCCCCAGGCCCTACAGGGGCCCCCACAAGAATATAGTATTCTATAGTATTACAACTTTTTTTATGGAAAGGGCCCCCAAAATTGCTTTGCCGCAGGCTCTCTGAATCCTCTGGGCAGCCTTGGGCTGGATTTTCAAAAGAGTCCAAATGATTTAAGAGCATAAGTCCCACTGAAAGTCCCATTGAGAGATCTAGGTGTTAAAAGTGCTATATAAGGGGTGAGTGCTATTGTTTGTTATTCATAATCATTTAACACTTTTGAAAATCATTTATTACCCGATCCTTCCCCCTTATTGGTTATTAGTAAGTTTGCCAAAATTGGTGGGAAAGAACAATTCTCAGCCAACATGTCATTCATGAGCTGGTAGGGTGGGGACGAAGCAGCAGGATGTTGTGGGGATTATCTCTGCTCCTTAACTTCAGTAGATGAACAAACCTAAAATCATGTTTGAAAAAACATCCAGTGGCCTAAACTGTGTTCCCAGTAACCCTCTTCTTGGCCCTAAATCACCTGGAGGTGGTGCAGAATGTGGCAGCTTCCCAAGCGAGTGGTGTGTCTCACCAGGATCCCAGTACTCTGGGATCTCTGCTGGGTACCTACTAGTTTCCAGGTGGAGTTTAAAGTCTTGTTTTTGACCTATAAAGCTCCAAATGGCTTCCTGTTGGAGAGACCCCTTTCCTTTCTTTGCCATACAGCTGCAGTTGCCATCAGCGGAGGCACTCAGAGCTCCCTCCGAGTAGAAGAGAGGGACCACAGCTTGTCTCTGTTTCCCACAGTGGTGCAGATTTCCCACGGAGCTCTGAAGAGGAGGAAGATATACATTTCCCACTCTTTGAAGAGAGACCCTTAACTTCAGTGGATGAACAAACATAAAATCATGTTTGGGAAAATTTCCAGGGGGCTCAACAATGTTCCCAGTTACTCTCTTCTTGGCCCAGGCACTTGGCTTTTTGGAAAGCAATGCTTTGGATCTGAATCCTGATGGGAAAATAAGATAATTCCTTTGCATTGTTTTAGTTATCACGTTGGGGATAAACAGCCGGGACATCCTCTCTTCATCTCCTGAAACTGTTTTACTCTTTGAAAAATGCTGGTAGGACTAGTTATAAGAATTGGGATAAACCCCAAATTCCCCATGTGGATGCTGGCTCTGTGCACACCTGTCTGGTGGCTACACGTAGGGACAGTGAAACTGAATGTCACTAATTTTTGCCTTTTCCAAGAGATTTGCTGAGGATTCCGGAAGATTTTAATTAACACATCAATAATAAGTCAACCTTTAATTATTAGTGCAGTATGTGTTTGTGTAGTCTATAAAGTACTGTAAAACCTCTGAAAGATCATGAATTCCGTGGATATGCCAGCACACAGAAGACCTGGGAGTTCTATACTTCTGCAGTGGAGGAGTCCACCATATGCAGCATGGTGGGGGAACCTAATGGGGAGGAATAGACCAGACATGCCAAACCCGTGAAAAAAATGCAAGAAATTGGGCGTGGTTTTGGCTTAATTGGCTTGTGAGTTGCCTGTTGGTTAGTTTTTGACTTGTAGCTTGTTGCTTGTTGTATCTGATTGGCTCCCGGCAAGCAGAGGTGAGGGGCAAGCAGGGTCAAGTGCGGGAGAGAGTCAGGGGTGCACAGCAGGCCCACCAGAGTCCCGGACTGCACGCCGGGGGAATCTAGTTACATAGAGTGTTGGGATTCTTAGGGATTGGCTTGTTTTGGCCTTGTTTTGAAATGGGATTAGCTTGATTTTTGGCTTATTGTGAAAGTCGGGGTGCTTATTTACCACGGGAAAGTTGGCAACTGTGGAATAGACGCATGTGAAACACTTATATGTATTTGGATGTTTGGTTCACAGAAGTATGTTTGCAACAGCTGCCACTTTTCCTCTGCAAAGGCAGGTCAAGTGTTCTGCGAGATTACGCTGAGCATTAACTTCCCGTCGCATTGGAAGAGTCAGCCACTGGCAGAGTGCTAATGTCAGCATGGCATGGGAGGCAGCCATGCTGCCGGTGTTGGGCAGAAGAAAAGGCACTGTGGACCCAAGAGACAGGGATACTGCACTCATATGGATAGAGAGCTACAAGGCCTTGGCAGTTTTCTTCCACGGAAATTTGACTTTTGTGTGGCTGCGAGGTCCTGGCCATCACCTTTTCTGCATTGCTGCTTGTCCAACTTGCACAGTGTGTGCGTGTGGGGGGGGACAATGTAACTTCTGGCTCTTTGTACCCCTAGATGTTCTCCCCTCCCATGTGTTTTCACAAGGCTCTGTGTGAGTGGATGCTGACTTTTCCAGGTTCTTGAGGGAACCAGGATTATCCAGTTGAAGCAGAAGAAAGAAAAGAGAGAAAAGAAATTGTCCATGACCACAGGCACTAATTACAATAATCCACCCCTGCAGCCATATCAGTGCCTTAGCCAGAACATACTGCTCCTTTTTTCCATTCATAGCTGTAAGTCTCTACAACGAGAGAGCCTGCTTACAGAGTTGGCATTGAAATATCAGAGGCATGGGTGAACCCATCTGCTGCAAGTTGTCTAGTTTCTGATGTCTCTAAAACAGCCCCTGGGGTTGTCATAGTGTGTGACCAGTGGCTGCCTGACTGCCGTGCTTGGGGCGGCAGAAAGGCTAGAGCCTCCCCTGGTAGGAAGAGTGGCCTGATCTTGTTGATCAGTAGTGATGCTGGCTTCACAACTAGTTTCCTTAGGCAGGCAGTGCTGAGGACTATTGCAGGGCGTATTTGGGAGAAGGCTAAATCAGAGCATTAGTTCATGAGTATATTTTGCTATAGACAAAGTGAAGGGCAAAGACCTAGTTCAAAGGTGATGTGTGTGGTGTGTAACAGGGGTTCTCAACCTTTTTCTTTCTGAGCTCCCCCCTTTCCCCCCCCAACATGCTATAAAAACTCCCCGGCCCAACTGTGCCACAACTTTTTTCTGCATATAAAAGCCAGAGCCAGTGTTGGGGATAGCAAGAAGGGCCACTGCCTGGGGCCCCAGGCCACAGGGGCCCCCATGAAACTAAGATGCTCAGGCTTCTGTTTCAGCTCTGAGTGGCAGGGCTCAGGGCCCCGGGCTTCAGCCCTGTATGCCAGGGCTTAGGATTTCTGCCCTGGGCCCCAATAAGTCTAACAATGGTCCAGCTTGGTGGACTCCCTGAAACCTGCTCATGGCCCCCCAGGGGGCCCCGGACCTCTGGCTGAGAACCACTAGTGTATAAAATACACATCAGTGAGTGTTAAGTTTTGCCGACACTAGGGATTTGCCTTGATTGCAACTCTCAGTGGCCAGTTATCGCTGAAGCTGTAACAGTACAAACTCTTAGCAGAGAAAAGCCACTATTTGCATGCTTCATCTCCCTTCACTAGGGGTTGCAACAATGCAGCTACACCTATGAGTGGCCATCGATGGCTGTCATTGGCTCAAAACCCTAACGTAGACAAGGCCTAAGCTGATGTGCCTTACACACCAAAGGGTGGGCAGAGAGGAGTGAAATAGCAACAGGTGTAAAAGTAACTTCCCAATTGTCTTTAACTTGCTGCCTCTTGCAACTTCTTCTGACCCCTATGTAACTACCTTTAGACGCCTTTAGTCTCAGTTAAGTGCTTTGCACCCAATGCTCCTATTGACTTCAGTAGAAGATCTGTAGATCTGTTAATAGCTGCATTGGAAATACTTTAAACTGCGAGAGGGTGAGCTGTTCTCTGCCAGTTTCAGCACAATTCAGTTTTGTATTCATACCTGACTCTCCTCAGTAGCTATTCAGACCTCGCTGTCTCCTCTTCACCAGTAGATCACAAGGAGGTCAATATCATTATCACCATTTTACAGAAAGGGAAACATTAAAGCTTTGTGCTTCTGGTTTTTCCATCTATTTGTTGTTTTGTTAGAAAACCCTTTAACTTTAAAGTCATCCCTGCCAGCAAAATCTGCTTTCTTTGCAGCAAAGGATTCTGAGGCAATGACAAATTACAGTGCTGGTTGGAGACCTGTAACTGTAGCAGCACAGTGGCTAAGGCAGTCAAAGGAATATTTTGCCAATTTGCCTCTGTTATTTTTTGTTTGTTTGTGTGCTCAGCAGAGCCCTCTGTTATCTGCAGCCAGTCCTGACGCCAGGCTTTTCCTGTTTAAAATGTCTACTTCTGATTTTCCCTTTGGTGTTTTTTTTTCTCCCCTTTTGCTTTTCCAGTTGTTCCAGTTTTATTCTTCCAACATTGATAGCCGAAGGCCACCTAATGAAGCTTCTGTAGAACATAAATACTTAGTGCATCTTTCCTTTCTAATGCATGTTTGTTCCCTGCGCAGTTCCTGTTTCTGATTTCTCCACTGGGATAGCAGTTAAACATTCTTCTGCCTCCTTGACTTAATTCCTACTATCAAGCCCCATTCGTAAGGAAACCTCACAAAAGAGATATCTGGGGGAATGGCTGGTGATCTCATTCTCTGTCCGGTAAAACTGATGGGAGGCCCACAAGTTCCCTGCCTTGGTCTTGAAAAATGACTAATGTAAAGCAGGAAACTTGTCACATGGCAGGACACTGTGATCTGCCAGGTCCTATGAGTGGGGTGTCATAGCTGCACAGATTCCAAGAAAGGACCAGAAAGGACCACTGTGGTCATCTAGTCTGATCTCGTGTATAACCTAGGCCAGAGAACTGCCCCAGAGTAATTCCTATTATTTATTTGAAAAACATCCAATCTTTATTTAAAAGTTGTCAATGATGGAGAATTCATCACAACGCTTGCTAAATTGTACCAATGGTTAGTGACCCTCACGTTAAAAATGTGCACCTTATTTCCAGTCTGACTTTGTCTAGCTTCAACTTCTAGGCACTGGATCACATTATACCTTTCTCTGATAGGTCACAGAGCCCATTATCAAATATCTGTACCCCATTTCGGTGCTTCTAGACTGTAATCAACTCACTCCTTAATCTTCTCTTTGTTAAGCTAAGGGCTTGTCTACACTGGCACTTTACAGCGCAACAATTTTCTCGCTCAGGGGTGTGAAAAAACACCCCCCCCCCGAGTGATGCAAGTTTCAGCGCTGTAAAGTGCTGGTGTAGACAGTGCACCAGTGCGGGAAGCCGCACTCCCAGTGCTGGGAGCTATTCCCCTCGTGGAGGAGGTGGGTTTTTTATAGCGCTGGGAGCTAGATGCCGCGGCAGCGCTTTAGTGTTGCTAGTGAAGACGTGCTCTTAATAGATTAAACTCCTTGAGTCTGTCACTGTAAAGCAGGTTTTCTCATCCTTTACTCATTCATGTGGCGCTTCTCTGAACCCTCTCCCAGGGCCGGTGCAAGGAAGTTTCGCACCCTAGGCAAAACTTCCACCTTGTGCCTCCCCCTCAAGCCCTGCAGCAGCTACCTGCCACCCCCCACCCCTGAGGCGACCCCACACCCCGGCAGCAGCATCCCCCCACGCTTTGCCCTGAGGCTCCCCCCCCCCAGGAGCCATGCAGCATCTCCCTACCCCAGCTCACCTCTGCTCCGCGTCCTCCCTGAGCACGCTGCCCCGCTCTAATTCTCCTCCCAGGCTTGCCGCGCCAAACCGCTTATTGGTGCTGCAAGGCTGGGAGGCAGGAGAAGTGGAGCAGTGACTGCGCATTCAGGGAGGAACTGCTGTAGAAAAAAAATTGGGGGCACCGCTTTTTGGTGCCCCAAAATCTTGGCACCCTAGGCAACCGCCTAGTTCACCTTAATGGTAGCATCTGCCCTGCCCTCTCCAATTTATCAACATGCTCCTTATATTGTGGACACCAGAACTGGCCCCAGCAGCAGTCCAGTGCCAAATACAGAGGCAAAGTAACCTGTTTATGCACTCAAGAATTACATTAGCCCTTTTGGCCATAGTGTCACATGGGGAGCTCATGTTTAATAGGTTATCCACCCTCCGCCCTCAAATCTTTTTCAAGGTCACTGCTTCCCAGGGTGGAGTATCCCATTGTGGAAGCATGGTCTACATACATTGTTCCTAGATGTATACATTTACAATTTGCCATATTAAAACCCGTATTGTTTGTTTGAGCCCAGTTTACCAAGCAATCCAGATTGCTCTGGATCAGTGACCCATCCTCTTCATTATTTACCAGCCTCCAATTTTTGTGTTATATTCAAACTGTATCAGTGATGATATTATGTTTTCTTTCCGATCACTGATAAAAATGTAAAATGATGTAGGGCCAAGAACAGATCCCTGTGGGATCTCACTAAAAACAGAGCTTCTCGATAATGATTTCCCGTTTACAGTTACTTTCAGTTAGCTGGTTTGTAATCCATTTAATGTGTGCCATGTTAATTTTAATCATTCTAGTTTTTTCAACAGTATGTCCTGTGGAACTAAGTCAATGGCCTGATGGAAGTCTTAATATATTACAACAGCACTGCTGCCTTGATCAATCAAACTTGTAATGGCATGAATAAATTATATCAAGTTAGTGTGACAGGATCTATGTTCCATAAACCCATGCTGATTGGCATTATTACTCTCCTTTAATTTTTTATTAATCTGTTGCTTTATCAACTGTTCCATTATCTTGCCCAGGATTGATGTCAGACTTACAGCCTATAATTATTCAGGACATCCCATTTACCATTTTTAAATATTGGTACATTAGCTTTTTTTCCAGTCTTCTGGAACTTCCCGAGTGTTTCAAGACTTATTGAATATCAACATTAATTGTCCAATGAGCGCCTCAGCCAGCTCTTTTAAAACTCTTAGATGTAAGTTATCCAGACCTGCTGATTTGAAAATGAATAACTTTATTTTAACATCTTCCTGAGATACTAGTGGAATAGAAAGAGTGTTATCATATGATATGACTACAACATCTGTTTTCCTCCCAAATACAAAATATACATTTTTATTGAATGTCTCTGCTTTTTCTGTATGATTATGATATTACCATTTTCATCTAGTAATGGACCAATACCATTGTTAGGATTCCTTTTGTTCCTTATATACTTTTAAAAATCCTTCTTATTTTCCTTAACTCTGCTAGCTATAGATTTCTCTTTGTGTCCCTTTGCTTCCTTTATCAATTTTCTACAATTCCTAGCTTCTGATTTATATTCATTACTTTCAACATCCTCTTTCTTTCATTTGTTACATACTCTTTAAAAATTTTTTTTATAGCTTTCTTCACTTCCCCTAAAAAGCTCAGTCCAGCTCAGTTTTTTTAACCAATATGGCCTTCTTCATCGATTACATCCCTTTTGGGGCATCTGGTAAAGTGTTCTTAAGGAATTGCCAATTATGTTTCAAATTTTTTGGTTAAATTCTTCCTCCCAGTTGAATTGGTTCATAATTGTTTTTAAACAGATATTCATCAATGTTTGTGCCAAACAAGCTTGGTGCAGTACTTCTGAAAAAACAGGTTTTTTCGGTTCTGTCTGGTTCTGTCATGTAGTTATTTTTGTGGCTTGGAACAATGAAGAATGAGATATAAACTAATTGCTCATGGACCTTTGAGGACCCCAACCCATTCATATTATTGTTCCATGGTACCTCAAGTCTGTCTTGTGTTTTATTCACACCTATCAAGGGTAAAGATATAAATGACTTGGTTTGAGTTGTTTGCTAGGAAATTAAAATGGAATTTCAGACATACAATGCTTCAGAGGACTCCAGAGGGTCTGCTCCTGATATAGGATGACTCTGAATTAGGAGATAACTTAGTTTTAGTACTGGATGTTGACAAAACATAATACTAAACTCTGCATAGCTCAGCAGACCAAGGCTGAGAGCAGAATAATACAGTCACAGATCAATAATTAACAACTGAGGCAGAACATTCATGCTAAGAGTCATTTAAGAACATAACAGCGGCCATAATGGGTTAGACCAATGGTCCCTCTAGCCCAGTACCCTGTCTTCCGACAGTGGCCAATGCCAGGTGCTTCAGATGAAATGAACAGAACAAGTGATCCATCCCGTGTTGCCCATTTCCAGCTCCTGGCAAACAGAGGCTAGGGATACTTCAGAGCATGGTTTTGCATCCTGGACTTGTTACTTGAAAACATACCATACCAGTGTAAAGAGAGAGATTCACAGATTCTAGGACTGGAAGGGACCTCGAGAGGTCATCGAGTCCAGTCCCCTGCCCTCATGGCAGGACCAAATACTGTCTAGACCATCCTTGATAGACATTTATCTAACCTACTCTTAAATATCTCCAGAGATGGAGATTCCACAACCTCCCTAGGCAATTTATTCCAGTGTTTAACCACCCTGACAGTTAAGAACTTTTTCCTAATGTCCAACCTAAACTTCTTTTGCTGCAGTTCAAGCCCATTGTTCTATCCTTAGAGGCTAAGATGAACAAGTTTTCTCCCTCCTTCCTGTGTTGAACCTTTTGGAATGTACTTGCAGAGGCAGACTTTTATAATGAACCGTTTGGGGCAGCAATCTTCAGTCCAGTGCAGAAATGACTTTGTGCATTCAGGACAGTTGAGGGCTTGGGTTCTTGCAGTTTGTTGTACTGAAGAGCAACCCTGGAAACTCTTACAATGGATAAGAACAGAGGAAATCTTACAACACAGAAAGCTTTGGGGAGCCCTTAGATAATTAGAATATTGCCTAGGAAGCATTTGTAGGGAGAGGGACACAATAGATCTTTTCTCAGTTGGTGTCAATTGCAGTTAGATGGAGCTATGCCAGTAGATGCCCACTGAGAACCTGGTCCTTTGTCAGTATGTTCTGTGCTTGCTTTGGCATAATAATAGCTGTACTACCTACTATCACGGAGGCAAAGGGCTTGGAGCAGCTTTAGAACTAATTCTTCTTGCCATAGTGAAGTTAGTATGTGGCATTTGTGATATATCAGTTCTTTGGGAAAGGAGGAAGATTTTATCCACATTCTACCACTGTACAGCTCTCTACTTAGCGCCTTCATAGGGCAGCATGAATTACATTGTCAGTGGAAAATCTGTGTTCCATCCTCACAGTCAGATTCCAAGTGCAGTGAATGAAATTCACGGGTGCTGGGTATATTGCATGTTTTTTAGGACGGCAGTTAGAAATAACTGGAGAAGATGCAGTCATAATGTGAATGAAAATCTTCTGCCCTCCTGATATGCTAATTCAACATTCTACTATATGTTTCATGTCTGGGGATACAGGGCATGGAAGAACCAATATCTGGGATCCATACCATGGCCTAAATTCCATGGGGATGTATTTAAAACTGTAGTAAAACTATTGTGATTGCTATAGGGTACGTTTTCATCGGTAGCCTAGCATCCAAAGAGCTTTAAGAATGGTCTTGTTTATCAAAAACATGTAGTACTGTATCTTATTTATTAGCATTTTGAGAAAAGAGACTTGTAGATTCAGTATTTTCTTAATGGGTAAACATTAATATGTCCTCTCTACCTTGAATATTGAATAATCTATCAGTGGCACACCTTGCATTTCCTTTATTTCCTGTTACCCAGTTATGAATAATACAAGAAGATATGTTTGAAAAGAGAGAGAGACTTATTCAATAAAATTATTATTGAATGTACAGGGTACTCAATATTTAGACTGTTTATTGAGTATATGTGTCTATGATGATTGGAGATTCTGAAGAAACAAATGGCTTTCAGGAAGCAGCAGTCTCCGACCTTTGAGAAAGATTTGATAGGGCGACCATTTAAAATTTGCATTTTAGATTAAACTATGTAATGATAGTGGTACAATGGCATCTTTGCGGGACTGTGTGAAAGAATCTTAAAAGCATAATTCTGCAAAAGGGACATGAACCAAGCATCACTCTGTTCCATGGGACATGTCTTGAATATTGTTTTATTTGGAACAGCAGGAGTCTTAGTTCATCAGGAAGACAAGTTATCATGGGCAAGAATTCCTGTGCTGTAAAAATATCAGCAGGCACACACACACACACACGCTCACACACATGCACACACACACACACGACATTTTTTTTAAAGATGTTCTTTTCTCTCTGGCTGCCTGGGAAAATGTACTTTCCACCCAAACATAAATTACTCTTCAAACCGGAGCTTGGAAGTCAGAAGTCTGCATTTCAGTCTACACACTGTGCAGATCATTTTGGCAACAGTACTGAGCAAACTTACAAAAGGAAAAGCACTACATTTTGGAAGAGGGGCTAAGAAACAAACAACCTGAATTCATTGAAATGAACTTTTTTTTTAAAATACGTGAAGATCATTTTCATGGGTCGGACACTGTTAAAATTCATTCTGGGTATCGGGGGAGTCAGAGAGACAAACAGCCATTCACGAAGCTGCTTTTGACTCCCAAGTGGCAAGCATCAGCTCATGAATAATTCCAGATGAAGTAACAGATGGAAGGAATCTGGACCCCATTCACCTGTGGCAGTGTTAGGTAGTCCTGAATTCCCTTTCAGGATCCCTTTGGAAAGGTTCCAGCACAGTCCTCGGTATGTGGTGTTAAGCTTTTTATAGTTATGCTTATTCTAGCATTTAAGGTATTTTCAAGCTCTCAAACACTTTAACTTGTTACATTTGGAAGGTGATGTTGGATTTAGCATATAAAAAGGGTATTTTCATTGGAGATGCGATGGACAGTGCAGCAAGGAGGAACTTCTGACCGAGGGAGACTTGCCAACCTACCAGTCGAGCAAAACATTGTAGTACACATGGCTCAATAACTGCGCCAAAAGAGTCAAGTAAGCATTCAGTGTCGTGGAAAACGTTCTACAGATTCGAGTCCCCACCCTGAATAAAGGCTGACGCCACTCACCTGCCCCTCCCGGTTGGGAGACCCTTCACATAAATGCCTGCAAAATGAAATTATTATCCTCCCTCAGATCTCCCCTAAATCTCCTTTGCCATGATGCTTACAGAAAACTTGACCACTTGACGGTGAGTTGGCTGCTGGTGCACTGATACTACAGCCTGTCATGCTGGCCAATATTCTCTTCTTGTTTCCTGTATTCCCCCATCTGTCTGTCTCTTGTCTTACACTTAG
Source organism: Chelonoidis abingdonii (assembly GCF_003597395.2). Classification (NCBI taxonomy): domain Eukaryota; kingdom Metazoa; phylum Chordata; order Testudines; family Testudinidae; genus Chelonoidis; species Chelonoidis abingdonii. The sequence continues at coordinate 81,178,832 of NC_133777.1, forward strand.
GCTGTAAAGTTTTGGGGGCAGGAAGTATCCTTAGTTCTCTGTATGACCATACCTAGCCCAATGAGGTTCTGGTCCATGACTAGGGCTCCTGGGCACTATGGTAATATAAATAAGTAATAATAATTGAGAGGAGTAGCTTAGCAGCTGTCAGCCCTTAGGAGGTTATAATATGCACCTCATCGGGTATTGCCGTGGGGAGACTAATTCACATTGCAGAATTGTTTCCTTGGAGTAGCACCTTTGGGCTTGTCCTAGCTGCATGGTGTATGCAGTAAATATCTGGGAAACAAAGTTGAGAGAGGCCTGGCTGAATGGCTAGCCTCACAGGAGGACAGATATTGACCCTAAGCGGTGTAGGTCACCCTCCATAACAATAGGTTGAAAAGTTTTGTTGAAAGAATGAATGTCAAGGAAGATGTTGAAGGATGATTGTTATATTGTGTCCATCACCTAGTTGCCCAGGCACCTCCATTGGAACAGCAGGGAGTGTAGTTTGCAGACAATGTCATAGTTCTAGTTTTTTTAAAGTTTAGACAATGTAGCATGAAAGGTGACATATCACTAAACAATCAGTGATGTGATGGGGCAGCCACAAACCCCAGAGCAGAGGAATTCTTGATTGAGTTCCCAGTGGTGCTTAGCATGTCTTGTAGCACATGTGTTACCTAAAATTTGCCTGCTCTGATATAAGAAACTTGAATCAGCGCTTGTCTGGAATGCTATTGTTATTATTTTATTATTACGGTAGGAGCCCTATTTCAGATAGACGTGGGAGTACAAGGAAACATTGAGATAATATAGTCTAAAACTAAACAGACAAGACAGACTCAGGTGGGGAATTCCAGGGGTATAAAAGACAAGCAGAATGAAGGCTGCAATGGCAGCAAACATCACGTTAGTGCCACAATTTGTTTATTTTGGGATAGGGTGAAGGTTTAGGAGGGGATCAGATAAGTAGAAAGAAGGGAAGGGAAGGACGTGAGGGGGATAGGGCAGGGTTGGAGGGGCAGGTGTGGAGTGAAGCTGAGATGAAAAGATGCGGGGGAGAGAAGAGAGGAGGTTGGAGCGAACAGTCAGTCAGCACGGGGACGAGAAAGTGCAAGAACTTTCCACAGCTCTGACTGGAATGTCCAGGGAACCAAAGGTCCTGGTGTTGGCTGGAGTTTCTGGCTGGCTCCTTTCTGGAGTTCTTGCCCAACGCTACGTGGTGTGGAAAGGGAGGCATTGTTTGGGTCGTGGTGCCCCCCAGAGTGTGTGTGTGGATCCTCCCTTGGATACTTCTGGATCCAGGGCTGGTGGGTGCTGCTGAGTCCTGGCTGGGCTCCATTTTTTCTCCTCCCCTTTAAGCAGCAGAACCTGCTTTGGCTGCTTCTCTTCCCACTGGCTGGAATGGCCGTATTAGTTATGAGGGACAAATTCACAAATGAGGTGTCCCAAAGGAATTCCCTTACAGCCTTTACTCCACACCACAGCGTCATGTATTGCGCATGTCACTGTTTTTTCAGAAAAGCTATTTGAGAACAGAGGTTTTAATTATTAGAAGTAGCTCAGGATGAGACTGGTTCCTTAGCAGTGTGCAGGTGTGGAGTCCAAAGGTGTACCATAAACACAGTTCATGCCACGATTCTGCACGTTACTGATGACTCATTCGTGTCTCCTTTCCAAGTCAGACACCACCACACTCACAAAAAATCATATTTGTGAGCAGTATATTTTTTGTTACAGCTTCTTTTTTATATGTCTATATAATGCCCCCATTCAAATGAATGAGAGCAACTAGTCTTTTGAACAAGTAGCAACGCTACCTAATAAAAGTTTTTATGCTATATCAAGGTTTATTCTAAGATAACTAGGTCTTTAAATTGCCACTAATGTATCACAAAGAAAGCTATGAATATTAATTGGTGTTTAAGTTTTAATAGCCAACTTTCAAAAACATATCAATTTTAAAAGAGTATATGAACTTAAAACTAAATATTTTGTCCTGAACGAGAGCAAAACCTCTTTAAAATTCCATTAACAAGCTCTGGTTTTTAAAGCAATCTCAATAGAGAACACCAAAATACCAAAAAATACTAGTAACCATTTTTGATATGGATATTTTCAAAAGTGTCTAAGTGACTTAGGAGCACAGCTACCACTGTCTTTCAATGGTGTAAATGACTGAACCAATGAGGGACAATTTGCACTGAAGATACAGTGCTTGAAACATAACAGAATCTAATGGATGCACACTATCCCTGTGCAAACAAACTGTAATTGTACAGCTGCTCAGGAGTTTTCCAATTAAATATTTTTGGCAGAAAATGCTGATTCATCAATACCAAGTCGTTTTGGGGAAATGTATGTTTTGACAAAACGTGCATCAAGGTTGGGTGGAGCTCACGAGGCCACAGAATAGTCCAGTAGTTCCAACACTCATTTAGCATGTGGGAGACCCAGGCTCGAGTCCTGGATCTCCCTGGTTCAGGCCATCCCAATGTAGAACAAAACCAAGGGGTTTTGCTTCCTCAAAATGGAATTCTTGTTTTCTGGCCAGCCCTGTGAAACGGCACAAATCAAATTCATGCTGCCAGTTTTAGCCAAGTTCCTCTTGAATGCACCTAGCAAAAGACTTACCAACAAGTGGGGCTTATTTGTCAGACTCCATTTTTAAAGGTATTTGAATGAAAAAGAAACCCAGCTCCAGTGTCTGTCTGCCTCCAAAACAACTGATTTCAATTTGGATTTACAACCCGCAGCTTGTGACTATAGAGTAGCTCAAGATATGGTTTGAAGAAATAGGCTTCAGTGAGTAACACACACAAAGCTCCAGGTTATTAATGAGACTAGAGATGCCTTCCTGATAAGAGAGGTTATCCTGTCAAAGCATAATGTCCTAACAATAACAATAATAGAATTACCTGTGAGAATATATCACTGCTGGTATCCAATTGATATACCAAGTTTATGACTTTTTCATAGGGCAGATACAATACAAAGAATACGGGGTGTACTTGGAATACTGATCATAATATGTTTAAACAGTGATTGCTGGAACTTTGATGTTTTCCATTTTGCTATGCCAAGCAATCAACAGAGATCATATGCCACTTTCCAATTCTAGTTCCAGTCTCTGGCCCTTATTTAAATCTTGATCACAGGGAATTTTTTTGAAGCCAGAGAGATTGGCATAGCTAAGTCAGTATTTAAAGAAAACTCTGTTAAACCTTTCCACATAAGCATTCATCACTGGTCTTGGCTAAATTTAAATTGCAATAAATAAATAAACAAACAGCAAGCACTTTAAGCAAGACAAGGAGTGGTGGGGGTTGAGAAATGATCTTCCATAAGATTACAAGATAGCTGCATAAAAATGCAACCTTCCCTAGCTACCATTTGAATGCAATGCCCCTCAGGCCAAAGGAACAATACACACAGCTATTTTAAGGGAGTGTGTTGTTTTAGGAGAGTCTCAAAGGGAATTCTCTCTGTGTTGTTATAAAATAATTTTGTGGGTCTAAGGTTCCAGCCCTGGTATAATCATATTGTGTGATAGTGTTGAAATCAATTATTTCTCTTTCAAGATTTGCATTTTCAGTTTCTAAAGCAAAGTAGGTCAAGAAAAAAGATGTATAATCTTCATAAAAAACAGTGAAGTCTTTATAGAAGGGTCAATATGTTAGTATACGCATACATTTCCCCCTGAATACAAGCAGTTTAAATACACCATTACAGATGATGATTCTGATTATTATAAACTGAGCATAAGGGGTCAGATGTATTCCTGATGGATCTGACAGTGGTATCAAATACTAGTTCTCTGGAGTGGATACCTTGGGTAAAATCCACTCAAGCCAATGGGAGTTTTGTTACTGATGTCAGTGGGGCCAGGATCTTCAGCCCTTTTCTTCTGGTAAAGATCTAGGACATTATCAAGCCATAGAGCATCTGGGCAGCCACAAAAATAATGACTAATGCATGCATTTTTTCTGTCAGCAAGTTAAAGGAACCCTAACTATTTCATATTTTTAGGAATGATTGGGATGAAAAGCAGTACATAAGGGCTAATTATTATTATTGTATGAATTCTGCACATATTGTAATCAGTGGGAGTTTTGGCATTGACTTCAGTGTGAACAAAACTGGGCCCAGGGTTCAATCAACAATTTTCACATGATAATGGACAATGATTAATTGATTTTGCGTTTGGAGTTATATGAAAACAAATACTGCATGAGAATGGTGTAACTGAGCAAAAATATCCATAGTGACTCTATTCACCTAACCTTATTGGAGTGTCCTTAAGCCAGTCTTTCATGGACTAATAGAGAGACAAGATCCAGGATTTACTTTATTTACATTTGACCTGAAATTAGAATGTGTGTTTGTTTCATACATCTTGTCTGGGGAGTGTGCATCCAATAGTGAGCATTTGTTTTCTCAGGCCATTAAAGAAATATTGGCCTCTTGGAAATCCACAGCTTCCTCTAACTTAAAGTCCTACCCTACAAACACTCACTTGCATGTTTTATTCTTTATGGAATTAGATGCAGCAAGTAAGTTTTAAAATTTTGGTCTTGATGTTTTGAGTATAGGACTATACCTACTGAATATGTTGAAGTGGAAGTGAAAAGAATTGATGGGTCATCTACTGTGCTATGGTTCTGTAGCTACATGTGTCTTTTTAAAAAATCATTGGGAAGAGGTGTAAAAAGCAAAATTAACTTTTCTAGACTTGGATATCATTCTGAATTGAGATTTAGATGGCATAATTTGAATTATGCCCCATGTGCTTCTCTTCTGTTTTATTTTGGGTTTCCATTACAATAAAAAAAGGAGTTATATTTTGTTGACATTTGCCCTATGAAAACAATCCCAGTTCTTCTTAAGGCCATTTTCAGAGAAAGAAACCTGTTCAACCACTTCCCTGTGAACATTGTGTTCTGTAGACAACCAAAGAGCAGACTGTACTTTTGATGGCTGTGATTCATTCCCTCGCTTTCCTCTCATTAACACCTCTTCATTGCACTCCCAGGAAATTTGGCAATTTCATTTGCAACAGAGGGCAAATTCAGCTACCACCAGACCTTCCCTAACAATGTGCAAAATCAGTATGCATGAATGTAAAAGAAAACAGAAAAGCCTTCCAAAAAGGAGGGTCCCATGTGTGTCAGTTATGGCAGCCATGAAATGTAAAAAACTTTCGTACAGGAATGACTGATGTAGGATTCTGTTTACTCTGTTACTCAAGCAATAAATGATATATCACGCCAGCCCCAGCCTTGCATGGCTGGCAATAATGCAGAGCGACAGCCTAACAGCCAGTCAGTTTTTGTGTGAGCAAAAAGGTGCTGTTTCCTCATGATTTGGGGCTTGATCCTCCTCTATTTGAAATTTTGAAAAATGGCGAGCAACTGGAAAAAGGGGTGGGGGGCATAGGGCTGGAAACGTTTAGGCTACCTTAACAATAGCTAGCGTTCCTGCTTTAATAATCTGTCAGAAACATGTCAGTCCTGTACAAACACTGGCTCCCTTAAATTGTTAATCTTTTGTCGATGAATCATATCCTCTGAGTCCCATCGGCATCTGAACCCTCCGTAGCTCTTAAACCCTTCCTGCCCATGAGGGTAAGTTAAAGTTGAAACCATTTTGCCCTCTGTTGAACAGCCTTAGACCCCTATTCCTTGACAGACTTTCACTGGTACTTGGGCGTGGGTCATTTTTCAGACAGTGCCTGCATTTAATTAGCACCAGTACCGGGGTCAGGTGGTGTCCAGATTCTTTAAACTACCTTCCTTCTGATGCAGCCAGCAAATGTCTTCATATAACAGGGCACCATGTCAGAGGATTTTTTTTCATGGGGGAGACATCACCCCATATTCTGGTTTCCATCTCTGGCCAGCTAATTAAGAAAAGATCACTCAGGTAAGAGACAGGACAGCATTTGTTGACCTTGCTTCTTTGCTAATCCAGAAATTTCTTTCTCAGTGCAATTAAATAAAAATGAACGACAACCTTTGAGATTTACAAAAAAGTGCGTGTGTGTTTGCGTGAGAGAGAGTGGGAGTGTGTGTGGGGGGGAGGGGGCTGATGGACTCTACTGTGCAACTGTGTAATTGGAGTTGAGACCTTTATGCCACTACATAATCTGGATGTGAAATATCAACATATTACAAGAAGCTTGCAACTAGTCCCTGAAGATAACCTTTCTCACTGATTTCTATTTATTCTTCAAGCTAGCTACTATGTATGTTTGCACAAGCAGTCCCAGGTAAACAATGGGATTTTGATTTTTCTATGTTCATAAATTTGGAAAATATGTCTAAGATGAATCCTACCCCAGAGGCCAATTAAGCTCCCTTCCCACTCAGTGCAGGTCTAGGGCTGGCTCCATGTCAGGGTATTGGGACACCAAAGGCCATATTGTCCATTTCCACATCATGTATGTAAAACCTGGTCCATGAGGCAGTTGCCATGGAAGCTGCTACATTCAATTTAATAACAGGCACCAAGGTGCCTCAGGTCAAATGTTTCACAGGCATTCCAGATTACTGCCTATTTCTCTGACATATGCTATTTTGAGGGAGAAAACCCTTTCTGGTAAAACTGATCCAAACAATAGGTGCTTTGTAGGGTTGCAAAAAGAAAGCTATGAGTTTAGGAACCTAGCGCTTCGTGTTTAGGAGGAAGGCACTGAAATAGCTAAAAGAGACAGAAGTCAGGACAATTAACTGCAAACCCAAAACCACACATGTAATAATCCAGACCCTGATGCTGCCAAACTATGCTATGATTAGTCTCTGCAGCCAAGAAGTCAGTCTCTGTAGATGTTGCCTGTAGAACCAACCTCCACCTTTCTGCCCAACTCCCCCCCCCAATATTTTTCATTCATAACATTTAAAAATCCAAAATCTAAACCCTGGCCCCAAGCAAAATTGTGCCATGGAAAGGGAGAAGACCTGGTGACTCCATGAACACCCCTAGTGTGTGGACTGCTGCTATGGATTTTATGTGGATGGTATTCAGGTACCATCGTAGATAGATTGAAACCCTTTTTAAATTTGGGACCAAACATGGAGGTCAGATTGTCCAAAGTTCACAGCATCTGCTTTCCCGTTCTTTTACATTTGCAGTAGTGGATCTGAGGGTTTCCAACTGTCTTGAACTGTTGATTAGAGCTGCTAAGAAGTTTTACTGGGTCAAACACCTTAGGTACAGGAATTGTTCACAGGCACTGAAGCTGGGGTTCTAAAACCAATTCTGAAGCTGTGCAAGCAAGACTGCAGAGTCTAATGCTGCCAAGTGCCTGAGTGCCCCAGCCTTGCCCTACTTATCTGGAGAGCCTGTCAGCATGTTCTATTGCTAGTGGAAACCACTTTAGTGCTGGAGCCAGACACCAAGGTGCCAGGGGGTCCTCATTTCATTTCTTTGCATGGGAAATTCTCAAGCAGCTTAGACCAAATTCTTCTCTGCATTTCAATTTCTTTTCTTTTGATCCTCAAACCAGCATGACCAGAAAGTCACACAATTCCTGCTACTGGTAAATGCGTCCAGAAACTCTTGAATGCAACCATTAATTAATAAAATAAAGTGAAGGCTAAGAGGTACCAGTCCACATTAAAGTTTGTGGCTTTAAATTGCCAGGCTGTTGCAACGGGTTTAAGCTCCACAATGAGAGCCATATAGTTAAAAACACTTATCACCAAATCAGAGCTAAACTTCAGGTGTAGGGCTTACGAAATGTACCCAACACAGAAATTTTTTTTTTTTAGAGGTGAGCTTTTTTTCAGTAAGAACTTCTGAAATCTATCCTACGATTAAAAAATTACTCACCATGTCAGTGCCACTGCAATAATTCTGTCGTGAGCCTCCACCTCTCTGCGTGTTTAAAATCAGTCTTGTCCAAGTTTAGTGACAGCATGTGATACCTCAGTGAATGCAACAGAGATCCAGACTGAACTGTATACTGTAGATATTCCTTTCTCGGGGCACGTCTACACTACCCGCTGGATCAGCAGGTAGCAGTCGATCTATAGGGGATCGATTTATCGCATGTAGTGTAGGTGCAATAAATCGATCCCCGATCACTCTCCCGTTGACTGCTGAACTCCAGCTCCGCGAGAGGCGGAAGCAAAGTCGATGGGGGAGCAGTGGCCGTTGATCCCGTGCCACGAGGACGCAAGTAAGTGATTCTAAATCAATCTAAGATATGTTGACTTCAGCTATGCTATTCTCGTAGCTGAAGTTGCGTATCTTAGATTGATTTCACCCCCCACCCCCCTCCAGTGTAGACCAGGCCTCAGGATACAATTTAGGATGCAACTTCCGGACTTGCCCATGAGATAGAATGTTTAGTACTGGGGGTGAAAAGGCCAGGGAAAAATATCTAGAGCCAGATTGTGCCATTGTGGAACAGCCTTGAGCAGGGGCCATTTCCGAGAGGTATTATGATTCCCAAAACTCTTGGGGAGCACAACTGCTTTCCCACCCTTTAAGAGGGAGGAATGTATGCACTATAGAGTGAAGTGCTCTATAGATCTCATTCTTATATCCAGCCCCCGCCAGCTACGCTACTTCCAGTTCTCAGGTGGCTGGTTCCATGCACACACTGATCTCAGCCAGAACAGAGCCAAGAAATAGTGTTAAAAGAAATTCCTAACCTAGCTGTATTCCTGAAAAACCCACCGTAGGTGCTTCCATGCTGTCCACTGTGACAGCCAGTAGCACAATCATGTGTCCTTTGGTTTTATAGTCTCCTTTATGCCTGGCGTGGGCCCGTGTAGCATGTGGCAAAGTTCTGGCTGGGCTAGCACATATTCACTAGCTTGCACTGAGGAATGGCACCTGAATAACTCCTTTGCCATGCGGGTGCAAATTTGCCGCACTCACAGAATAATGGGCCAAGGCAGCAGCTAGCTTATTTTACCCCACTGGCGCCAGTGAACGCCACTCACACTCTGCGCCGTCCTGGGGGTCTGACTGAATTGTAAGGTCTTCAGGCCAAGGACTCTCTCTGTTCTGTGTTTGCTCAGTGCCATGCCCAGTGCAGTCCTGACTCCTGACTGGGGCTCCCAGGTGCTGATACACATAGTAATGCACGTAGAGGTGCTCTTCAGCAGACCAGGAAGCAAGCTGGACCCAGCATGTGGATTGAATTGTGAATGGAGCTGCAGTCCCAGAGATGCACAGCACACGCAGGAGGCACTCAGCTGAGGTCATGATATACCCAGGTACATTCCCTTTGGATGAGAGTGTTCATGCGACCGAGGCAGGGTATTTGTCCAGTGTGAATCTCGGAGCCTTTCCCCCACTCTAGAATCAGTAACTTGTTTTTGCCAACAGGCCTCTCCAGGGAAAACAAACGGGACTGTAGTTCTTCAGAAAAACTGTCCTGCTTCCTGGAAATATTAAGTTCTGTCTTATCACTTTTCTCTTAATTGCCAGATTTTTTAGTGGCAAAGCAGCAGCTAGATGGGAGTGCAATATGCACATGACACAAGCTTCACCTTCTTCATTATCTCACAGCAGTTTGGTTCTAATTTAATGGTTGTTAATATTTGCATTAGTTCAGCTGTGAATGCCTGGAAAGAAGGCATATATTAGTTTATTTACCTTGGCAAAGGCAGGCAAGCCATGTACAATGCATCTTTAGTTTTTGTAACATGCTGAAAAACAGCCTGGAAATGGGCATGTCTGGAGGAAATCTGAGTGAATTACTTAATGGGGCTAAGAAGCCACAGCTGGGCACAGTAGTTGCCTTAACTGGCCACATTTTCCAAAGTGGGCTTTAAGACTGAGGGGGCAGTTTTGTGTCGCCATGCTTTTGAGGGTACAGTTTTCAGTACGCCAACCCCAAGTGCTCAAAAATCATGAGTTAGACCACAAAATATCATGAGATTGGCATAAAAATCATGAGATTTTAAAAATAATAAATATGGAGATCTTTTTATTTGCTTTCTGTCTTTTGACAGTCACACGTTTAAGCTTTTCTCTGCAGCTACAGGAGCTAGGAAATTACTTCTCGACAAAAAAACCTGAGATTCTGGTGTATTCACAGGTCTCCAGTTTCTAGGGCTTTAAGAAAAACATCAAGTATTGCAATAAAATTGTGGCATTTAGCAACACTGAGTTGTTTGGGTCCACGTGTTTACACATGTGAAAGCCCAGGTTTGCATTTCTCTGTGGAAATGCTAGAGTGGGATAAGAATGAGAGGCGGGGCAGAAGCTCCTTTGAAAGCTTGGCCCAGTGAGTAAATGTGACTAGAGCATTCTCTTGAATGGCGCTAGTGCTTTATTCATAGTACTATACCAGGGGCTGGCAACCTTTGGCACGCAGCTTACCAGGGTAAGCACCCTGGCAGGCCGGGCCAGTTTGTTTACCTGCTGCATCCGCAGGTTCATCCAATCGCGGCTCCCACTGGCTGCAGTTTGCTGCTGCAGGCCAATGAGGGCAGCGGGAAGTGGAACGGGCCAAGGGATGTGCTGGCTGCTGCTTCCTGCCACCCCCATTGGCCTGGGACGGCAAACCGCAGCCAGTGCCAAAGGTTAACGACCCCTGCACTACGCTATATAGTAGGGTACGTAACAGCGGTGTGGACACAGCTGTTATAGCACAGGAATATACTTTGAGTTGTGCAACAGGCAGCTGTCAGAATAAAACAAAACCTCTCCAAATATCTTAAATAAATAACAGTGTTAATATGTGACTAATATTATATTTATACCTCAAAGATTCAGTGATCCATACACATTTGCCCAGGCTCACTGAGAGAAAGCAGTTTCTTTTTAAAAAATGGTCAGAGATGAAATCCTACAAGTTTTAGGGAATTATTGGGCACATTGGTGGCATCTAGGGGTGAAATCCTGTCCTCATTGAAGTCAATGGTAAAACTCTCATTGATTTCAGAAGCACCAGGATATCACTCGAGGACTTCAGGTCACCTTGCGGCCTGGTTTACACTTAAAAATTAGATCAGCCTAGCTACATTGCTTAGGACTGTGAAAAATGTGCTGTAGTTAGATTGATCTAACCCCAGTGTAGACGCAGCTGGGTTAACGGAAGAATTCCTCCTAGCTAGCTACTCTCTCTTGGAGAGCCAGATTAACTCCTTCTGTTGATGTAAAACTATGGCACTATAGGGCACAGTTGCAGCGGCTATAGTGTAGATGTGCCTTGATAAAAATCAGATTAATCAAGCTTCAGCAGTTGCCAGTGGGATGACGTTATACTTGGAAGAGACGTGCTCCGTACAGATCTTGTTGTGCTGCTGTGGGTAGTACTGAGCCTGTCTGATAAATGGGGTGACAACAATGGCCAAATGTGCGTCCAAGAAATACTAGCCACAGCAGGGCTCCATGGATGGCATGGTGACTAGCCTCAGAAATACCTACATGTCTGCTCTTTAGGTAAGGACAAAGGAGCCAAAAGGTATTTCCAAAAAAAGGTGTTTCTAAGTAGTTCTAAAAAACCCTTTGCTGAAGGAAGACAACTTGTAGGTATGCAGCCTACGGGGGAATTAATTGATCTTCTGCCTCTGAGGCCTGGTCTACACTGGGGGGGGCGGGTAAGAAGGGGATTGATCTAAAATACACAACTTCAGCAATGAGAATAGCGTCGCTGAAGTCGACGTATCTTAGATCGACTTAAAATCACTTCGCGTCCTCGTGGCATGGGATTGACGGCCGCTGCTCCTCCGTCGACTTTGCTTCCGCCTCTCGCAGAGCTGGAGTTCAGCAGTCGACGGGAGAGTGCTCGGGGAACGATTTATCGTGTCTACACTACATGTGATAAATCGATCCCCAATAGATCAATCGCTACCCACCGATCCTGTGGGTAGTGTAGCCATACCCTGAGATCCTAGAGAAAACAGAAAACACCAAAGGGGCACTCGACCTGATTCCATAGTGCTGTGTGTAGCCATTTACACCAGTGCCAAGTGGCTGCTAAATGCAGCATACTGACTTGGTAGCTTATTATACCCATTTTGCACTCACTTTGCACTAGTATTTATGACCACACAAACTGCAAGGTAGTGGAACCTTTGGCCTCAGGTGTGCAGAGGTTAGCGCCATGGGATGGGGGATGGGACTCATGCAGTCTAGAAGTGATGGAAAGTTTCTGTGTTCCCACCTCCAGCATTGGCCAGTGGACACAGGGCTCGTTCTTTGTCATAGAGGCAGGGTAACTATTGCTGTTGGGTTTGCAGACTCTGCAACTCTAAATGAGACACTGAGCCATGCGCAGTCTCAGATGCTTGGTTAGGGTGGCATTTGGCATGAATTCCCAAGTTGTCACGGGACCCAGGCTATTACTATCATTTTCTTATTCTTCGTATTCGTTATGAGAGATTTGCCTTGACTTTGTGAAATTCACATATGTTTCCTACACAGAAGTTTGCAGGCCACTCTTTTCTGGGTGTACTTGGGGTGGAAAAAAACATTTGCCACAACAGCACATCCATGCAGGAGCTTCCACAATGCTGCTTCTTGTGTTCCCTGGGCATGCTTCATTCTCCTCTCGTTTACACGGGTCAAATCACTGTAATGCCTGTGGAATCAGCAGAGCAAATCCCAATTTCTACTGGGTAAGTGAGAGGAGAGTGAGATCGCTGTGTGAAAGGTGGGGAGGGGCCAGCTAACAGCCCCTTCCACAACGAGCAGCAATTGGAAAACAAGAGAGACCCAAATTCAGCTGGCAGTTGTGACTTGTGTTGAATCCTGGGTCTTATTTTTAAATGTTCGAATAGAACAGCATTCACTTAGCTTTTGAGGTGAAGAGACTTCTGCAGTGATTCTGCTATTACTTCTCCCAGCTTATTTCTAGCAACAAAATATTATTTTTTGTTTAACTATATATATATATGTAATGTTGAATCCAAATAGATATACAGTTAAAAATAAGATTTTGTTGACTAAATATATATAGTTAAACAAAAAATAATATTTTGTTGCTAGAAATAAGCTGGAAGAAGTAACAGCAGAATTAAAAAATGGTGTGAAACATTATACACATCATTTTATGTATATATGATGTGTATAATGATGTGTATAATGTTTCACACAGGCGGTTTTTTAAATGTCCTCAGGCAGCTAAGGTAGCAGCCATAGCAGCCGTTTGTAAGCAGTCGCTCCCTTTTGGCCCTGGAATTAGAGCTGTGTGGAACCTTTACCATGAAACCTAAAACCAGGTGAGCTGGGGGTCACAGGCCTGAGAATTAGGTCGGGTTCTACTGGGCTCATGAAACTTGCAGAGCACCTGGCCCCGGGGCTGCTTATATATGGGCCTGAGCTGCACAATTCAGATGTAGGTTTCAAATACCCCAAATTTCTAGGGTATTTGTATTGACGGGGTTGGCATAAGCTTTGACTGTACTTCAGTTTTAATAGAAACCATATGAAACTTAGAGCCCATCAGCACTACTATATCTAAGGCTTTTGCCCTGCTATGGATGGTTGAAGTCTTAGGGCTAGATCCTGCACATGGACCTGCTTGGGTGCATTGCAGGGCCCCGAGTGGGTACTGAGGTGCCCCCAGCTGGACCCATTTGCAGGAGTTACTGCTTAGTACCACCAGGTAATTACCCTGTGATAGGTGCGATGTGAACACAGGGACATCTCTGCATTACAAATGAGAACATGGCTGGAGTTGCAGGGGGAAAGGCTGACCCTACTGAACTCAACGGGAAAACTCCCGTTGACTTTGGTGGGGTGGGGATGGGTGTATATGGGCCCCAGGTGGTTTTAGTAGTTGGTGTGGGTGTCAGGATTTGTTTGAACCCAAACCTCACAGCGAAGCTCTTGGTGGGGGCTGAGCTCACACTGATATTTTCATTCTTCTTACTGAAAGTTCTATTGGTTTCAAGAGAGCACTTTGCAGCCAGATATATTTTACGGCAGGACGTTGCAGCATAGATGACAGCATTTCCAAAGGTACCATATCCCACCCAAAGGATGCCAAAATGGGTGGTGGTGAAACAGAGCTACAGCTTCATCTCTCATTGAAAAGTGTTGGATGAAATGAATTTCCTAGAGGGACAAAGAGAAGATGGTCATATAATATGTCCTGCCCCTTCCAAGTATAGCTAGATGGTGCCTGCCTTTCTGCTGGCTCCTTGTTATCAGTCTCTAATCCATTTTTTTAAAGGGGATTTTTTCTAACTTCTGGGATGTTCTTGGTGCAGGAAGCAGTAGTGCCCAAATCCTGGTTCTTGTAGGGTTTCCAGCTTGAATGCAGGAGCAGATGGATATTGGAGGAGCAAGAGCTTGAGTGGAGGAGCAGGAAATACCAGTGGGAGGGAAACCCATTCTCTTGAGATTTGCAAACTCAGGCTGGGATTTTCAAAGGAGCCTAATTTTGGGAATTTTGTTCCCAACTCCCACTAACCTGAACACCTGCTTAACTCCTTTAGGTTCTTTTGAAAATCCCAGCCTCAAGAGATGCAGATAGGTGCAAATCTGGCTTGTTTCATATGGCTAGTCCTACAGGCATCAATGGCAAGCAAGATTTGGTCCCATTTTAAGATGTTCGGTGCTTGTCCCACCTGAAACCTGATTTGGAACTTTTCAAAATTCAACCACCATTAATAATGCCTGCCTTCAGTGGGACTCCATATGGGCTCAGAGGGCCCATCTGTAGTGAGTCCACTCTTGGGCTGGGGCCTGACTTCGTAAATTGGTTTAAGATGCAGGTTGTCTGAAAGATGTTTTACCAAGTAAGGACTTGCTGCTGTCCTCTTTATTCAGGGTAAACTCCTGCGGGAGGCAGGCACCTTGCCTGAGAAAGGATTCCGGGACTGGCCCAAGAGCTGCACTGAATGTCAAAACAGAACCTGGACAATGTTAGGGTGCCGTTGTGTACATTTAAACAGCAAGACTATATAGTTGTGTGGGACTAAGATGAAAAGGGATTTAATCATGCAGCCAAATAAATGCAATAAAAGGAAACCAAATATTCCATCTAGCAAAAACTGGAGAGCAGTTGTTCACTGTTGTCCAATTAGTAACTCTAATTCGTCACTTTTAAAAAAGTCTGCCTGTTTGTTTGTTTTTTATTAAAAAATGTTAGCTCACAAAACAGCCCTCCTGCTCCTCTTGGAAAAGCAGGAAAGTGCATTAAGTGCCCTGATAAAAGGTAAACAAACCAGGAGACACAAAGTTTCTTGATATGCTCTAATTGAGCTAGTTTCCTTACTTCAGCTTTGAAAAGGAACAGCCATGAGGCGTTCTCAAGAGAGCCAAGTGAATTGCTGTTATCTTAGAAAGGTCTCCTTGATGTCTCGCTCATGGGGACTCCAAGTCTGGTCTGGCCATTGCCTGGAAGTCTAAGAAAAGAAGTCTACTGGCCTCCCTGATAAAGCTGCCTGCTACATGGCCCATTTTTAGGCCCCAGGAAGGACGGGGTTGTTGACAGTTCATTCCTGTGAAAATTCAGTGCGGTCCAGTCTCCTGATTGTAAATGGAAGAAATATATGGCAGCCCTAATGCAAAAGGTATGTGATTAGATAGTCCTGTCTGCTATCTGCCCCAGCATTCTGCTGATAGGCAGTCCTTGCTGGTGCTAACGGGGAGCCATCAGAATTGCCAGACTGACGCCAGACCCTTCATCAACTGGGACTGAAGATAAGGGTGGAAAGCTGCAATCTTCATGTAACACAAGGTTTCCCCAGTGGGTGAATTTGAGTATTCCTAGCTGCATCTTTCACAGACATCGTATGGAGCCAGAGAGGGGATAATATATAGTTCTGTACTGTAAGGAATCCAAAAGTTCAGTGTAAGAGATCCTGTCACAGCCACACTCTGCACATTGTTATCTGCCCAGGCTTAAACTTTTCTCTTGAACAAGACCAGATATGACGCCAGCACAAAATGCAGGATAAGAAGTAATACGTGCTTGCATTTTAACTATACTCTGGCCTCTGCACTGCCCCTACATTCCTCTGCTATTGCAGAGTCTCAAGGAAATAACAATGAAATGTTATGATGCATCCCACAGGGGTGCTGGTTTGCCTGTGTTACCCAGTGCTGGATTTAGGGCCAGAGGTATTAGTTCCAGCTAGTTATTTCTAACCCCAAAATATTACACTCTTGAGAGAAAGATGTTTTGCTGTCAAGGGCTAAATTCTGGCTTCTCAAGGTAACCAGGAGAAGAACTGCAAGGCCAAATGGTTCTGCCTCAATTCTGCCTCCACCCTGAAGCTGTTCCCAGCTGTTCTGCATGAACTCCAGAGAGTTGATTGTGGGGTGGTACATGGAGTTCAGTGCGTCTGGCCTCTGCATTCATGTGTATGTCCTCACTGCAAGAAAGCGGGAGCTGTTAACTCAGGATAGCTCACTCGGGAAGGCAACTCTGGTTTTAACTTGGATTTAGCAGCTTGATTTCAACCCCAGGCTTCCATACAGGCTTGAACCCGAGTTAGAACCTGAGCTGCCTTGTCTTCACTGCTATTTTAACCTGAGATAGCTAACCTGAGTTAAGAATGCACCATTATTATTATTATTTTGCAATGAAGATATACGCTATATGTAGATGTCTCCCAATTCCCAATGGCTTCTATACACCCCTGCTTCTTGCAGGAGTAAATGCTGTAGATGGGTGTGTGTTTGCTCAGGGTATCAGGCAGGTTTCTTCTCTGATGCTATAATTTGGTTCCAAAAAGCGCTGTGCTGGATGCAGAGAGCTGCTGTTATAGGATAGAGTACAGTTCACCTGCGTCAAGCCTGAGCAGTTTGGTAAAGCGAGCTGGAGATGGGGGTTGAAATCAGCTACTCCAGCCTGTCCCACCCATGGTTGCTACTACAGCCTGTGGGCTGGAATAACGGTCACAGCTCCTCTCTCTGTATTGCTTGGGGTGCCAGGGCCTTTGAGGCTGTGTAATCACAACTCCACTGCACATCCTGTATGCAGATCTTTATGTTGGCCTATGCAGGGAGAGCAAAAAGACAACCCTGGCCCTCACCCTTGTGGCATGCAGGGAGCTTCTCTGTGTAACTGGTCTTCTGGTGGTTCTGTCCATGTGGCTCCGTCTCAGGCCTTACCTGGTGCAGACGGCCTCACATAAATCCTCCAAGTCAAGGTGGGCTTGGCCTGGAATGGGGTTTAGCTATTGTGATCCCAGGTTCACTAGCTCTGTGTAAATAAAAATATACTATCAGTGTAATTCCTATGGTACAAGGGGGACTGATCTCCATCATAACTTGCTCACCGACTTCTGAACGCCCTAAAAGGCTAAGCAGTGGGTGAGCCTGAGAGTTAGGGACATTCCCATCCCCCAGCCCTTATCTGTTTATACACCCTACTATAATCTGAGAGATTAACCATTTTTTAAAACAGAGGGGAACTTTCCTCTGATCTCTTCATGATGATCCATGGATTGTGTAGCAGAGCTGGTAGCATAAAACAATGATAGATTTGCAAATGCAAATGGAGAGTTTGATTCCGAGTTACAGGTAGGTTGTTGTTGCTCGTTGTTTGCAAGTATTTGGGTGGCAGCTAGGTACGGATTAAAATATCCCCAAAGCCCTAAAGATAAATTACTCTCAGCACAGATGAGTATCCCTCTGAAAATTCTTAACAGGAGCCAGACTTTCACTGTCTGCTGTTAATTTCAATAACCAAATCAGGGACTGGAAATAATTCTGTGTGATGTAAGTGACAAAACACACACACCTGTGCAACAAATAGCAAGTAGGCAAAGTGAACAGAGGGCAAACAACCTACAGGTTAAAATTTGTATAACTCACATGGGCCACTGTTATGAATAACAACTATGATGGTAGAAATCGAGTTCAATTCAGATTGTTTGTGAACTGAAAAAGGGGTGAAAGTCGCAACAGGATTATACTCAACAAATAACGCACCCAATGCTCTCGCACCGCATTTATTCTGTGCCTGCCGTTGCCTCTCTATTGCTGCTTTCTTTTCTTCCCTGAGGGTTTTTTACTTTCCTCTTATTTGTTTTTATTGTATTTTCAGTAGAACAACTGAGTGCCAGTAATTGTGCAGTGAAATTAGTATTGAGAGTTGAGACTCTAGTTTCTTTCCTATTTTCTTTTTTGTTGTTACGTGCCCGTTTAACAACTTTCATGAGACTGGAGATAAGTTTGAGCAGTTCCTTAAAATGTATAGTTAAACTAAGTATCCTGTGTTTGTTAATATAAAAGGGAAATTAGCATTTCGTTAGGAGTTGATTAATGGTTCTAACTCCGATCTCCTGATGTCTCTGAGTGCCTGACTTTCTAACTCTGGTGCATGGCCTCAGCATATTCAATAGTTATGTAGAACTTGAAAAACAACCTAAAAGCCTTCCACAAGAAATAAAAAAGGCACATTTTCCTGCACACTTAGTAAGAGGCCATCTCTGGCCATTAGCTTGCCTTGCATTCTGCCCTAACTCCATGTTCTGTACTGCGATGCTCTGTGTGGTACCCAAACAGTCAGTACTTCAGCATATGGAGGCTGTATTATTGCACATGTTGGACCAAATTTTTTTAGGGAGCTTCAATCTTCAGTTTTGCACTGGCCAATACTTGAGGGCACAGATAGTGGCTGGAGCAAGTGATTTCATTAGATATCAAACAACCTGTGTTGTGGGCACAGTCAGATGTTTAGGTGTCTAAATGATCTGTTTAGGTATAGGAGCAGAACTGAAGGCCAGCTTTTAAAGGGCAGGCCATTATTTATTTTAATGCAGAGTGAACACTTAGGCTCCAATGCTGTGAGTTCTAGAACATCTCCTGGGGTGTCTTGAGCACCCTCAAATTCCCATTGACAAAAGGGGAAAAGAAGGGCTTTTTTTCTGATGACAGCTGTGTTTGTTAGAGGCAAGGCAAGGTGTGGCTGGGTATTTCTGGTGCCCAGACTACAAGTTAAAGGCCATTTGGGGCCACAATTAGTTCCCCATGTTGCATCTTCCAATATGCATAAGTGGGCACAAACAAGTGACTGCATGTGTAAAAGATACAGTTACAAACACAAAACAGGTACCAACCTGGATATTCTGTGTGTATCATTTCTCTCTGTGTTTGAGAACATACATATTTTGCAGGAGGAACGTAAATACCTAGTTTTGAAATCATGACCCTTTGTGTCACAAGAACTCCACTGGCTATAGAGCACAGGTGTTAGATTCTGTTTCCTCTGTCTGTTTCTAGTGTACTCATCAACATAGCATCTAGGTACCAACAGCCTGATCCAAAACCCAAGAAAGCCAATGGAAAGGCTCTCAGTGATTTCAGTCAGCTTTGGATCAGGCCCCAGTTCATTATAAATCATTCACTGTCTTCTGCAGCGTTGTTATTCTTATATGTTCACGTACAAGAGATAGTCACTGCTAACCATTGGGCAACAGCAGATAAAGGCTGCATAAACAGGGTATCTTATAAAGAAGACAGACTGTGCTCCTTTATTCAGAATCTTTTCTCTCTCTCTTTACTCTGTACCTCCTGTTAGTTGCTTGGCAACCACAATAATATTATTGCACATGCACATTATGTTAGCTGTTACCTGCCGTCAGGATTCATTTGCCATTGTCGTTTAGCAGATAGAAAGCCGGGATATTGAAGGCTACACTCATTGCTGTGCAGAGCAGCTGTCAAAGGGTAGGTAATTCCCAGCATTAAGTGATTGACTCACATATTCACACACTCGACAGGATTAGTATTTCACTTCTTAATACTTGAACGGAGGTTCTTTAAACCGGCATTGAGGATTATGGAGGATAGAGACACTATACGGTGCTTATTTTAGTGGCAAGCAGAAAGCTCTGTTTAAACCTAAATTGGTTTGCGCTGCATCATTTCAAGACACCCAGCAGTACTGACTTGCCCATCTTTTATCATAGGGGTGTAAATATCTTGTTGCTGGGCTGTGTTTTCTTGTTCTGTGAGGAAAGGCCAGGCATGTCCTCAGCGCTGGAGCATGGCTCTTACATCTTACTAACATATTTAGAATTTGTATTGTGGCCCCAATTGGAGATCTGAGTCAAGTTGTGCTTGGCACTGTACACCCACCCAAAGACAAGAAGATTCCTTCTCAAAAAAAGATTTTGTAAAAGATACACCCCTGCGTGCGTCATTTGTAACGTACCACGCTTTTCTGCACCGTAAGTTAGTGTACCGAGCCTACAGCCCATTACAGTGGAATTACTCAGGAAGCCTTTGAACACCGCTCATTCCTTCCCCCCACACCCCGCACCATGTGTTTGTTCCTATTTTATTATTGCTAATAAAAAATAACATACTGAATGCTGGGGAAAGCAGTGTGGAACTGTTATCCACCACAGCTCCAGAACCCCATATCCCTACAGAGAGAGGTGCAAGGGAGACACTCATCACTATAAATACAGTTGATGTTTCTTCCTTAAAACATGATATAAGATACATGAGCTGGAGGGGTATGATTACAGAACCCAGGAAGGGGGAGAGCAGAGGAAGGGCACTGGGAATGGAGTGCAGGACTCTACTTTCTGTTCAATGTCAGTGGGGGAAGCTGATGGCACCTGTAAGAGGGGAGGAGAAACTGAAGTGTCCTCTGAGCTCATTTACAGCAGTGGGTAAAAGCTCATGATACACCTGATTCAAGATCAGGTAGGCACTACTGAGGCCAGAGGTCGGCAGCCTTTCAGAAGTGGTGTGCATGCAAAAAAGTGTGGAGGAGCTGCTGCTGTTATGTAAGGCTGCAGGAGTGGCTGGAGAGCTCAAAAGCAATGCAACACTGCTCTGTGAATGCTGGCCAGAACGGGGCCTGGTTCAGATGGGAGTTCTGGTCTGAGTACTTTAGGTGGAGGTATAGTTAAGACTAAAACAATGTATTTGTTCAACACAAGCTCTTCGTGTGACAATGCGAAGAACACCAGCACAGACATGGGGTGCACAATTACACACGCATTCTACTGAAAATGTTGGCCTCTACAGCTGTCTAATATAGGCTGTCACTTCAATCTGATGCTGCCATGAGAAATTCGTGAACACAAATCTCTTGCCCTATTAGTGCCAGGTTTTTAATGCATAGTTGAAATCCAAAGTTGTATATGATGAAATTTATTTCCCTTTAATATGCCAGGATTATGTGTGTTTCCTTGCTCACTGTGAAGAAGGTATAACTTGGTCAATGATGTTAACATCAGTGGTGCAGAAGCAAGTTCCTGCAAGTCAGAGGAGACAAAATGTTCCTTTAAACTGGGCAAATAGAAGCCTTACATAGTCTGTTGCATGTGCCACTCAGCTGAAACATACAGGGACTGAACGTTTTGAAAGCTGTAATGTAAATAGAAGTGATTATGGAAAGACACACCATGAGTGAACCTTTGAAAAGATCGATTTGATTTTCAGTATAGGGATTTGCAGGGTTATGTATTGAGGTTTGCGTTTGTTACGAGATTTCTTAATGCTTAGGAGAGCCATTTATTGGGCCAAAATAACATGAGATCTATCTTGCAGCACTCTTTTACTTCCTGGGTGATGGAGATTATACCATAAGAAGACTAGAACTGGGGTTATTTTGGGTTCATAAGTGGCTCCCTAAAGGAAAACCATTGAAAATAGCACACACTGTGCTGTTTCACAAGGAAAAGGGGAGGCAGGACTCAGTTCCAACAAATATAAAGTGGATTCTTTATTGAGGTTACTGGAAAGAGAGAGAGCAAGATTTTAATAAATAGGTGTCTCAAGTTACATTTCTACATTCACATGAAGGCACCTAAATAAGTGGCCTGAATTTCAAAAGTGCTGAAGATCCAGTAATACTGACGTTAAACTGTGAAAAGACTCATGTCAAGTCAGTGGGAATTAGTGGGTTCTCAACACTGTTGAAAGTAAGGCCTGATTCAGTGCCTAAATATGGATTTAGGCCCCTTCATTTAGATACTGCTTTATGAAAATCTCAAGTTCTCCTTTTCTCTTTAGCTCTCAGACTAATTCAGAGCATGCTGCCTCATGCCATCACATAGAGGCCCCCAAGTCTTGGTTTAAAGAGCCTACAAATACAACTATCAATATGTAATGGCCCTATCCTACTCGGTTACCTCCTATGGCACCATTCTTCTTGTGGGTTTGACGGACAGACCTCGGTTCTTCTGGGTCCCGTCTCTAGCCTTGCCTGAGTGTTTTCATTGTCCTGTCCCAATACACAGTCACTTGGCAAGGCTAGAGACCTTCCACCTCCCTGCCAAAAGTACCAGTGGGTGCTGCTTGGAAGGAAAAATTTCTAACTATTGTCTAATCCTGACCCAGTCAACTGATATATGGAGATACCCAGGGAATAACCCAGAGACATACAGTGTATCAAACCCAGGTAATTGTAATAAAGGTAAACGTTAATTAACAGTGCAAACAAATACTCTTATGGTCACCAATGCCCAACCTTGTGACTTACTCCAGAAGGGAATAACGTCCAACATGTACTATGCTAGGGCCCTAGCTGGCTGGTGAGGGTGATGTGGGTGGATGAGCAGAGAGCAAGTTATCCCAATGCTATAGGACACAGTTGTTGAATAGGTAACTTTCTCCCAGTGGCCCCAGCTACCTAGCTAAGGGTTGATGCACTCACAAACTCCATGACGTGGATGATCTTCAGATTCAAATCCTGGCCTGGCTCCCTCAGCAGCTGTAGGAGGGCTCTGACAGTCTCAGTCAAGGCCCATGCTGGTCATGTGGAATTTTTCACTGCCAAAAGTATCCTGCTTCTGCCTCTAAGGTAACTTTCCCCACTCAGGGTACAGGCACAGACTATATAAAAATAATTCTAAAAAAAATCACAGATCCTCATTTCTTATTCTGTATAGCCCAACTGCAGGTTAGAGCAGGCAGGAACTCCAGAGCTAACAACAAGAAGGATTTCTTGCTGCAGAGTAACTGCTTTAGCTAGAGAGCTAAGGGACTAACCTAGTCCTAAACTAGGTGAGAGCTTTCCCAGCTGAAACCTATAAACTGAGAGCTATCATGAACAGCCATTGGAACAAGCTGAGGACTATGGCTGCCAAGGCCAGTTTTGGGGGATGACCCTGCATGCCGGCATAGGACTCCTAAACTCTCCAAAAAGCATGTTCTCCCTTCAGTAGCTGGCTTGTGTCTCCTCATAACATGGTTCCTCAGGGCCTGCTCATCACGAGAGCCTTCCTTATTGGTTAGGCTAATTCATTGCCCTTGGCTTAACCTGTCAATTATCCATGCTTTAACCCTTCTCCCCCTCCCATGTGCCTCTTTGAGCAGGCATGCTGGTGGCCTTCTAGACACATGCTGCAATAACTTCCCCATACCCTCTACCGCTCAAACTAGCATCTCCCCTTACTTCCTCTTGGTTGCCTAGTGCCCAGGATTCTGAGTCTATCCTTGACCCCCCTGCCTCCAAGACACAAGGTGCCTCTCCCTGAGCTATTAGCACAGAGACACCCAAAAACCAAGGTAAGGCCCACATGGGGTTACATTTAGATTGGTTCGCTTTTTTGTAGATCCAGAATGCACAGTCCTAGTGTCTCTAGGAAGCGAAGTGTGTAGTGGTTGGATTTTTTTTACCCAGCAAAGCTCTATCAGCGTAAAATGAAGCCACTTTTCCAACCCTCCTCATCTAAGCTGATTTCAGTAAATCAGAACAGAGGCTATATTGTGGAAGAAACTTGAATTCACAGCTACACTTGGGCATGATCTTTGTTCCCGCCTGGTGGAAAAGAACTTGGAATTTCAGCACAATGTGGATTTAAGGTCTGCTTGTCACACACATGCACTAACAAAAAACCCCTTCTGTACGTGCAACTCAATAGCCAGTTTGTCTAACTGCTATGACATTTTTATCCGTGAGCCAGGAGATGGAGGCTACAGGAGGTTTATATTGAAAAGCATTGCTCTTCTGTCGGTGCCTCTGGACTTGCTGGAGGAATTTATGCTAGAGTAATCTTTCCAACAGATATTCAGTAGAGGCAAGGAGAAAAATCTTAATTTATTTTTCCCCTCCTTGCATAGTAAACATTTGGAATGTACATGGGTCTTTTCATAAATTAGCATTAGTGTTGCCAGACCTGTGGGTTTCCTGCGGAACTGGGTGGCTTTTTTAATGGAGAGCAGCAGGATCGTTTTAATATCGTGTTTTCTGGTGCACCAACCAGTTTTTTCTTTCTGTTCCCTTGCACTGGCCACCAGTGAAAGTGCTCGTTGAAGTCCGAGCTGCAAGAAGTAGTGAGAGGCTGTAGTGTAGTTGTTGGTGTGAGCGTCAGCTCCTTTCGTGCCATTATGTTTTGGTTGGGTCTGGGAATGGGATGGTGTAGCTGTTCTGAAAGCCTGTTTGAGATGGTGTATTATTATGATCCCCTGGCTGTTTGCCAGAGCAGCAAAAACCAATATCTGAAAATCTCTCTCTCTCTTTTTGTCTTGCCAACTCTCATGATTTTATTACGTTTCATTACATTTGGGGTGAAATTCTGGCCACATTGAAATCAATGGGAGTTTTGGCATTGACTTAAATGGGACCAGGGTTTTATCTTTTTTGGTAAAGTGTCAGGTCCTGGAGTCATGTGATTACCTGAGAAACTCAGCTTTCGTTTAAAATAAAAGGAAATGTCAGTCCTCATGGTTTCAGAGAAAAGCTTGAAAATACGAACCTTAAAAGGCTCAGAAACTAGAAGGCCAATAAAGTGATCTCCAAATATATTGTTTTTTAAACCTTCTGATTTTTAAGCCTGCCTTGTGATTTCTTTTTTGCCTTGACTCAGTTTGTGAACATGTGGGGTTGACGGTACTGCTCTCAATCTCACTGTTTCTCCCTGTACCAAATACTTCAATACAGTTCTGTAATCCTACACTTCTATAATTTTATAAGTTGTATAAAGGAAAAGGACAAAAACAGCCCAAGTTTTATAAATGTACATACTAATAGTGCATGCACAAAATGCACAGGGTGCATGCAAATTGATGTGTGCACCCAAATACTGTATGTGAGCATCTGGCATTTTACAAATGTGCTTTTGAAAATGCAGGCCCTAATGAAGAAACGGTTACAAATTATTCTTCGAGCCTGAGACAAATGTGTTATATTTTTGCATAGATCTTATTTGAAAACTTAGGGAAAAATAAGATATATGGGGCCAGATTCTGCTTTCAGTTTCACTGGTGCAAATCCAAAGTGGATTTGCCTTCATTGGAGTTCTCCTGAATTTGGCCCATAATCTCTATCCCTGTATGTTTCTTTGAGAATTCAGACTCTTTATTTAGAAAGATGTTATGTTTCATAATGATATTTTACATTAACAGGTGGCCTTTCATGCCATTGATCCCAAACGTCTTTACATTCAACCTAGATATAGAAATGACTTCATCTACCACTGAAGTGGAGCTTGGCCGTGCTGTAAGATCTTACTCCTACCTGGTACAGAGCACCCTCAGCTCCCACTGGAGACTGTAATTTTCTTGAATTGTTTTTTGCCTGGGAGTCAGGTCTGGGATCTATTTATGGTTCTTCCTCTAAGGGTATGTCTAGACTATGATTAAAACGTGGGAGGGTGGGCTGGGGTTTAGAATGTATTAGCTAGCATATTGTAATTAACACCTTCTAAACCTCTGCTGTAGATAAGGCAAGTTGTGCTTTGGCACACAGGAGCTGGTTGAGTGCAAGCCTCGGCTCCAAAATAACTATTATTTTCCTTCTAAAAATGACAGCTTACATTCAGCAGTTTCTGATGGGGCCAGGAGGGAACTGCTGATGCCAAACAAGAATGGCTTCAGACCCCTGGCTAGACTCCCGTCTCTCAGCTCTGTGCCTTAACCACAAGACCACTCCTTCTCCCCTTTGATATGGCCACTTCTTAGTCGACCAAAAGGCACTGACGAAAGCCACCAAACAGTATCCAAGCTAGAAAAAAAGCATGTGCTGTGCATTCAGAATGTCATTTCAATCAAGTTCAGGGCTCAGTAGACTAGACTCTGTTCTGTTAGACCGCTTCTATGTACCACGACAGAGATGGTTGTAATTCAGTGGATAATCGCTGTATGTTCCTTGGGATGAAAAGCTCTATACAATTGTATGTTCCTTTCCCCCTCTAAGTTCAGTCTTTGGGTTGGACTATCCGAAGCAGTCAAAGTTTATTAATAGTCTGTTTCTGGAGTCTAAGTGACTCCATAGAGGGGAAATATTCTGTGCAAAACAAAACAGGAAAAGAAAACAATAACCAAATCCTCCATTCTGAAGTTGAGCTCAGAATGCTGTATTGTTTTATCTTTCCCTGTGAAGCAGGGATCTTAAGACAGAGTAGCCATTGCTTAAAGCATGTGATGTGATCGGATATAGAAGTGCTGCAGTCAGAGAGACGCAAGGAGTGTTCAGGAGTGAAATATGACTGACTCTTTTGAAAATTAGTCTGTTCATAGCCAAGTCACTGATTTAGGAATTCTCCAGGAGAATCAAAGAGAGAAACTTGATGGAATCCAAATGTTGGCACATTGTTGTGAATATGACCCTCATTATTGTTACCAAAGGCATATGTGGTACAGGTGAAATTCATAAGGTCTACAAAAGGCTTATGCAGCAATTAAGTCCTGTTTAAACCCTACATTTTGTGCTGGTTTTCTGCATAGGGGCCAGTTCTCCTTATTTGTCCTCTTCCATCATTAATTAAACTAGCCTTATCTTTTGGGTTTTCTTCTATTTTGTGCAGCTATCCCATAGGCTTTAACAAACATGGGGAGAAAATATGACAAAAAAAATCTCCCAGTAACAATCACGATACAGGAGAGCAAGGTGAACAGACGGATAGATGGATGGGCAGACAGATAGTAATTCCGACAGGGTCTGATCAAATTACCGTGGAAGTCCATTGACACCAGTGGGTTTCGAACTGGGCCCTTAGTAGTGCTGAACTGGCTTACAACTGATAAAAATGAAGTTTGCCATCCTGGAAGTCTAGTATCATCTTCTTTTTGCTATCAATCTTGTGGTTATTTGAGAAGGGACTGTTTTCCTGGGTTTGGCTTCTGTGTGAGACATCCAGGTTTGGGTCTTTAACTTAGAATCGCTCATCTGTGTAGAGCAGTGTTTCCCAAACTTGGGACGTCGCTTGTGTAGGGAAAGCCCCTGGCGGGAGGGGCCAATGGGAACTGCTGGAAGTGGCAGCCAGTAGGACCCTTGGCCTGCACTGCTTCCAGCAGCTCCCATAGGCCTGGAGCAGTGAACTGCAGCCAGTGCGAGCCCCGATCAGCCGGACCTGCGGACGTGACAGGTAAACAAACCATCCTGGCCCACCAGGGGCTCTCTCTACAGAAGCAGTGTCCCAAGTTTGGGAAACACTGGTGTAGAGGAACACATGATCTACTCACCAGTGATTTATTAGAGAAGGATCCATGGCTCTGTTCACAAGAGGTGAACTGCGAAACAAACAACAAAGTCCTGTTACAAAGACCTTATAGTCTAAGACCCCTATTCTAATCCCACTGAACACAACAAAACTCCCATTGGCTTTAATGGGGGCAGGGACAGGCCCTTACAATTATCAGCTCCACAATAATATATTGCAACTTACATGTTGAAGAGGAAAATAAACGGCTCTCAAGATATGCAATGCACTATACACTCTACTTGGGCATTGAAGTGTGCTTAGTCTTTCGGCCAAACTCAGCACTAAATTGACATGTGGAGTAACTCCATAAAAGCCGGCAGAGTTACTTCAGTGAATGCAAAATTTTGTCCTGGTGTTTGTGCTGCAGCCTTACATATAAGTGGAGACTCTTGGAATAATTGGGAACTGTAGCTGGGTGGTCAACTGCTCTGGCCTGGAAACGATTAAAGCCAGCCCTGGGAGAGGGCTGGGGCTGTGAGAAGTGGCTAGGCTGATGGGGAAGGCAGCCTCAGCTGGGGCCATACCCCTATCAGGTTGCAGCTGGCCCTATAAAAGGCCAGTGAGCCCAGAGCTTAGAAGTCTCTCTGTCCAGCTGTAAAGGGAGATGGGCCTGGCTGCAGGGAGCTAGAGACAAGGTACCAGGAGTGGAGCAGGGCTGGGGGAAGGCCAAAGGAGCTGAGGAGCTCCAGCCTGGAAACCCTCCAGGCTGCGGCCTAGTATGAGGCCAAACAGGTACTGGGGTTGTAGGGGACAGCCCAAGGCTAGACAGAGGCAGCAGGCCCAAACTCCCCTTGCCAGTGATGGGTGGCATACACTGCAGTCTGCCCCAGGGGATGGGGGCTAGTTAGTGACTGGCAGTAGCCTTACACTGAGGCAAGGTGGGGATACAGGGTGGAGGGCCCCCTGGGTGGGGAGACCCCAAGACTGAGGGGTTACTGCCAGAGGGGCAGCACCCCAGAGAAAGGGGCACCGGGTCCTGGGAGGGTCACAGGAGCCAGCGGTAAGGCGGATCACCGGCCTGCAGAGGGCACTCCGGAAGCTGGACAAGCTAATTCCCAACAGAGACCAGCAGGAGGCGCTGCAGGGGTGAGTCCTGCATCACTGCAGGAACAATCAGAACTTGCTAGCTCAAAGAATCACCCCAATGTCCTGGTGCAGGAATGATGTATTTTATGCAGAGCAACTTTTTGGTAAATTTCTCTTGGTCAATTTCAGTGCAGGATGTAGCAATGTTAGCAGCAGAGGAGGATTTCTACACATCTTTTCATTTACCTGAGGCAGCTTATTGGTCCCCAGCGAAAGTGGAAATATTATCGTTGCTTTGGCAACAGAGATATCACATCCTCAGGTAGATGATGAGAAGTCAGAACAAGCAGCTCCTGGGGAAAGGCCCAGATCCTCAAAGGCACTTAACTCCCATTGATTTCGATGGGAAATACCTTATAGGGTCTGGGCGAAAGTCCCACGGAGAGAAGCAGAGGGATTGTTCAGAAATATTTGTAAAACATTTGAGAATTCTTCAAATGTTAATAAAAATAAACCCGTATTTCAGCCATTAATAACTACTCCTAACACCCCATTGAGGTAGATTAATATTATAAATCACTTTTTACAGATAGGGATGTGAAGGCACTGACACTAAGTGACTTCCCCAAGGCCACAAAGGTAAACCACTTTCAGAGCTTAGGAGTTCCTGGTTCTTAGTCCTCTGCCTAATCCACTAGACTCTGGTGTGTCTCAATAATAAAATTAGAAGAACTGACTTGCATATCACTCTTCTGTGAAGTAAGCTGTGAGGCTATCATCAAGGCCCAGGTACCCTGTAATAAGCTGTACCTAAATTATAGAGCAGGAATCCTTGATTCTGTAACACTCCAGTGGAAATTCAGCAACAGCCTCAGTTAACCTTGCAAAATTAAGGTTTGTGATGAATTACACATGAAAATAAACAATAGTTAGTGCATTTATTTTGATATTAAATTCAGGTTATTTTATGCTGTCTCCATATTTTGAGTTTTCTAATATATAGCAGACTGTCTTCTTTAGGTTTCAGAGTTAACATCAGATGTAGATGAGTGGGACAATTCACACCTCTCAGAGCTGTTGTTCTAGGCTGCCTGCTAGTTCAGACAGACATCAGTTACCCGTGGGTCACGTTTTCTATGTTTTCCTCATAACTGTGAAGGCTAGAAACAAACTTTTTCCTTTAAATGAAAGCTGAGATTCCAGGGCCCGGTTCTGTAAGGTGACCAGACAGCAAATGTGAAAAATTGGGATGGGGTGGCGGGTAATAGGAGCCTATATAAGAAAAAGACTCAAAAATTGGGACTGTCCCTATAAAATCGGGACATCTGATCACTCTACCATTCTGCTGCCTGGCATGAATTCTGCAGCAAATTCTGTAACTGTGGAATGATGGTACACAGAAGGCATTGGCTCTAACATGAGCTGGTTAGAAAGACTCTGATGAAACATTATTTCATTCAGCAGAATTTGCTGATTAGTCAAAATTGAAACATTTTGTGGCAAGGGTTCGATTTTTACGAAGTTCTGATGGAACCTAGCAGGTTTCAAAACGTGGCAGGGTGATGAGTGGAGGAACACCTGGGAGCCCAGGCTCAGGGCAACCCATGCTTGTAGGGCTTTCAAGATCCCTGGCTCCAGGGCATCCCGCCAGGCAGCCTGCCCTGGAGCCAGAGCTCTATTTCCTTTCACAGAGAATTTCAAAATCATTGATTTTTGTTCAGAGTTGGAGTGCAACCAGATTTCGAAATATCTAAATCCTCTACAAAATGGAATGACTTTTCTCCTCCTAGCTTAAGCGCTAACCTCACCCTGTCCACAGGTTTTCTCACACTTAGCAAGATCTGCCTCTTTCTCTGCATGTTTCTAGTTTGAGTACTCTCAAAGCCTTGCCAATGAAGGCACATCTGAATCTAGTTTCACTGGACACTTTCGTTTAATTATCGGAAAGAGTTATTGGTCTCAGAAGATTTTTACGCTGACAATGGATTTGTAACAAAGTTTCTTTTAAGTGTCTCTTTGATTTTCCCTCGTTGCTTTGTGGTGATTGAGCAGTCTCTGAAAGGCAGAGATGGGGAAAGGGTAAAGATGTTTTCCAACAGGAAACACAGGAGCTACAGCTACAGCAGGACAGAGGCTTCTGCACCAGTCCAGTTCCATCACTGGCAGCAAAGGTGGTAGCCATAATGCAGATGGACCCAGTCCTTTTTACCTCCATTTGAGCATCTAAACTTGCTCAGAGAGAGGATGGGGGCGTGGGGCAGAAGGGCCCACACAATACAGCTAGTCCAGGCAGAGCAGCATGCCAGTGTTGAACTGAGGGTCCCAGTTTTCCTAATGAAGACAAAGTCAAATGCTCTATTTTCCCTTCATGCACATTGGAGCCAATCAGCAGTAACTCAGTTGAAGGCAGCTGAAGGCAGTAGGTTACACCAGTGGAAAACCCATGTAAGTAAGTGGAAAATCAGTCCAGAAGACAATCATCTGAGCGACAATAATGTCTGCATCTGAGCTGAGCGAAAGGTCAGAGACGTGGGGTGCCTGTGAATTGGGCCTCTGAGTCCACACTCTGTTCTGTTGCTTTGAGCATTATCAAAAGCAGAAGCCAGAACACTGCTGACTGGCTTGCACAAAGCTTAGAGCAAATTCACATTTTTAATATGGTTCATATGTGGTAACCGCTTATTTACTTGTGTTTTTGCCTTGGACCCCAATCTGATGAGGTGTTGAATACCTCTGCTTCTGATGGATCAAGCGCTTTGAAATCATTGAACATCCAATTGCATCCCAACCAAGGATATTTTTTTTTCTTTTGTGTTTTCTTTGGGGAGCAAAACAAATTAAACCTTCATAGCAAAATTAAAAGGCAACATAGTCTAGTGAGCAGGGCATTGGGCTAGGTATCAGGAAGGCTGAGTTCTGTTCCCTACTCTGCTGTGAGACCTCGGCTTCCCCTCCCATCTTTAGTCTATTTAGCTTGCAAGCTCTTTGGGGCAGAGACTGTCTCTTACTTTGGCTGTGTCTACAGCAGCATGGTCTATAGATGCTTGCTACATTGATGGAATTGGTTATTCCATCGCCATAGTAAAACTTACCCCTCTGAGAGTCGATGGAAGAATTTTTCTGTTAGTCTAGAGGTGTCTATACCAGGGCTTAGGTCGGCTTAGTTATGTCTCTCGGGGTGTGAATTTTTACCTCAGCCCTAAACTAGGTTGACCTGCATTTTAGATGTAGAGCAGGCCTATGTGTCTGTACAGTCCGTACTACAGTGTGGCCCAGACATCAGCTGAGGCATCTAGGCACGACTGCATTATAAATAAATAATAATACACTTTACTAATGAATGTCCTTAGATAAGATTCCCAACCCTCCCTTATGCCCTGTTACAACCAATACAAAATAAGAATGCAGGAAAACTGAAAATCCATTGGAACCCCCGCAATGAACTGGTTTTCCTCCTTTTTAAGAATTGCTTTCAGTCTGTTTTTTCCTCCTTTCCAGGCACACGTTATTCGGTGCCGCTGGCACAGTGACAACACAGGGTAGTGATTAAATGAAAATGTACACACAGTTCTGAAAGGGAGACTAGCACTGAACGGCAGCACATTCCTATCACTCTTGATGTCAGTGCTTTCCCGAGCAGACAGAGAACAATGCACCAGTGTCGAAGAACGGGAACGTCTAGCACTGACAACACTTTCTTTCTCTTCTAAGAACATATGATTATAAGCTGAAGTCATTTTGTCAGCTGGGTAAGGGTGTAATTAGAGGGCTCACATTAGCAGCCAATGGCCAGGCTCTGAGTAGTGATATGACCGATCGTGCTAGATAACTGGGACAAAAAGCCATACAGCCAGCATAACCAAGGAAAGTAACCCCGGGTAGGGGAACAGTGCTCCTACACTATCCTCTCCTAGGTGCAGACTTGGGGAAAAGAGGGTACCTGGGCTATCTCTGCACCCTCCCGATCCCTGGCTGCTGTACCAATGTCTTGGTGACTGCCCCCTTGACACCTGACACCATTCAGAGCAACTTCTAGCCCTGTTTAATACCAAGCTCTAATGCAGGAAAGCTGTCAAGGCAGGAAGACTTTGCTCTATGATTTGAATCTTCAGCAGCAGCAGCAGCAGCAGCAGCAGCAGCACACACAATTCTACAAGACCTGGCCTGTGATGTGTTGCTAAGGATATGTTTATACTGCAAAGAAACCCCCTCTGCAATGAGTCTAAGAGCCCAGGTCGATTGACTTGGGTTCATGGGGCTTGGGCTGCAGTTAAAAATAGCAGTAGTGAGGTTTGGGCATGGGCTGGAGCCTGGGCTCTGAAACCCGGCGAGGGTCTTGGAATCCCATCTCCAGCCCATGTGGGAACAGCTATACTGCTGTTTTTAGCCCTGCAGCCTGAACCCCACAAGCCTGAGTCAATTGACCCAGACTCTGAGACTCGGCATTGCAGGTTTTACTTTGCAGTATGGACATAAATAGCTCCACAAAAACAACACCTAAGAATGCTGATGGTCTAGTGTATTTGTTCTCTAGCATGGCCTCAGGTCACTCTTACCCCTCTGTTCAGCCATGCATAGTCAGAGTGATACTGTGTCTCTAAAGAGTGATTATAATCTACCACGCAGATCCTGAAATTCTGAGTCTTACTTAGACCCTTGTGTTCCTACGGAAGTTAATGGGAACTATACATGCATCTGCGGGCAGAATTTAGCCAATGGATTATGATGGATCCTTCTGTGCCACACCCCATTATAGTCTGAGCCCTGATGTCCATCTGCCTGGGACTTGAAGCTGCATGTAGTCACTCTGGGTTTGAAAAAGCCTCATGGAATTTTAGGGCTTGTCTAGAGAGCAGCCGCGCATACTAGGGGGTGTGATTTCTAAAGTGCACTAACGTGTTGCAAAGTAATTATTCTGTGTAGACCCTGCTCGTGAGAAATAAATGCTCCCAGGTGTACTTTAACGTAGTATTGTTTAACAGCACTCCTGTAGTTTGCACCAACAGGGTCTATGCAGATCATTTAATACGCAGCATCTTAGTGCATGGTAGAATCACACTCCCATAGTGTCCACTGGTGCTCTGTATAGAAAAGCACCTAGTGTCTATGGATGGAAAATCAGACTTCTAAACCAATAATGTGGTGGTTACTAATGTTTTTCTAAAACACCCAAAGGCACCTTATATGCAGAAGATGAATGGCCTGCCCAATTTTAGTGTAAAATGTGTAGCTGTTTTCCAGTTACAAGACTCATCTCAATCTGCTTTTTGTTTTTGTCCTCCCTACCCCCAGTAAGTTAGCTACCAGGTGGATTTCCTATGGCCCCAAATTTGCTTCAAGAGATAGAAGCAAATAGTTATGGCTGCATTTCAAACCCCTTCAAAAAATGAGAGGACTCTTATCTTAGTGCTGACCCAGCCTTAAAGATGGAGGTGCAAAGAATGAGCCTGGTTCTGCCATGACTAATACCTCACTCCTGGAGTCAGCCCCATTCATGTTAATTAGGAGTAAGGAGAGTATAGGTATCTGACCGTGTGGCTGTAACCCACTGAGCTTGTCTAGACCCTAAACCAGTGTTAATTGTCAGTTGCAGAGAGCCCGGAATGGTATCAAGGGCCCTGACTCCAGACTGGTTTTAATGCCAAATGATTTAACTGGTCAAAGAAACAAACCTATCAGATTTTCCGTGACAAGGAGATGTTGTTTAAAGCAACTCCAGGAAAAAAAGCAGCTTTTGTAGGTTCATTTCCTTGAGCATAGCTCCTATGGCTAAAACTGCAGCTCAAAGCAGTGCAAGTTTGGCTGGTACTCATTAAGCAATAGGATTACCATTTTTGGTTTGAAAGCACACTTAAAATAGAAAGACAGTCTTGAACAAGGAAGAAACTCTGACAGAAAATAGGGAACATTCTTCCAATGTACGTTTGTAGAGGACTATCTCTGTCTTTAATCTCAGCACTATTTCCTGCACGTCTCCTGGGTCTAGATTCCCTCTCATTGTTAGTGGTATATCTGGAAATGACCTCAGGCAGTTCTCAGTGACTGGCGACCCATGGTCAGAATGACTAACCCAGTCTGTCTCCATCCCTTGGACATGTCCTATTGACTAAAAAAATGACAGGCGCTGACATGTGAATAGAAACAAAAACAGGCTAAGAAGTGAAATCTTAACTCTTTGTAGCAAACGGAGTTTGCAATAAACATTTCAGCCCCTCAGTAACTCAATATAATGACACATCATGCACATTTGTTCCATGGTGGTAATGTTGCAAGCTTCAGTGAGATTAGCTGTTAAGGGGAACAGGCCAATACACAGAAAATGTATAGGGTGCAAAGACCTCTAATATTCTTAACTGAGCTGCTTAAAAACTGTTTTAAAAGCCTTCTTGTCTTTGTATTTCTTTGAGTATATTTGTGTGTAGATAAATGTTCTTTAGACTTGATTCAGCAACCCTCCTGGCAGGAATCCCATTGAGCACCACTTTTGTAAGTAAGGATTACTCATGTGAGTAAGGGCTGTGGGAGCAGACGCTGAGCCTGCCATTGGATCCCAGGGAGCGGACCATGCGGAGGTCTGCTGGTACAATTTAACTTCAGGATTGGGACATTTAGTGCATCCATCCAAACAATATCCATTACTGGTCAATGGCCAGTGAATAGACCGTTCCCTGCTATTACCATCTCCTGCCCAATAAAAATACCCACCCGGGACTTGATCCAAATCAGCAACGGGGTTTGTAGCCCGTCCTTCTTCCATTGAAATCAATGGCAGAACTCCCACTAAGGGAGCAGGATTGGGATCTACATCCTTATGCCTCTCCAAAAGGTCTCCACTTTCAGGTTCTGTCAGACCTAAAGAAAGAGGGGCTCCTAATAATTCCTGCCCCCACATTAACCCTGGTGCAGAGCAAGAGCATCCCAGGTAATCACAGGGTACTTAAAAATATATCACATAATCTGACTGTCTTTGGAATCCAATGCTAGTTTCACCATTGTTGTTACTGGGAGCAGCATTAGCATCAACAAATTACGTCATGGACATTTCTTGGCTGGCAAAACATTCCTTTTAATATAATCAAAATGTACTTTAAATGTTGCAATAATAACAATGAATACTAATGCTACTCAGAAGTGATAGAGGACTCAGTGTGTTGTAAGGATAACTCCACTGGGCAAGGGTTAACAATGAGAATAATATAAATCCTGGAGCAGAAGTAATGATATGAGGGGTGGATGTGCTGCTGTGGTCTGTTGGCTCTTTGCTTTAATGTAAGTAACAAATAATTCCCTCTGGCTCTCCGCACTTGTGGATAAGGCCATAAAAAATAAAGAAACCTCAACTAATAAAAATGCTACCCTTGCTTTTATGCCTTAGAGAGCAACATTTGTTGTTTGTCTAATGACGATATTCACAACTAGCTCTGTCATCACTGCTGTTGTTATTTAATACTATGTATTTAATATCTGCATCTAGGGTGTGAAAACCCTGAGCTTGCATTTCAAAAGATCCTGATCCAGCTCCTCTTGTTACCTGAAGGTTTTTGGGCATCTCTGTCTGGATAGTTGGGAATCCATTCTATTGTTTTCCCAAACTGTGACCCATTATAATAACTTTATATGAGTGGAAATATTGGTGATTCAGTTGGCAATGCTCTTAAGTCTGAGCCAGCTACAGAACCTATGCCCAGTTGTGGGTCTAGAGAGCTCAGTTGTGTTGGCAGTTGCGTCTTTCAGGTAACATATAGGTCATGACCTAATCCTGGTGTTTTAGTCAAAACAATTTTCTTCCTTCCTAAATTCTTCCTGTCTTAGGCTGTTGTGAGCTGTTAAACAGCTGCTGTGCTCCAGATCAGAGGTGGATGCATTTCAATGGTGATTGAAAACATTCCATGTGCAGCTGAAAAATGCAATAGTAACCCAATCTGACGGCTTGCTTTCGGGGCCTTAAATTAATAACAAATCTTCCTCCATCCTCCCTGTCTTTTTCTGTCTCTCTCCGAGTTAATCCTCTTTGGTGTAGAGATGTGTTTAATTAATAGCTATCTACTTATTAATTAAATAAAAAGAAACAGTTTATTTAAAACCATCAACCTTTATTTAAAGGACATTTAAAAACAGGTAATACACTCACATATATGCTCTTTATGAGAAGCAGAGTGTTCTTGCCACATATTATCAGTGTATATAACCTGATGGGCCACAGAAAGCTATTAGTTTTAGTGTTCTTTTAAGTATCTAAAACCTGATAATGATAGGTAAATTTTCAAAGCTTTCTATGAATTTCTGTAGATACTTGGTTCTGTGCAGTTGCCAAAGCACTGTCTGTAGATTCTGCGTCGGAAACGTGCTGACCAATGTACTTTGAATAGGGTGAATAAAAGTCAGCTTCCAGGTCTAAGTCAGGTATTGGTGTATGTCCCAGGTAATCATCCACAAAAGACAGGTGAACTTAAATATGTGGGCCAGCACCTCAGCTGGTAGAAATCGGTGTAGCTCCTATTACCTTCAATGGTGCTGTGCCAATGCACACCAGCTGGGGACCTGGCCCCATGGAGGAGTGTTACCCAAATGTTAAAAGAAGCCTTAAAAATGTGTCTCAGCTTGGTGTAGATGCAGAGAAAGATTTGGAAATCCTCAATTAAGAGTCCTGAGAAATAGGATTGGGTTCGACAAGATATGTCCTGTCCCAGGTGGGAAACAACAGGGATTATCTGACTGATATTGGTCTTGCAAAGAGATTTTGTTTTGTCCAGACAGCGAAAGAGAAGTTGATTTCCAGGTCTAGGCATACACCATCTTACAACAATGCCTGAGATTGCACCCTAGTGTGGAGGCAGGTTTTTTTTGTTAAAGATGTTTTGGAAAATAAGCCACTGCTTCTGTTCTTTTACAGGGGTTTTCTCTTCCTTGTTTAGCAGTGACACACTTAATATATAGATACAGCATTCAGATGGGGGATCTCTTTCCACTGGCATATCATGGGCAACAGGATAGACAAGACTCTCCAGAGACTGGAGTGACTTTTGAACCACATCTTCCTTTCTTAGCAGAGTTTATTCCCATTAACACCTAGGATTCTATTGATACCCTGACCTGCCTGGAGTATATTTAAAGATGATGTACCCTCTGTTACACCCATGAGCACCAAAGACTTCCAGGTCAGATTCCTTCCTCCCCACCCCATCTCTTTCTGTGTTCACATACCTCTTTCCTTCCTGATTTGGCTTTGCAGAGCTTGCAAATCAACCAGAAAGTGGAATGATAAGAAATAGAGGTGGCTGACATTTTAACTAAAAGGATAAATTTTTTTGTAAAAAGAATTCTCCATACTTTTGATCAGCTCTAATTAGAAGAGACCTGTTTTTTTTTATGATATTCACATCCCAGTTTGGAAGACCTCAGAGGTTTGGCTAGAGTTTGGGGGAAGCATCCAAGTATCTGGTGCTTGACCAACATGCACATTTGAATGAGCCTTTCACCATTCACTCTAACTTTGACGATCCTCCTTAGTCAGTAACTCAGAATTAATAGTTTTCATTTTCTTAGGAAGTTCAGGGGCAGTTTCCCCCTCTTCCTTCCCCTGTTCCTGTTGCTCCAAACTTTTCCTCTGTCCCGGCAGCTTTTTGCTGATTGGCATTTTGTGGCATTTCTGCACTGCTCCATTTGAGTTATTATTGGAGATGACTATGAAATAACAGTGCTGCCCTATAAGATCGCTACTGCACCACTGCAGAAAATATTTACCAAAGATGTGGTAAGCGGCTCTTTACTGGAGTGACTGGCGTCTGCTCTGAAATGTACCAGACGCCAGTCACTTCAGCAAAGAGCTGCTGCAACAGAACAAATTGCCCAGGGCAGCAGATCTAGGGAGGGAGGAAAGCCAGCAGCCCAGTCCGTCTGTCTTTGTTTTTTCCAAGGGAGAAAAATTATCTTTTTTATAAGTCTGCCCTAGCTGGCTTTGACCAGCTCTTCCCAGAAAATACCAACATAAAGAGAAGCACAAATTATTGCATAAAAGGGCAGAATACCATTTATATCTGACCTCTCTCAGGTCTGCTTTGATGTTTTGGTCAAGTTATGCTTCCTTTTCATCCCATCGCACCACATTTTTAGCTTACGGGGCTACAGTGGCAGCATGGGTGCTCCTCAGCCATTTGCAGCGGAGGGCAAGAGTTTATTAATTAAAATCAATTTTTTTAATTAAAACAAATTTTTTTTTTTAATTTGGGGTTGGCGTGTTGCCCAGTCTGTTTCTAGATCAGGTTTGTGGCAGATACAAAGCCAGGGTGCTTTTGTTACTGTCCAACGTTTCCAAATGGAAAATAACAATCCACAGCAATTGTGCCAAAAAAATTAAGGGCTGTTTCAGTACTGGGTGTTATCTGCCTGGAAAAGGCTCCAGAAAGGCAAACTGTTGCCACAGGCTGCTGAATAAATGCTGATAAAAAAGACAAAATACAACGTGTTTGTTATGGGTGGTAGCTTTTGTAGAATGTATCCCCATGTGGACACCGGTTGCTGTACTCCCCTTCCGATTTGAACGAAGTGTCTGTTGTCTGTGATATCATCTAACTCCTGTAGTCATAACAGAGCCAGCGGAATTCAAACTGCTCAACCCTCTTGTCTATCTAAAGCTGGAAATCTCAAAGAATGGGAGAAATGAAGCTTGAGATGTTGGCTCCATGGGACTCTTAGTTCATGTGCATACCACAGACTGGATTAGCATCTTTCCAGTGGGAAGGGCAGCACAGAGCGGTGCTGTCCCTGGAGCAGAGCAGGGACTGAATTGTGATTGAGAGTCCCTGCTTCCTCCACTGCTCTGCCCTTTTCCCCAGCACAGATTACTGCCTTTTCTGCACTGGCTGTTGTATTGGAGGGATGGAGCCCAGGCTCTGTCTACCTTTGGCAAAGAGAACAAATGCATGAGCACACAGCCACAGTCATGATATGGCCCCATAGCGGTTTGGCTATCCATGAATTCCCTTCACCATATTCCCTTCCTCCAGTGGGGCCTCCTCAGGGTGAACTCTGTGGCCAGAGCCATGCCCCCCGGAAACTGATCACTGCAAATGCCATAGTGATGCTCATTCATTTCCATTGTGTCTGAAATAGGAAGGGAGAAGCAATCTGTTAAATCTCAGAGAAAGTTTGGTTTGGTTCAGATCAGACCATTTCTTATTTAACACCATTACAAATGCTGGAGGCAAAGCAGGGTTTTGGGTGGAGGCTGACAGCTCATGACCCCCCCATGTAATAACCTCGTGACCCCATAAGGGGTCCCAACCCCCAGTTTGAGACCCCCTGGTCCAGACTAAAAGCAGGCAAGGCTGACTTACCTATGATTCTGACAAGTCTGTTTTAGAGTTCTGTATTGCTGCCCATCACCGTCTGTGAACTTCCCCATAACTTCAGTGAGGTGTGGGCGAAGGTGATGGTGAAATGGAGTCCCAACTAGACTCTCTGAGGTATCTATTTCTTCACCCTTTTCAGGGTACAGAAAGCTCTGCTTAGGTTTGGTTTCTCTTGTTCTTCTGACGTTATCTAGCTGTGTCTGCCCATGGGCAGCGTGCTCCTATCATCTGTGATTTTTGTTTTTCATTTTCTGCACCACCAGAAACTGTTAGCTGGGCTACGCCTGTACTTGGTTTCCATATTTCAGTGTCTCTCCTAAAACTGACAGGAGAGCTAAGAACCATCCAACTTCTTATTTCATTTGGAGCACTCAGAGGAGTTTTGGAGTAACATGCAGGAAACATTTGATGCAGATTCTTTTAAAAATCCGAAGACGTCTGTATTCATTACACTAAATGTCTGCTGTGATATTTTGCTGTGCCCCGGCTTTTCCATGTATTTGATTTAGAGAAGGCCCTGAAGTAGAAGTCCTAATCTTTGAGGACTGCAATTATTTCTGTCTCAGGGGATTGGGACTTCGTTTGATGCTGGTAGAAAATGACATGAACCAGGCTGTGAATTTGGCCTCTTTAAAATCAGCCTGAGTTTTCCATCTGGGTTACAATCTATCCTTTTTGACAATACCAGAGACGAATACTTGGTGGGATATATACTATCTGACTTGTATAGCAAGAATGTATTTCTAATTGTCCAGTATTTCAAGGGAGGAGGATGGCAAGTGTTTTAAGGTAGCCACTCATTATTTATGCTCACTGCTGTGATCATTCATCTCTTGCTGGACTGTGAAATTGTACCATGAGATACGGGGGCTAAAAATATTATTTTGGCTGCGTTATGAGAGTGTCCGAGTCAAAGACATTTGAGGGGACAGTAGGCCAGACAATGAACCATATTCTTAGCTCTCTACTGTCTGCAGACTGGAGTCTCTGTTGTTTTTCTTCTTCTGCCCACAGCTATGTACTGAACAGGGATTGAAAATTTTTGCAGCACTAAGAAATTTTCTTCCAGGAGCAAAAGAGAAAGAAAGAAAGGAAGGAAGGAAGGAAGGAAGGAAGGGGGCTGGGGAGAGAGAATGGAGAAAACCAGTGAGGAGGAGGAGGAATGATAGCCACGAATCAGCAGAAAGGAAGAGAGCAGAGAGGAAATCTATTGCGAAAAGCATCTTTATCTACTGCTTGGGGTTTGCAATATGCCCATTGCTGTCAGGCTCAGAGGCTGTGGTCCCTAATGAAGACTGTACATGCTGAAATGCTACTACAGCCCTGGAAAGGCTGGCCCCACCTACAGCTGATACTCAAGGGATGGGTTTTGAAAGGCCTGGAAACTCAGCAAAGTTTGTCTTGTCAAGTTTCCATTAACTCTTCCCCATACTTAGTGCCTTGTTCTCCTGCTGGTGGGCGCATGAGGGTAGTAGAAGAAGTAAGGGGTGAGACCTCCCAGGATCCACAAAGGCCCTGGATCTGCAGGGAAAATACTTGTTCTCCCCTTCATGCCTCTTTGCTCCCTACCTGCTCTCCTAGCAGCATCGAGGCCAGTGGGCAAGCAACTGACACCTGCCCAAGAGCCTGTCCTGGGGAGGAGGGCTCCAGTATGGAGAGAGGGAACCTGGCCTAATACTCCTGGAAGCAGTACTATTAGGTGCAGATGTATTCTCGCTCTCACCTAAGGTATGGGTTCTTGCTCGGGGGGCTCGCAGAGTTGCACTCATCCTGCCCTTCCCAAATTGCTAAATGGGAGAGGGGCTCCCGACTAGGTGGGAGGGGAGTTCTGCCATGGAAAGGGTTGAGAACCACTGGTCTAAGGCATTTGTAATGCACCCATCCCTCCAGCATCTCGGGCCCAGACCCTCACAGGGATTTAGGAGTCTAACTCGCTGAGAAAGGCAGGCTTCCGACAATCTCCTCTCCTTGACACCTGCTGTTGGCTGGCTCAGGCAGTTCCCTGCCTAACATGCTGGGGCAGTATATAAATCTATCCCGGGGTGGGGGTAGATACTTCTGTAGTATCAGATCACCTTTACAATCTTTAATGTAACACTCTCCCAACACCCCCAGGCGTCATCCCCATGTTACAAACTGGGACATGGAGAGAGACAAAGTCCACGGGCGGCTCTAGGGATTTTGCCGCCCCAGGCACGGCAGGCAGGCTGCCTCCAGCGGTTTGTCTGCACAGGGTCCGCTGGT
Source organism: Chelonoidis abingdonii (assembly GCF_003597395.2). Taxonomy (NCBI): domain Eukaryota; kingdom Metazoa; phylum Chordata; order Testudines; family Testudinidae; genus Chelonoidis; species Chelonoidis abingdonii. The sequence continues at coordinate 81,220,749 of NC_133777.1, forward strand.
CCTGCAGCTTCGGCGGACCTCTCGCAGGTGTGGGACAAGCGGACCCTCCGCAGGCACACCTGCAGAAGGTCCACCGAAGCCGCAGGAACAGTGAACCCTCTACAGGCAAGCCGCCGGAGGCAGCCTGCCTGCCGCCCTTGCAGCACCGGCAGAGCGCCCCACCCCCCCCCCGGCTTGCCGCCCCAAGCACGCGCTTGGGGTGCTGGGGCCTGGACGTGCCCCTGACGAAGTCCCACAGCCAAGGTCGCACAGGAAGTCTGTGGCAGAGCAGGAAATTGAATTCAATTGAGGTAAACGCACTAGCCATTCTGCCCCCTTCCTCTTCCACTGCTTAGATCCCACAAACCCCAGTCTCTGGGATCCCTGGCTGAGGGACTGCTGCAGGGTCAGGAAGGAAGGGGAGCAGGACGCACAGATGACTTCTCTCTTCCATGTCCACCTCCCCGCCTCTGATCTTCATGTTTGTATTCTACTGGCTGGCAGGGTGTGAGCTCTCTGGGTCTTCCTGGGGAACCTTTGGTGAGTCACTGGAGGATGGAAGTTCGGTTTCCCAAAGAAATTCAAGATTTCTAAATTTGGTCTGATTCCAAATTGGAACCCCTGAATTTTGAAATTCCTCACAAAGCAGAAGGCAAGGCATTTTGTGTATGGGGATGACTGAAATGTTCTATTTCTATTTTGACATTTTAAATTTTATATTGTATAATATAGTACAAAAGCTAAACAATTCAAAACAAAATCATTTAAAATGAAAAATCAAAATGCTGCAGTCAGAAAATGTCAAACCAGGATGTTTCAGCAAGGTCAGAACTTTTTTTTTCTCTGGTTTTCTTCCTAAACAAAATCCAGGCAAGAGCAACCCAATTTCACAAGACTTTGATTTCAAAGGAATTGCATCTTCTGAAGGAATAGGATTCTGCTGAAATTTCTCAAACCAACTCTACGAGTTACTGACACTGGCAGTGATTCAAATCCTCATATGTTAAAAGAGGATGATAATTCTTCTTTTCTCCTAGCCTTTGTCTGTCTTGTCTGTTGAGGCTGTAAACTCTTTGAGGGACTGTCTAGACTCTTACCACATGTAAGTACAGCACCCTGCCCTATGGGGCTTGATCGGAGTTCAGCCCTCCAGGGACTACTGCATTAAAAATAATATCATATCAAAATACAGGGATTTTTTTAAAATGTAAATGTTAATTATTCAGATTATTTTTAAATCTCTTCTTATCTGTTAGTTTAACTCAGTTTAAAGCCTTTTAAATATACTGAAGGTATAAAATCTAGAAAATTACCAGATTTTTTTTTATTAAAAGAATAAAATAAAATGGTCCCTATATGCAGGATTTGACCTCAGTTTCCCCTTATGCTGGCGTGGCGACCACTGCAGGTCTGTGCTCTGTCTCCCATCTCCCTGCATAATGCATCTGCATCCTGGCTCTCTCTGGGCAGGAGAAACAGACTGATTCATTCCCCTGTCTTTGGGGCCACTTATGGTCCTTCTAGGCTTTAGAGGATTTGACCTTGTACAGTACCTGTGGGCAGAATAAAAAAAGGATCCATTTTAGGTAACTGGCAAACTTTTAAAACCTTCTAATGCTTTATCGAGCTTTTATTATGAGGCCTATATGACAAGCTCGAGAGCATCTCACAAGAATGTTTGCTGTTATAAGAGACAAAGGAAATGCAGTGAAATAACACACTGCTATTAATTACTAAAAATCCTTTAATAACCAACATTATTATAAATTATATGCACATTATGACAAGTACAACTGAGGTCTCTGTTTTTCTTGCTCCATTTTAGAGTGCCAAACAATGTGATCTTGTTGGGGGAAAAAAAAAATGAAATAGATGGCACATCTAGTCAAATTGGGACTCCTATGTTGCATACCTGTGCTTACAATGATAGCAGGCCTTAGTTATTATCTTGAAGGCTCCATTGTTCTTTGAGCTATAGTGCATACAGGATGATTATACACTGTTGAGAAGCATAATACTTTGCTTGCCAAAACAATAACAGGTCCATTACTGAAATGAGGTACTATTTCAGGTTTTAATATTAGATGCCACTAGTAATTGCACATTTGTAACAGTCTAATTTGGGCACCAGTTTGCAATGCTGATATTAGAAAGAAAAGAGTTGGCGAATTTTTAAAGGCATTGGACTCCATCAAGTTCTGACCTATAAAAAAGCATGAATTCTGAGTAGCTAGAGGCTGGGTATGGGTCGAAAGCCCTTGGATCTCAGAAGTCCTGAATTCTGCTTGCAGTTATGAAACTGACTTCCTCTGTGATCTTGGCAAATCCTGTAACCTCTGCCCCGGTTTCCCATTGCAAAATGAGGAAAATACTTACCTGCCTCTGTGGGGCATTGGCTAATATTTGTAAACTGCTTTGAAGCATTAGATAAATGCAAAGTGTTGCAGATCACTACTGAGCAAGGAGGCATCCTAGTATTATCATGGTCTGTCACATGACACAATTTCCATGCCTAGTGAGTGAAAATTCAAATGAGATTCCCTGATTCACTCCCAACCGGATTTCTGCATAGAAACCTAGTGGGTCTGCTGGGGACAGTACTGCAAAGAATAGCTAATCCCCTGCTTTTCCCCCTAAAGCCCTGAAAACCCTACGGAGGTGGAGAGAGGTTTGAGTGGAGAGGGATGCAGAGAGACCCTGGGTGCATGCACACACATGGAATTGATGCTCTGGCTTCATATTCATTATATGAGGCAGCAGTGTAGTTCGAATATAGTGCTGGAATGACCAACAGAAACAAAGTGGATTTATTACAGGGCTAAGTGCAGTGAGTTATCAACAGCAACTGTCTTCCTTCAAACACAGTATATAACAGTCACACAGCTAGCTGCTAATAGGGATCTTCAAGTGTTGCCACTCGACATGATGAATTCTCCTCTCTACCCCTTTTTAGTTTGTCTTCTCAAACCATGGAAGCGTAAGTTGGAAAACTGAAAAAGTACTGGTCAAGGAATCTGCCCTTTGGAGCCTTGGGTGTCAGAAAGCAGCCAGAGATGTGTCAGGTAAGCTCTTTAGGGGCAGGGACTGTCTTTTTGTTCTGTGTGTGTACAGCCCCTAGCACACTGGGGTCCATGACTGGGGCTCCTAGGAGCTATGGTCAGACAAAGAATAAATAATGACAATCAGAGGGTAGCATTTTATTTTTTGTCATGGAAGTGACATAGGAGGGTTCATCACTTGGAGCCAAACTGAGCCCTGAGGTAAACAGGAGCAACTGAAATTACGAGGAGGAGTGCCAGCTGATGCCAGAGTGGCATGGTGCCCTATGTCTCGAAGGGCCTGTCTATAGTGGGGATGTCTGTACTGATGAAGCTATAATGCAATGCCCAGTATAGGACCACTGCCCCAGTGCCAGCCTGCTATTACAGCTGTGCGGAAAGTTTGCCTCAGTGTAGCTACAGCAGAACACACATCCCCATTGCAGACAGGCCCTTAATATGTGTTATTCATTTATTTTGATTTAAGATCAGAAAAAGATGCCTATCCCAAGCTCTAGGCATGCTGCCCTCAAGGGAATGTACCAGGTCAGAACCACAGAAAACTGAAACAGCCCCAAGTCCCACCCAGCACACCCCAGCCAGGCAGCAAAGTCACATCACCCAACCCAAACTCCCCATTTCCTTCAGTTCCCAAAGGCAACTCCACTTTCCAAGCACCGCCCCACACCCTGCTTTAAAAAAAAAAAAAGAGATGCAGAGCTTGCCCCGCAGGTCAATACATTTGGGCTGATCTGGAATGGAGCGGAAGAGAATTCCAAAGCCAAGGGATTTGTATCTACATAAATGTAGCTAAACAAGTGAAACCCCTGTGTGGACACACTAATACTGGTTTAAAATTGGTTATATTGGAATGTACAGGGGCAAGCTAAACTGCTATAGGCCAGCTTTAAATCAGTTTAAGTGTCCTCACAAAGTTGTGCTGATTTAACAAAATCAGTTTAGAATCACAGCTTTGGTTAAAGTCGTGAAACTCTGTTTAGACCAGGCCTAGGCAGAGAGCTGCACTCATAAGACTGTACTGCTGCCTCAAGTTGGTCAGGAAACAGAGAGGGAAGAAATCATGAACATTTTCATTTTATTTTATTATTTTTGATTGAAATTTCATTTTCATTAAAATGTCCTGACCAATTCAATCACTGGTTGGGAATGGGGGTAAATTATTAACATGTTTGGTTTGTGTATGTTATCAACAACTTTCAGTTGGTTCTAGGATCAGCATTAAAGGGTCTCAGAGTCTGTTATACTTGTTGGTTATATTTGTCTCTGATGTATAGCTCTGAATTTCCAAACAATTATTTCATTAAGCATTTGTGTCTGTGAAAAACCTCCATCCTTAGCTGCAAAACTACCTTGTTTTGATGTTTGAGAATGAAGCGAGAAAGGGGAATTGAGCAGGTAAAAGCACAGAAAAATGATGACGTGGAACTCTTTTCCTACCTGTAGCACAATAGAAGACGTTTGGAAGGGTCTCCTGGTACTCGAGTGACCTTTCACCATGTCTGCACCCCTTTATAATACTGTGTTCTGAGAGAGTTACATTGCAAACATCATTCAAGCAGGTGTTCACTACCCAAGAAAAGTTATCTTACTGTAGCAGCCTCTCCCTTGATATTTACACATTTTTATACATGTCCGTTCCTGGCAAGGTAAACATCAGAATTGTTGTACAATAAAGGTAACATTTAATATGCGGCAGGTTTGCAGTATCGCTCAGAAATCTCCCCAAAGGGTCGGTTGCCACTTAAAAGTGAAATTCAATGTGATTGGAAAGGTCATACAAATCATAAGTCATATTTTAACTACAATAAGCCGTCTAGTTTTCAATAAACTTTTTTAGTCCTGAGATAATAGGTTCAAGAAAGCACATTTGTTAGCCACTCAGATGCACGGCAAAGATTACGTTCTAGCAGGAGAAAGCTGCTGCTGCTACTTTTAACAAACTCTAGCCTATTAATGGGCGGAATAAATCAATTTCTCTGCCCCAGAAAACATCCTTTCAAGTATTTAACACAAACATCGCGGCTATGAGCTGCCAGAGCCTCCCTCTAGTGGACTGTCATTGTAAAACAGCTTCATTGTTGTGATCTGTGCTAGAGAGACCGTGCATACAACCTGCTGAAGGGCTCATAATATAGGGTGTCATCTGAATAATTAAATTCGCTGCTCGCTAATAATTAATCTCTCACTAGTATTTTCTAACCCAATATTCATGGTCATTTTACTTGGTGCTTCTGGCACGTGGGATCTGGGCATTCTAATTAAACTAGAGACAGTGTGTGTGCACAGATCTGTAACATCCAATCTCTAAACCAAAACCTCCTAAATTCCGGGAGATTTATTCCGGAGTGAGGTAGTCAGATTGCCGAGAACTATGCGGAGAGCTACAGGTTTTGAGAGCAAGCTAGCAAGTAACAAATTAAATCTACTCTGCAGCAGATTATAAACAGGAACGACACCACATGCAAAGGCTTGTGCTGGTGCATGGTAGGATCATGGATCGCTTTTTTTATTTCAAGTTCCTATACGTTATACCATAATATACTAACCAACATAACGTGAATGATGCATAAATACCGCTGAGGACCAATGACGAGAACGGAATTTCTTTCATTCAGTGACAATCTGTGATATGAAGTAGGTTGCTCCAGTTCTCTAGCCCAACCAATCAGCATTTAAGGGGCGAGGCACATTTCTGATAAGAGCCAATCCTGACTTTACAAGCCTGAACTTTTGCCACCCTGAACAAGTTAATACATCCAGGAGGTGTGTCCCAGTCTCACTGACTCCAGTGGAGGAAACTACATTAACTCTTCATGTGCTGAACTTCTAGCTAGAACTTTCATATTTTAGACATGCTTTTCTGACCTAGTTTTCTTAATGCAATTGTAAAACTGCGCAGTGCTGAGCAGCATCTTAAACCAGAAAACAAAAAGGCCAATTGGAAAAAACCCCCGCCACCCTAGTGGTGAGGTTGTAAATTAATGTTAAACAGAAAGTTATTGCGAGTGAAATGTTACATGAGTGGGTCAAAGTGAAATTGACAGATTAAAGGCTTGGTGATAAATTGCAGAACGATTGATCCAGCACTGCATCTTGGAGTTGCTACTTCAGTAATCCTCGTCCTCCCTAGACGACCAATAATTAATAAATAAAACCTAAACAAAAGACCTGAAGGTTGCGTATGAGTTACTGTTTATAACATCAGTAAAAAGCAGCCTCCTAACTCAATGGTGTCCCTGGGAAGCGCGTCTTGGAAATACATGTGTAAACGGCAGGAACAGAAAACATTTTAACAGAGGTACTTTTTGTTTAAGCTAAAAAGTGGCTCAGCTGTTCTGCAAAGAGAGGGCTCACTTCCTGGGTCGTCGAAGTATTAAAAGACACGTCCCCCCGCAGTGATGATTAGATCAGTGGGGATTCGCTGTTGGTCCATGCCCATGCATCATCCTCCTGCCTTTGCCAAGCAAGATCAAAGTCGTCTTCACCGCCAGTGATTAAGGATGGCATGTGCAAGGCACTGCTTTTCGTACAATTAAAAAATGAGGGGTTGTGGATGCTATAAATATGACTTCGCATTTACAAGACCAGATGCGCCACACACCGCACTTCACTCCTGACACCAGAGTTCAGCTGCAGAGTTTTCCCTCGACCTGCAAGCACTTTTTTTTAGTCTCCAAATTTCCCCTAACATTTTTGCTCGGGGTCCATCTTTTAGCAAATGATCACTGTGTGTGTGAAGGGGGGGGTGGCTGTCACGCCGCCGGGGAACGAACATGCCCCCACAAACCCTTCCCCCGTGCCTGCGCCTTTGCAAGGGACGTGTTTTCCTTTAAGAGTTAAGAAACTTGAAACCTTGTTTGCAACAATCAGTGCAGCAGAGAGCCGCCAAAGTGTCTAGACTGGCACATGATGGGAGGCAGCCAATGACTCCGGTTCTCTCCTAGGGGGCCCTGTGTGTGTTTTAGAAGAACAAAAAAGAGAGAGCGAGGGAGACAGAGGGAGAAGGGGGAAGAAAGAAAGGTTCAGTGCTGTTTAAACAGACCCCATCGCAACACAGCAAGCAGAAGTCACTTTCTGGGTGGGGGCTGCTCCAGGACCATATTCCAGGCGTTCCAACATGCAGGATAGTGGATTGGATTTTGTGTGTGTTTTGTTTTCCTTTAATTAAGGATTTCCAGCAGCTCTCTCCGGGATATTTACAATTTCCATTCATGTGTTGAAACGTGCGTGGGTTTTGTTTTGTTTTTTAAAGGGAAATAACTCCAAGTCTAGGACCTGGTGCAAGTTTACTGATCCGGAGCAGCCGTTTCGGATTTGCCACCTCTCCCCTTTTACTGTTTTCATGGCAAAGAAACACAGTTGATGGGGCTAGTTTTCAAGGAAGGATTTTTGTTTGAGAAGCAGCAGGCGCGTTTGCCTGTGACCCTCTGGCTGCTTTATCTTCGGCTGTAAATTGCTAGTCGATGTAGGGCATCTCCTGAGCGTTTCCCGGGCCAGCCGCTGCAAGGGAGCGTTGGCAGGCGACCCCAAGTGTGCGTCGATGTAGCCCCCCGCGGCACCTTCTCGGCCCTTTCTTCCTCCCCTCCCCGCAGTCTCCCCCATGTTGCAGCCCTGTTGCAATCTATCGGCGATTAGCTGTGCAAGGCTTTTGCACGGCGCTGCGAGGGGCCGCCGCTCCATGCGTGGTGGCGATCGCGGGGCTTGCGCCCGGGAAGGAGCAGGCATCAAATAAAAACCCAACCCCCCAACCCCCGGAATTACCAGCTCCGAGCTGTCGTATGTTCAGGTCCAAACGCTCAGGTCTTGTGCGGCGACTTTGGAGAAGCCGTGTCATCCCGGACAGGGAAGGGGCAGATGGGAGCTCCAGGCAGAGCCATGACCACGGTGGGGGCACCAGCCGCAGCAAAACCCCGGAGAAAAATCCCTCCTCGGAAATCCGCCCGGTAACCCGCAACCTGGCGAGGGACCCAGCGGAGCTGTGCGCCTGGGAGCCGGGCCAGGAGGGCAGGGGGAGCCCCATGGCGGAGCGGGATGGGCCCCGGGGCGGCCCCGGGCAGCAGGAGGAGGAGGACGGGGAAGAGGAGAGCCCGTGGTGGGCGCAGGAGAGCGAATGCAAAACAGTGACTTGCTGCCTCTTCAAGGAGCGGGAACCGGGCAGCCCCAGGCCCGCGGGTGCCTCCTCCCGGGACAGGGAGCTGCGGTCTTGCGACTTCACGCAGCGAGCCCCCCAGGAGCCCCGCAGCCGGGAGGCCCGGTCCCGGCTCCTGCTGCTGGAGCAGGAGCTCAAGTCCGTCACCTACTCGCTGCTGAAGCGGCTGAAGGAGAGGTCGCTGGACAGCCTGGTGGAGGCGGTGGAGTCCCGAGGGGGGATGCCCAGCGGCTGCGTCCTGGTGTCCCGCACCGAGCTGCGCCTGGGGGGCCAGGCGGCGCCCCCGCAGCTGCTCCTGGGCAAGCTGTTCCGCTGGCCGGACCTGCAGCACCCGGCGGAGCTGAAACCGCTGTGCGAGTGCCAGAGCTTCGGGCTGGCCGACAGCCCCACGGTCTGCTGCAACCCCTACCACTTCAGCAGGCTCTGTGGGCCAGGTAAGGAGCGGCCCCTCCGAGGTCTGGGGGGGTGTCCCCTGGGGGAGCGAGGGTGCTCAGAGACATCCCACCCACCCCGGCCTGGGAGCCCTAAGCAGGCCAGTCCCCAACCCAGCCTGAGAGCAGAGATCGCGCCCCGTCCAGCTGGGGGGAATGGCACGGAGATAGCCCGACTTCTGAGCAAGGTGTTGGGAAGCCCTCCTCTAAAGCCCCCTTGGTTTAATCGCTACGTACGATGCAAGTTTGAATACAGATTGTTGGCCAACCCAGGTGCACCTGGCGGGCTGGCTAGGGCTGCAGGGCTGGGTCCGTTTTTATTTTTCTCTGCCCTCTTCCACCCCACCCCCAAGTACAATTCTTTGCAGGGTTTTTTGTTTTAACCATGAGCAAAATCTGTCAGATCCGCAATAATTTCCACTTGCATCTGCTGCCCTTTGAGAAGACCTCGATCAGAAATGCCTGTCACTGGTACATTAAGGATCTAACCATGTCTAGGCGTGAGAGTTAAGGGGAAGATGCAAAGCTGCATAAAGGCCTACGCAAGCCAAAAGCCCTAAAAACCAGAAAATTGGCACCACCACCTTTTTGCTCATAGTTCACTACCCTGTTTGGATTAGATTGTAGTTTTCTGTGTAGGCAGCCGTCAGGAACTGTTCATCCCCAGGAGTTTGTTTTTTTTCATAAAAGGGAAAGCTGGTCTGATTGGTGAGTTAGGTGTTTCAAACAACCAACACTAAAGTGGGAAGGAATATTTTAGTTCTAGCAACACCAGGAGCATCATTTTCTGTTTTAATTAAGATTATTTGTACCGTGGTTTAGGTTTAAGATCTAATGCTCTTTGCTGCTATCAGTAGCCCATCACATACGCTTTAGAAGCCTGTGTTGATAATTCACAGTGGGAGAGTGTTCCACAATGCAGTGCCTGGTGTGGGATCTCCAAACCTCTTGCAGTTAAACGCCTTGACACTTTCTGTGTAGCTGTTTAGCCCTAGCTTTGCTGGACTGGGTTTTAGGAAGGTGCAGAACCTTTTCCCGTGTCCATGATCTGCATGTCAAGTCTGAACTTACTCCTGATCCTCCCCGCTTTGGTGTAGTCTATGAATTGCACCATTGTTTCCAAGTGGAGTCAAGGAAACACTCTTAATACGCAGCCAGCCAGTTGATGTTATGAATCGTATTTTTCCACCCATTCAAGGAGTTTGAGAATGCCTCAGTGCGCTGGAACTGTGTGTGCATTTTCGGGCAACCCGGCATAGACACCCCCCCCCCAGCAGCCTCTGTCTCCCTTCTAGTCTGGCAGAGGCGCTTCTTTCCCTTGTGCAAAGGCCAGTAGGAGGCACTAGTGCAGAGAGAGGAAGAAGGCTGCTCTCAATTGCTGCTGCTAAAATTGTGAGCTCCGCACAAGCCATCCAGGTCACCAGTACTAGTTCTCAGCCCCAGCCCCCCTGCACTCTGCTGGTCTGCACAAGCCACATGACACAACAGGCAAGTGAGTTCTGCTGGCCTGGGGCAAACATGGCAAGCTCTGGTATCTTGCTGAGAGCCGGCTGAGACCCATTTCACCTGCTTTCCTGGTGCTGCTCTGCCTACTCGCTGAGATCTGTTGTTTTTGTCCCCCGGGGGCACAGCTGTCCCATTAGCGTGTGTGTGTTTAGGCAGGGAGGGAGAGGTAGCAGCCAGTTGGGGCAATAGATCCTACACGAGGCAAAACCCATGATGAGTTTTGTAGCTTTAATCTGCTCAGTTTGCTGTTCACTTTTAGGCATTACACAGCCGGCCAGGCAGCTCCCCGGAATGAATTAACCCCCAACACTGGCGGTTGCCTGTGTGAGGATGAGGGATTTATAAACAAGGGGGGAGGATCAAAGAGGCCCAAGGCGCCCAAAGGTGGAGAAAGTCCCAGACCCCTTTCCCGTCACTCCTTTCCGAGCTAGCCCTCCCCAAAGGGAGCCAGCAGCCCCTCTTTCAGATGGCGGCTGGGCTCTGGTTGCATTGTGCACATAGCTGGCACTCGTTGATGCGTGGCTTGATAAGGCTCTTGTGTAATTTCTGTCATTGAGGGAGACAAACTGGACTTTTCTTTGGGCTCCTTCTCCAAACATGCTTTTAAAAAGACATCTGAAAGCGTGGCACCCCCCCCCCCCACACGTCTTTGCCCTCCCCCATTTTGAGACAGCAGGAAAACTTCCAGAGCGGTGTATTTGCTGAGATCAGTGCTTTGCAGATGGCTGTACTCATTTAAAAGGTGCCTGCCTGTTTCTTGTCTGTGGATGGACATTTTAAGACATACTTTAATCACGAATACAACTGATGTTGTTAAAGCCCCTTCTCCCAAAAGCCTCCATGATCTAGGAATGAACCCCAGTCTCTTTGCGTCCCCATTTGTTATTTTGCTGTAATTATAGTCACAAAATGACTATTATCTAAATCACACTAAAGGAGACACGGCTTTTAAGTGACTTTAGAAGGCAGCCTAGAAAAACAAAGAATACAGGAATTAGACAAAAACTTTTCTTTTATTTGGCCCGGCATTATCCCGTTTGAATTGAGATCAGTTTCAAGTTGTGCTTAAAAAGCCCTTTTTTCCTACGGAGGGTCCCCCTCTGCTATTTAGGTGAAGAAGTGGTGATAATATGCAGTTTGCATATTGCTGGCGCCAGTCTGACTAGCTGTTTATCTGACTGACTGGGGATCTAGGCAATTACTGCTGCCTTTCTTAAAGCTGCAGTGACCCCTTTTTTAACTCCTTCCAGCCAGTTTAGGCTTTATGGGTTGGGGAAAGCACATACTCCTTTGTGATAGCTGTTTTAGTGCAACGAAAACCTGGCAGAGTGAACCAAATAGCCCACCCTAAATAATGGAGGTTAGTTATCCATTTTCTATGTAAAAATACAGGGTGAGAGTAGAAGAATGAAAGAGATTCCGAGATGGAAAGTCCTGACCAAAGAAAATTCTTAACTTTCACGTTGTGTGAAGTTTCTTGAGGTTCATTAGCTCTTGCATAAATGCTGTTTTAGTTTTGTTATGAACAGAAATCCCGAAGGACATTAAATATTATGTTAATGTTCCTTTTTCTTGGGAAGAGCTTTTATTTTATTTATTTATCTTGCAAGCAGAAATCCTGTTTTGCTCTGTGCCATTTTTTTTGGTAAGAAGCGACTATATTTTATGCAGAGAACTAATGCAGTGCTTTCCCCAGAAAATTATTGGGTGCCTGAACCTGAAATCACATTTTAATTGTAGCAGATGTGCATTTACATTTACCTTAGAGAAGGCTACATCTGTAGAAATTTACAAGTTCCTTTTTTATATGAAAGCTTTCCAAACAATGTAGAATTAAAGCCACAAAGAAACAGCACAGCTCTTAACTAACCTTTTTATCATTTTCATACTGCCAGTTTGTGCTGGGACCCACCCACTTGGGGCTGGATTTTGCTCCCCTTGAGGGCAATCTGGAAATGAGAATCAGTAAGAGTTGGATCTGCCCTTGCTGCCCTTTCTTCAATCATGTCTATCTGCCTACTCTAGATTCTGTTGTGTGTGTTCACATCACCATCGTATACCCAACTCTTTATCACTAGGTTTACAGTGTGTAACTAGCAGAAGAGTGTGAAAATGCGATCTGTGCTGTGGCAGAGGAAATCCAGTGCAGTGATAGGTCTGTTTTTAGAATATCAGAAGTACATTTTGCAGACACAACTAATGCAATTAGATCCCATTCCTTCAGAATCACCACAATCTGGAATGTTGGCTACTTTTTTTTGTTCTTTGAAGCTCTTAAATACTTGGGAGAAAGTGGTCTTGGCTGTGCAGAGCCTGTGCACTGGAGCAGAGTAAGAGAATTGTGTGCTCTTGTTTTATTATGGTTATTGGTGCTCATTTCAAGATGTGGGACCTTTCCTCTCTGCAGAAGCAGTAAATGACTGCAGTCCAGATCAAAACCATCACGCTGTGGAGATTGAGGTTATTTTTAATAAAGTAATCCAAACTGAGCTGCAGATAGGTTAGGAAATCATTGTGCTGCCAGCACCGTTTGTTTTCAGGTCACTGTAGAAACCTGGAGAACACACGCTAATCTCAATAATCTGGGGGCCACGTCAGGCCACTGAATTTTAAGCAGAACTCTTCGTTGAAGCCAGTGGGAATTTCTGCTTAACAGGAATTAACTGATAGGACCCTGCCAACAGCACTTGGCTCTCACTTTTTAGAATGTTACATTCTTCAAAGCAAATTTATATAACAAAAAAACGAACATAAGAATGACCCTTGTGGGTCAGTTTATCAAGTGATCCATCCCCTGTCATGCAGTCCAAGCTTCTGGCAGTCAGAGGTTTAGGGACACCTAGAGCATAGGCTGGGTCCCTGACTATCTTGGCGGATAGCCCTTACTGGACCTCTGTGAATTTATCTAATTCTTTTGTGAACCCAGTTATACTTTTGACCGTCACAACATCGGCAGTGAGTCCCACAGGTTGACTGTGCATCACATGAAGAAAAACTCCCTTTGTTTTTAAACGTCTTCTCTATTAATTTAGATGGGTGATCCCTACTTCTTGTGTTATGTGAATGGGTAAATAACACCCAGTTTCTCCTCACCATTCATGATTTATAAACTTCTATCATATCCCCCATTAGTCTTCTCTTTTCTAAGCTGAACAGTGCCAGTCTTTTTAATCCTCCAATGGATGCTGTTCCATACCTCTAGTCATTTTTGTTGCCCATCTCTGTAACTTTTCCAATTCTAATACATTTTTTGAGATGGATTGACCAGAAGTGCATGCAGTATTCAAGGTGTGGATGTACCATGGATTTATATAATGTCATTATGATATTTTCTATCCCTGTCCTAATGGTTCCTCACATTCTGTTCCCTTTTTTGGTTGCTGCTGCACATTGGGCAGATGTTTCCAGAGAACTACTCACAATGACTCCAGGATCTCTTTCTTGAGCGGTAACACTTAGTTTAAACCCCATCCTTTTGTCTGGATGGTTGGGATTATGTTTTCCAATGTGCTTTGCTTTGCATTTATCAACACTGAAGTTCATCTGCCATTTTGTTGTCCCAGTCACTCAGTTTTATGAGATCCCTTTGTAATTCTTTGCAGTCTGCTTTGGACCTAACTATCTTGAGTAATTTTATATTATCTGACCTCATTGTTTACCCTTTTTTCGAGATCACTTATGAATATGTTGAACAGCACTGGTCCCACTGCAGATCCTTGGGGGACCCTGTCATTTACCTCTCTCCACCGTGAAAACTGACCATTTATTCCTGGCCTTTGTTTTGTATCTTTTAACCAGTTACTGATCCATGAGAGGGCCTTCTCTCTTATCCCATGACTGCTTACTTTGTGTAAGAGCCTTTTGTGAAGGACCTTGTCAAAACCTTTCTAAAGGTCCAAGAACACTGTACCTACTGGATCATGCTTGTCCACATGTTTGTTGACCCCTCATAGAATTCAGATAGATTGGCAAGCCACGAGTTCTTTTTATAAAAGCCATATTGACTCTTCTCCAACATATTGTGTGTGACAATTCTGTTCTTTACTGTAGTTTCAACCAATTTGCCTGGTGCTGAGGTTAGGCTTACCTGCCTGTAATTGTCAGGATCACCTCTGGAGCCTTTTTAAAAAATCGACATTATATTAACTGTCCGCCAGTCATCTGGTACAGAGGCTGTTTTAAGTGATAGGTTAAATACTACAGCTCTGTGTTTTCATGTCTGAATTCCTTCAGAAATCTTGGGTGAATCCCAAGTGTTGACTTACTACTGTTTAATGGATCAATTTATTTCAAAACTTCCTCTCTTGACACCTTAGTCTGGGATAGTTCCTCGATTTGTCACCTAAAAAGAAAGGCTCAGATGTGGGAATCTCCCTCACATCCTCTGCGGTGTAAAGAATTCATTTAGCTTCTCTGCAATGGCCTTGTCTTCCTTGAGTGCTCTTTGAGCACTTCCTCTTCCAGTGGCCCCACTGATTGTTGGCAGGCTTCTTGATTCTGAGGTACTTAAAAATAATTTTGCTGTTAGTTTTTATGTCTTTTGCTAGCTGTTCTTCAAATTCTTTTTGGCCTGTCTGATTGTGCTTTTACACGTTACTTGCCAGAGTTTATGTTCCTTTGTATTTTCTTTAGTAAGATCTGACTTACAATTTTTAAAAGAATTTTTTTTTTGCTCTGTTGTTTAGCCGTGGTAGCAATTTCTGTGGTCCTCTGGTATTTAGATTTGGGGTAGTTTGACTCTCCTGTGGTGTTTTTAAAAAATGTCCATGCAGTTTGCAGGCATTTCACACCTGTGACTGTTCCTTTTAATTTCTTTTTAACTAGCCTCCTTGTTTTTGTGTAATTCCCCTTTTTGAAGTTAAATGTGGTGTGTTTCTTTGGTATTTTCCTCCCTACAAGAATGTTAAATTAAATTACATTATGGTTGCTGTTACCGTGAGGTTCAGCTCTATTCACCTCCTGGACCACATCCTGTGTGCCACTTAGGACTGAATCAAGACTTGCCCCTCGTGGGTTCCAGAACTAGCTGCTCCAAAAAGCAATTATTAATGTGTCTAAAAATGTTATCTTTTCATTCGGTCCTGAGGTGACAGTCAATATGGAGATATTTGAAATCCCCCATCATTGGGTTTTCTCTTTTTGTAGCCTCTCTAATCTTTCTGAGCATTTCACAGTCACCGTCACCATCTTGGTCAGGTGGTAGGTAGAATATTCCTATTGCTATACTCTCATTATTCAAGCCTGATCCATTAAAGAAAAGTCTGACCAATTAAAGGGCATTATCGTACAACCATTATTGTCTTGAGTAGTCCTTATCTATGCAAGTGGTCCAAGAGCTACGTAGGTGACCCTGATTTAAAAAAGCATTTAAGCACATGCTCAACTTTAAGTCAACTGTCAGTAGAACTACTCCTATTTAAAGCTAAGCACATGGTTGAGTACTTTGTTGAATCAAGGCTGGTGTAGTGTTGCTAGATTGGATAACATACCATTATGGTAGGCTATTACTACTGACCTTTTATTCTATCTACGAAGTTATAGGGACTGACCTAAGTTGCGTAATTGGGTTTACTGGATTTACATAGCTGTGAATGAGATCAGAATCTGGTCCTAATGTTTTCTTTTATGTCCTAAGATAGTGTCTTTTTATTTCTGCTTTGCAGTTTCTTAGTCTTTGACACAACATCCAGCGAATTCTTGGTAAACTCATGTTTATGTTTTGAAACAGGACTATTTTAGACAGATGACCTGGTGATAAAAGCCAAGCATTTCAAAAGGGACTGATGATTTTGGGTAACTGGATTTTTGGAGGTGCCCTAACCTAAAGGCGCCTGATATCCAAAGGGTGGGTGCTCAGCGCTTTTGGAAACCCCTTACAGGTGTGTTAAATTGGGCCCCAAAAACCACCAGCTGCTTTTGAAATATCTTGGCCAAGAGTTTATTTGCATATGACTTTTCTGCCATGTTATAAATGGGGATTTACCTTACCACCAAAATATTACTTCCTAGGAGGGAAGACTTGAGGGTTTGAACTTTTAACCTAATATAGCACTAATATGAGGTCTTATTTTTCCAGAATCTCCCCCGCCTCCTTATTCTCGGCTGTCTCCTCATGACGAGCAAAAGCCACTGGGTAAGTATTTTCTCTTTACAAACTCTTAGGACATTCACAGTTCGTAACCAAAACGTTGTATTGTTCTCTACTGGGGTCATTTCCAGCCTGGTGTGTAAAGCAAATGTCGAAGTGTAGGAAAGTGGATGTCATCACTAATTCTGAACAAGCATCAGCTGACAAGTTATCAGAAATACATGAATAAAAATAAAATATTCTGTACGTTTTGTTATCATATCTTTATTACCAATGGTTTTATATATTAATACACACTCTTTGCTACATCTATATTTTTCAGAATAATCTGCATGCAGGTGAAACACTGTCATTAGTAATGAAGATGTAATGACTGGTTATCAGACTTAATTTTTTTATTGGATACTAGATTGGATTGCAGACTAGAGTGGGGGGTCAGAACTCCTGGGATCTATCCCCAGCTCTGTAACTGTCCTGCTTCTCTGACCTGGGGCCTATCACCCTGTAAAATAGGGAAGATTATACTTTCACTGTAAAGTTCTTTAAGATCTCCAGATGAAGAGTGCTACGTAAGAGCTAAGCATTATTAGTATAGTGTTTATTAAACTGAGACACGAGCTCTTTAAGCTCCATACTGTAAAACATTTGAATGGAATTTCATTTTTTCCAATGAATTATTCCGACTTTTAAAAGTATCATTGAAATAAATCTGGTCACAGTGAAGCATAAAATGTGACCTACTTTAAAATTGGCAAAATTCAATAGCAAATGCCTTCCAAAGCATATATTCCCTTAGTAGATGGCTGTGCCAAATTCTGCCCTGGCTTTCACAGTATCCAGGTAAATAGGAAGTAACACGTGCACCTCAAAGGGGGGAAGTTGATGTGTTTTTTTTGAGAGACTCTGTAGGCAATGGGCCAGATTCTTCCAGTGATAGTCACTTTGAGTGGTATCTTACTCCTCCAGTTCTCCCCTGGTCAGTAATACTGGTTCACAAAAGAGGAAGTATACAGAGAGAGAGACATGTTCATCACAGAGCTGTTAGAATCACAGAGAGGGCAGGATGAGGAAACATTCAGAATTTGCCCAATAGATAAGGACACACTTGGCAAATACATTACTCTGAGGTCTCTACGGGGTTTAGAGAGGTGCACCCAGGAACACCAGATGAGGAATTGTGGGGTCATACAGGAGGTAGAGTCAGACTCAAAGGACTGAGTAAAGATTTCAAAATGGCGCCTTTGATCTTTTCTAAAAACCCCAGAACAAGCTAATGAGAAAACCGAGCAACCAAAAAAATCCCAGCAGAAGCCAAAGGCTGGACCACGGCATGCGCAGTGCAACTATGCAGAGGCTTAATGGGAAAGGAGAACCTCCTTTACACCCTTTGCTCAGGCTATTCAGATCTTGGGCCGGGCTGTGCAGGAGCACATGGGTGTTGTCCGCCTGGTACTCTCTACATCAGTGGTGGGCAACCTGCGGCCCATGGGCTGCACACAGCCTGCCAGCAGCTTACTCCGATGGGCTGCAGGTTGCCCACCACTGCTCTATATCCTGGAGCAGGTAGGCAGGAAGGGGTGGGCAGTGCCAGCTGAGCTGGTGTGGGAAGTTTCATAATTCCCTGATGGTCTGGGCCAGCGGCAAATTACTAACCCCCAGAGCAAGAGAATTAGGGAGGGAGCTGTGTCCTGGCAGGGTGTTTCTGAGTCACCGTGCTTCCTGGGAATACACTTGGGGTGGTGCAGTGCATTTCCCACCCCTTGCTGAGAGGCACAGTCTCACCCGGAGAAGTAACTCACAATGTTTTTTCCAGTTGAGGATAGTATGTGTCATGGCTAATGGTTCACATCAGAGGTCCAGCCATACGAGTGTCCTGGAAAATGAAAGGGCTGGTCGTCTAAGTTGACATTACATAAGAAAAATAAGCTCAAAATTAATTCCTTTTAGACGCTACTTGTGCTGCAGGTATGGAAAACAGTGAGATGTACTTCATGGGTTTATTTGACTGAAAAAATAATCTGTGAGCAAACATTTGAGCGCTTAATTAAAGGGGCAAGCAAGAGAGAATAACAAGGACTCTTAACTTGTTAAAACAAAGTTTCCTTAGCTTCAGCAAAGAGGAAGGAAGGAAAGAAGCAAGAATAAACAGCTTCAAGAATTTTAATGGTGATAATTAAGTATAGTAACTATGAATTGTTTAGAGGCTTAACGTAACTTTATCCAGTATGCACCAAGTTTCTACTTGTTTAATCAACTGAACTGTAGTTATTTTTGTGGTCGAAGCAATTGAAACTTTTCATTTTTGCACGTCAGAGAAGAGAAGTTAAGCACTTACTTTCTGCCCTGAGTCAGCAATAGTTTCACTCTGGAAGGTGTGGGCAGGCAAAGTGGCACAGTATGTCCATGAGCGGGTGCACAGCGCTCGTGGCACAAAAGTACTAAATGTTCTCCTTCTGTTTTCCAGATCTGTCAGATTCCACGTTGTCTTACACTGAAACAGAGGCTACTAACTCACCAAACACCACCCCTGGAGAATTCTCAGGTTGGCAGATGTTAACACAGCAGCAGTTGAATGGTTATTGTGTTGGAGCTGTACTTGCTGGGTTTAGCAGAAAAGCAGAATTAAATGTAGTTGTGTATGTGAGATTCTCAGGGAAAACAGAAAAAAATGGAAGGGGCTGTTCAAGTTGATTGGTTGAATAGAGTAATTCGCAAACTCCAAGCTATATTAAAATGTTGTTAATTGTCTGATGCATGCTTGGAAAAGCAAGGAGATTGGGAGTTAGGGCAAGAACTCCATTCCTACTCGGGAGGGTGATAAAATCACCCTCTGTTAAAAGATCCTACTCAAACCTTGACACAGGAGGGTGAGTTAAGAATGGTCTCTAAGCGCCAGATATTTTATAATAAAAAGAATGAACGGGCAGTTCAGATTTAATGGAGTTTTTTATGCTGTCCCTGGTGAATATTTACAGCATGAATTAACTGTTGTGTTTCAGGAATTAGTGTGCAAATACTTACTCAGGTGAGCAGAATTTACTATCCTGTACAGTCCTGTTGAAGCCAGTGAGCAAGAGTTTGCAAAATCAGGCCCATAGGCCATTCTTCCGGAATTGGCTGCCCACCATCTGTACAGAACCTCATTGATTTTAATGAGGCTTCATGTAGGCCGAGAGATTGACTCGCTGGCAAGTTTGTAGGCTTGGAGACTTAGATTGTAAGCTGCTTTGGAGAGGAACCAGGGTGCAGTGCAATTCCATGTAATTCATCGATGGTGTGACTCCACTTACTGCAGTGGAGTGGTGGGCCGCACTATTCTTTCAGCTTGTAAATCTGGGGTGGAAGGAGCACTGTTCACAGGCTCAGACCTAGTTTTCATGCCAACGATGACGTATTACAGTTGATGGTGAACCTCAGACAGCAGGGATAAAATGTTGGCGGAATGGCTGGCGAACCTTTCCTGTTCTACCAATGGCACATGCACTGACGTAGCGAGTGTCCTTTGAGTGTTCTTTTGTAACAGTTCACAGAATCATAGAATTCATGTCTGTTAGGTCAACTTGCCCATTCCTCGGCCAGCCTAAGATTGCCCTATGCGGTAGATCCTCTAGTGCAGGTGTTCCTGAACCATAACGATACGTGAGCTTGATGTTCCATCCATTCACAGCAGTTTTTAAAACAGTGGTTCATGAACCAATAAAGTCTGGGAGCTGCTGCTCTAGTCCTTCTGGCTCCTTTGCCTAGTAGTACTGTTTCATCACATCTGAACAATTACATATCAGAAAGCTACAGCTCCTTTGAATGAGTTTGGCAGTGGCTGTTAATGCAGCTCACATGTAGTGCAGTATTCGAGATTAGTCTTGTTTGTTTCTTTCAGTGACAAGGCTAGCACAGATTGGCAAGGCTCAATTTTTAAATATAGGCAAGTCTCATCTTAGGCAGGTGTTCGGTTCTGTGGTTATCGTGTAAAGTGAAAACTGCGTATAGCCAAAATTATATCCCCAAGCCCTTTAAACCCCGCCTGCATCTCCTGCAGCCGGGCCCGGGGGGGGGGGGGGGGTATTTAAAGGGCTCCACCGGGCTCCCCGCCACCCTTTAAATGCCTCCACCCCGGCTCCACCACTGGAGCTGTGGGCGGGATTTAAAGGGCTCCGCTGGGCTTCCCACCGTGGCGGGGAGCCCGTTGGAGCCTTTTAAATGCCCCCCCAGCCCCGCCACCAGAGCTGCGAGCAGGATTTAAAGGGCTTTGCCGGGCTTCCTGCCGTGGTGGGGAGCCCAAAGGAGCTTAAATCCCGTCCGCAGCTTTGGTAGTCGGGCTGGGGCTGGCATTTAAAGGGCCCGGAGCTCCACGGTGGCTGGAGCCTCGGGCCCTTTAGTTTGCCCCAGGGGCTACCAGCCACCTCTGCAGCTGGGAGCCCCGTGGGTGATTTAAAGGCCCTGGGACTCCCAGCCACAGCTGGTGCCCCAGGACCTTTAAATCTTGAGGCCATGCCCCCGCCCCCCCCGCTTGAGGCCACGCCCCCACTCAAGTCATATGCATATAGTTGAAATCACGCACGTTAAATGCGCGTAAGTTGCGAGAGACCTGTACACCAAAAGGTATGAGCTTTCTTGACTCTTTGTTTTCCTAATCCCGATTTTGCTGGTTATTGGGATTACAGACATGCTTAAAGATCATCAGAGAATTGTGGCTCCCTCTAGAGGACTGAATGATCAAAATATCAGTTGAGGTGCTGTCGCCTGTATAGTAGTGTCAGGAGACTGCCTCTTCTCCCTACTCCTTTTATCTTGTCAAAGAGTTTATCACAAGCTTTGGGAGAGCGATTTTCCATACCACATGGCATTTTGAAGAGGCACATAGTGTTGGTAGAGCTCTTCTCCCTTATACATTTTTCATTTTTATTGCCCTTTAGGATTCTTTTGGTACAGCTGAATACGTCTTGGTGTTTTGACATACTGAATCCAATGTGCCTGTTGTCAATTGTCCATAGCAGGGGGAAACTTGATAGCGAGGAGTTGAAATTGTTTTGAGTTTCATTATAATAAATATATGTTTGCAATTGCTAACAAATTCTTGTGCTGTGTGCAAGTTCAGAATGCTTCTGATGTCCCTAACTTTTATGGCACTTTGATAATAACCGTTAATTGTAGCCGCAGAATTTTAGAAACAGAGCTCCTATGGATGGTGTTGGTTTAGTTACTGTGTTATCTGAGGTGGATGTCTGGAAGGTTTTCCGCAGTAGAAGAGATATTTTACTTGAACAACATAATGATAATGTGACCAGGGTTGCACTGAAATTGGATACCTTCTCTCCCAGTGTGTAGTTTCAAATGGTGCAACTCTTAATAAGAGTCTGGGGCTAGGTGATTTATTTTCTTCCAGTGGCCATGATCACAGATAAAGGATAAGAGTTTCATTGAAGTTAACCCATGCATGTTGTCAACCAGGAGGTGAAAAACGTAACTTAGAACAATGTAAGTGCCACATTTTGGTCTGTTTAGTTTCTGGTGCAACTTACAAATATGCAATGATAGATAAAACTTATGTCTGCCAGGCCTTCTCCGTGTATCTAAGAAACTGAAGTGTGCATTTAACTCCTGTTCCAAAAATAAGAAAACTTTGGATCTAGCATCAAGCCACTACTATTTTGTTACTTTAACTTTGATCACCAAAAATGCTTTTCCTACTAAAACCGCAAAATTCAGTTTCTGGGTAACAAAGAGGTCCATTTTTCACTGTTAGTTTAGCTGATGAACTTCTAGCCAGGAAGTTTTAGCAAGAAGTCAAATGGTTATCTCTGTAAAACAAAACAGACCCCCTCTCCTTTTGAACTTGGCCTTATTTTCATGAGACAGTATTGATCCTAGGAATCTTGAAAAGTCTCTAATGAACAAGCAAATCCACTGTGAAAATTGCAAAATATAGGTGGCTTAATCATAGCCCAGAAAAGGACACCCAAAAGCTAATCTTACCTTTTCTCTTTACGAAAAGCCTTCTTAAGATTGCATTGGAAAAAACAGAGACATTTACAAGCTATAAAGGAAAGCTTCTTAAATGTATTGTGCAGAATGTTAACACCTTTGTTCTGTGCAAATTGCACACAACAGTGGAATCCCTGGACCCTCACTCAGCTGGGACTTAAAACATTTTGGTCAGTAAAGTAAATCTTTTATTCCGGGATAACGCTGTTCCAAGTGTACTCTCCCATGAGCGAGCAACCCATAAACGCAGCGTAGTCTGGAGCCTGAGCTGCTGCTTCTGGTTTCTGGATAAGATATGACAGGTTTTGAAGATTAGGATTGCTCTGAAAAGGCAAATACGAATGTTTGGTTCCAAAGTCTCCAGTCTCTTAGTTCAAGCAGCGGCAGATTTAGGGTTAAGGAGTATAAAGAGAGATCACATATTTTCCTTGTTGCAATTTTTTCCCCTGCTATATATTATTACTGCTAATTGTTGTAGGCCTGTGTTTAAGGGGATGGGGGGACAGGACAAATAGGTCTTAATGCTGCAATGGCCTGAGAACATCAGAGAGACTTGTACACATGCTTAAATTAAGCATATGCGTAAGTGCCTTCTTGGATCAGAACCAGAGTGCTCAGTGCTTTTCAGAATCAAGTGCTTATCTGCGCGCATGCACGCACGTGCAGAGTGACCCATGGCTCAGTCGTGAGAAGGGGTGTGTGGTTGGTCCAGTGATGGGCCAGATCGAAACTTTGGTAAGAATGACATAAGTGTTGCTAATAGAACTGCTCACTGTGAGCAGTACCCAGCTGTGGGCCTTGGAGTCGTTATGTGATACACGGCAGGGTGTGCTGGCTGCTCATGCTCCAGTGCACGTGTGAGCGGATGCTCTGAACACAAGTGAAGTCAAACTCAAACAACGTGCAATCTTTCGTATTCAGCAGCAGATGCTCTTCTTGCCCACTCCTTTACTTGCAAGACAAAGGGCAGAAAAGGGATGGGTGTGACAGTGCTATTTTCTCAGGCTTCTTTCCCGCCCCCAGCCCCAGACTTGCTCTCCTGCTACTAGTCATGGGGAGCTTGGCAGCTGTGCAGCACTATTCTCGTTAATGCCCTGCTCACCACTATTTACCTTGCACTTGTGCGTGCAATACTCTGCACTGGAGCTGAGCAGCATCCCACCCTAGCTGACTGCAGAGAGCAAACCTCCAGACTGGGTCCGCAGTGCTGCGATGTTCACCCCTGGGCTCCTTGTAGTCCTACGGGGAGAAGGTGGGGCCTGCTAGTTAAAAGGACAAAAAACACCAACAGCCCAAAATCAAAACCTCAGCCCCGTGACTCATCGTTGATGGAACATTAGTAGTAATTTTTTTCCCAGACAGTTGGCTCCTGTTTGAAATGCCAAGAAGCTGTTGTACCCGTTAGACTTGCCTGGCATTTAGAGGGCTGTGCTGTTGTGGAAACTGGTTCTTTACTGCCGTGACACGCTCAAGCAGATGGAGCCGTGCCTTGCAGTAGGCGCTGTGTAGGATGGTCCATGGGGCAGTGGAATTTGCTCCCCTTCTTAGGTCCCTGAGCACTGAGGGATGCCTTCTCCTGTGCAGCCAGCTTTTCAAACCCCTGTAGCCTGGCACTTCATTACTGTCCACTCCCAACCACACAGCAGGCTGTACATCAGCGCAATGTCTGTCCAGCTAGCTAGCTGTAATCAATTAATGGGAGCAGTGACCCTCCATTCTAATTTAGAGGGGGTGTCAGCTCCTCCTGGAGTCCGGACGGTTATATGCTGTATGCAGTATGAAAAGTAGTGACTGTTGGGGGTATTATCCCTAGTACTGTGCATGCTGCAATTTTTCAGTCTGCTTCTCTAGAGCTTTGCATCTCTAGTATTTCAACAGCAAATCTGAGTTCCTAACGGGCCGAGTCTGCACTGAGTTCTCATTCCATCATATGACTAAGTTCCCAGTGGCCCGAATCCTGAATGAGGCTGAGCGTCTGTAACTTGCAGGAACTTCAGCAGATGTTCCAACTGCTCAGGTACCACTCAAGATGGATCCCATTTGGAGCTTACTCTGAGTATTCACCATATCGCCGTTCTTTCCCCAGTGCTTTGAGTGGGGCCAATCAGCTTGATGACATGTGCCTAGTGTGGTCACATAACAGATAACCCCACTCCTATTCCTAGGAGCTGAGCATTGTTCCCTCCATCATCTCCATATAAATATTCCCATTCAGAAGCTGTGAGCCCAGTTCAGTGGATCATGGTGCTTGGGTCTTCTGACATTTCAGTCCTTTTTAAGCTTTAATTTGGCTTCCTAGGCTAGTAAATATCATCTAGTGGGTAGAATCAGGAATCAGGACTCCTGGTTTTTATTCCTGGCACTGTCAGTGACTTTCAAATTCCCTTTCACTTTTCCATGCCTCAGTTTCTTCATCTATAAAATTGGGCTAATCACATATACTTCACAGGGACCTCATATGTTCATTAATGATTTGAAAACATATTGATCTGCTTGGGTGGAAGGTGAAAAATATTATTGTCTTCATTATTATTTATGATAGACTAAAGCCTGGAGCAGTTATTTGCCTTTTGGGGCTTCAGGAGCAGGCAGAGGTATTGACATGCTAGATTCCTTTTGGAACAACAGTAGAAGGTCATAAATATTAGATACAGAAACAGGCTGGCATCAGCTTTGCAGTAACTATGGGTGAAATTCATTCCTGTGTAGGGGGCCATGGGACATTTAACCCGGTGTGTGCACACTATGCCAGATGGAGATCGGTCGGTGTGCGCACACTATGCCAGACGGAGATCGGTTGGTGTGCCTCCACTGAAACTGTTCAGGGAGTAATGGGTGGTGCCGAGTTCCATGCAAGAGTCAGTGCCAAGATTCTGTGAAGGCCATTTTCTCTTAACATGAGCAGCTAGTCCCCATAACTCGTCTCATGTGTCGCTACGTGCCTGTTCGTTATTTCTCTCTTAATCGGGGTCTGTGTAAATCTTTGTGTTGTGCTTATGGAAGTTCCTTTGAGAATTGAATGTTTGCTGCAAAGTGCTAACCCTGGGTGTCAGTATTGTCCAAAGGGAAACTTTTTTCCCTTTGTAGGGTGGGTGTGTTATACGTGTAACGATGCCTACTGATGCAATGCAGTTCAGTTTTATTTTGTACCAGGCCATCCTGCATAACCTGTGGTCCCCATCCTGCAAAACGTTGCGCGCCTTCAAGCTCCTGGCTGGAGTCCGTATTCTTGTGTGGACTTTTGGGGTCAATATTCTGACTCAGGAGGCACTGAGCATCTTGCAGCGTCAAGTACAATACGTCAAAGGGTCTTGAGTTAAATCCTGCGTAAAAGCAAAGGGGGGGAAGATAAGAGCTGCAGGAACGGGAGAAAAGATGAGTTCTGGGCCGAGAATTGTAATGAAATGGAGAGGCAGCGGATAGGGAGATAGACAGGAAAGCGGCTGCAAATGGCAGGAGCTGAAAAGAAGAAAGCTCTCGCGCTAATAATGGCAGATGTTGTGGAGCAGAGCAGGGCAAATGCAACAGAAAAATTTCCACAAGTGTTCATCCGGATTTTAAAATTATTCACTTCTGCTGCATTCCCGCCCCGATGAGTTTGCGTCCCACAACGCCGCATGTGCTGCCGGGAAGGTGTATCTGAAATGGTGATTATTAGTACTGTGAGCGTATTAGTGAAAAGCAGATTTCAGCTTTGGGATCATGGCTGTTCACATCAGAATCCTTGTTCGAGGGCTCAGAAAGCTCACCGTGTGGCCTCCCTGCCTCCGTTCAGACCAGCTCGAATGTCAAATGCTCGCACCAGACAAAGAATTATTTGTGGAAATTAATGAACATTTTGAATAAGGGGTAGAGTCTAGAAAATACAGCTCTGTTTTCAGACGGCTCCCAAAGTGAAGAGGTGAAAGTTGTCAAATAAATGGTTTGTTACAAATTATTCACCCTGCACTAATGTGGAGCGACAGAGAGGGGAGGCCAATGCTTACCTAGCAGAGGAACAAGGAATGGAATAGAGAGAGACTGGCTCTGAAGCAGCTTGGAGGAAATCCATGGAGGGTTTTTAAATACGAGGGCGGTTTTGATTGAGCCCTGTCAACGGCTGAGAAGCCGGTGCATTTATTTGAGGATGGAGGTGATACGTAGGTGGGTCTGCGAATGGGGCAGCAGAAGAGGGGAGGCTATAGAAATGGAATTGTCCTAGTGATAAAGAAGGAATATACCCCTGAACTGCAACTCTAAACAATACTCAGGCAATTCCTTTAGCACAAAGCAATAGGTATGGTATTTTCTGCTTTCAACAAGCAGTTAAGATGAATGTAAGAGAACATATTTTGAGTCCCAACTGACCGGAGAAATGAATACCCCCTTTCCACTCTGCACCCCTCCCAAAAGACTGCCAGGATTTGTGCTAAGAAGGAAATTTATGAAGATCTCCTCTGTTAGGAATATGAAAAAAAGAAAAGCCTCTAAATATGTGAGGCGGATGTGTGTGGAAACTGGGCAAACATTAACCTTTCCAGTTTTGAAGAGAGATTGTGAAATTATCTGTTAATAGAAAACCCGATATTATTTTTCACATAAATTAAACCAGGAGTGAATTTTTTGTTGGGGGTGAAACATTTGTTTCTGTAGTTTGGTTCTGCCTCTTGCTGTTGTTTCACTCTGTATTTGGGATTGTGACAATAGATTAAATCATTCTTTGCACCAGGCTCTCCATTACTTTGTGTAGGCAACAGTCACTGCTCCGTGTGCTAGGCCTTGATCCTGCAATTTACCATGTATGACAGCCTGCTGTGGTCAGGGCCCCTTTGATTTCATTGAGGCTCCATGCAAGTGCGTAGTCTGCATTTGCAGGATCAGGGTCTTAAATAGTAAAATTATTGCATCATTTTTTAAAAAAGACACCGAGTTCATTTTGAAAAAGCCAATGTATGTCTGTGTGTCCAGGTTAATCGTAGACAGATGTTTATTTGCGCCTGTAATGTTTTTCCTTTTTCTTTCATATTTAACTTCAGGTTAGTTGGCATGTCTCCTCACTCTGAGCAGTCTATAACAATCAGGGCTCGGCTAAAAAGTTTTCTGTCAGGGTAGCATGTTCATTGCCAAGAGCTACTTCTTTGATGCAAAAAAATACATCCTGGAGGTGCTTTGTCAGATGTTTTTATATTAAATATTTTCCCTCCATAGTCCTAGTTTGCCAACGGGAAATAAAGTGCATCTATTTTCCAGTTTACTTTAGAAAATAATTCTTGGCTTCTTTCCCCATATGGCCCACAGAACTCTATAAACCTTTAAATTAAAATCACAGAGCATGATTGAGCAATATCAT
The DNA here is from genome assembly GCF_003597395.2 of Chelonoidis abingdonii. NCBI lineage: Eukaryota > Metazoa > Chordata > Testudines > Testudinidae > Chelonoidis > Chelonoidis abingdonii. The sequence continues at coordinate 81,248,272 of NC_133777.1, forward strand.
TTCTCAGTAAGTTGAAAAAACCCAACCCAAAACAGTAAGGTACCTTCACTTGGTTTTTGTTAATACAAAATTTTTACCATGTCTGGAATTGACATCAAAGCCAACACTTGCATACAACAAGGTGAATCACTGTTCAGATAACTAATTAATCTTTGGAAGGAAAGTTATGGAAAGTCTGTGATATGGCATGTATAATATTTTGGAACACACAAGTGGCAGGGAAATCCAGGTGTTGTAGTTTATTTTACAGCAAAAGTTTGAAGTCTTTCTGGATCGACATTAAATACACCAAAAGCCAACAGGTTTCAGGGAAGACACTGATGAGTGTCTGGATTGGGTTTAGAATTGTACCTGCCTCTGTAGGTGGCCTAGATGATAACTTCATGAATGAAATTTGTTTTTTAAGAGAAGGCTGAAAAAACAGCAATAGACTGTGTGGCTCAGTTGACTTTTAGTAACATAGAAAGAGAGCCCACTATATTAGTGTAGGAACAAAGAATATAATATAGTATAGGATAGTCCACCAGCACCAAGTTAATGTGCTGCTGAAAACATTGTCCAGAACCATTGGACTTAATTAATATGAGCTGGTGTATGATTTGCAAATGGAAGGAAAAGCTCCCAAGATCAAGTTGAATGTTACATGCCCTATAATGTATAGCAGACTGCAGAAGATAAATTGCTGTGCACAGTTGTTACTGCGTTTAAATATTGCAACACATCACCGATTGGGGCACCAAACAAAAAAAAAAGAACCTTGTATTGTGTCTGCCGTAATTTGTGCATGCGTGTAACTATTCACACAAAACTTGCAAGTGAATTCAGCCAACAGGTCAGCAATTGCTGAAGAATTTCTGACGTGAGTTATGCCTGTTCATTAAAAAGCCCACCTGGTTATGGACCTACCTGCAGCCTTCTCCTCTTTGAAATAAAACCTAAATAGAGCTGTGTTAGTAGCCAGTGGGAAATAAGCATGTCGAGTGTGCAGGGCCTTCAGAGTATTCCACTGTGGATGCAGTAAGATATTTGTGTATAATGAAATCAGTTAATTCTCCAGCTCTTGCTAACATCAAGTAAAGTTTGTTGTTCTCAGCTCAGCTGCCTTTTAGGTGGCCAAAAGGAAGTAATCACATAATCATATTGGCTTCCTGAGAACGGTATTTTCCAGGCTGGGATGAGGGCAAATTTCCCTGGCTGTGACATCACAATCAGGTGTGCAGAGCCCGTGAGCGCTTGCACCACATCCTTCTTGCTGAAAGGCTGGAAAGGGAACTCAGCCAAAAGTAGCATTCTTCCCAGCTTCATTTTAGTGGAGCAGAGAGGGGCAGCTGGAGGAAGACCAGAGCATGGACCTGTATGTTGTAGGACCCATGTCCACTTGGCATCTTTTTCCCTGGGCACTGTCATAAGGCCATACTGTAGCCATGCCTGTGCTTTACAGGTAAATAAAAGATACTTTCCCTGCCTGGAGGAGATTCTTTAATCAATGCTTTTGTACCCTAGGGCCAAACTATGATGATAATAGTTCCCCACACGGATTGCACAGTAGGTGTGCATGTGTGTTACGCATGCGAGACCGGATTCTTTCTGAACAACAGTGTCTGCAGTTGTGTGCAGTTCTGGTCTCCCGTGTTTGAAAAGGATGAATTCAAACTAGAACAGGTACAGAGACGGGCTACTAGGATGATCCGAGGAATGGAAAACCTGTTTTCTGAAAGGAGACTCAAAGAGTTTGGCTTGTTTAGCCTAACCAAAAGAAGGCTGAGGGGAGATATGATTGCTCTTTATAAATATATCAGAGGGATAAATATCAGGAATTATTTAAGCTTAGTACCAATGTGGAGACAAGAACAAATGGATATAAACTGGACACTAGGAAGTTTAGACTTGAAATTAGAGGAAGGTTTCTAACCATTAGAGGAGTGAAGTTCTGAAACAGCCTTCCAGGGAGTAGTCGGGGCAAAAGACTATTATTTGCTTCAAGATAAGCTTGAAATTATAGGATGGAGGCCGAAGTGAGTTATGAATGGGATAGCCTAATTTTGCATTTAATTCATCTGTTATTATTAGCAGGTAAGTATGCCTCAGTGGTTTCTGTGATGGCGTATGTTAGATGGGGTGGGATCTGAGTTACTAACAGAAATTGCTTTGCTCTTGGTGCTGCTAGGTGAGTCTTGCCCACTATGTCCCTTCAGGGTTTAATTCTGATTCCGTTAAGGTTTGGAGCGTCGGAAGGGAATTTCCTCCTTCAGGCAGCATTGGTTTCAGCGGCCCTGGAAGTTTTTCATCTTCCTCTGCAGCATCCGTCGGCACGTGTCACTTGCTGGAGGATTCTCTTGCACTTGGAGGTCTTTAAACACGATATTGAGGACTTCAATAACTCAGACATGAGGTTAGGGGTTTGTCTAAGAGTGGCGTGGATAGATTCTGTGGCCTGCATTGTGCAGGGAGGTCAACTAGTGTATCATAATGTGGTCCATCTGACCTTGAAAAGTACTGGGTTGTGAGAGTGCTTGGGGCCACCCTGCTCTGGGAGCCCTTTGTGACTCGCTGTAGCCAAGGTTATAAAGGTGGAGTGGCACCTTCAGATCCAACCGCTCGGTTCCTTGTTAGTGATGGTGGCTGTGAGACAACAACCCTAGGGAGTATCCGAGTTAGTGTTAGTTGCGTGGTCCAGTTTCACATAGATACGGTTCTATTCCTGCCTAGCTACTTTAGGACGTTTGATACGTTTTCTTTGTTCTCCCTTACCCCCTTGTGAAAGTATTAGATCTCCCCAAAATATGCCGAAATGGTCCAAGTTAAGTTCCAAGGGTTGGAGAGTAGTCCGTCCTCGACACAGCCACTGCCAAATAAATGGGCACTCGCCCTGCCTTCAAATGGCTGGGAGAAGGGCGTGTTCTCTTGACCGCTTGTTCAGTGTGACAATCCTCCCAAAAGCCACGCAAAGGAACTTCATCCTGAGCGCTGCATTTTTGAGAAAGATTCAAATGCACCGCATGTCTTCCGATCCAGACAAGCCTAATGGAGAGAAGACATCACCCACCACACCCCACCACCACCAGCCTGGTCAGATCACACTCTCTTGGTGCATCCCCACCTCTCCCCCAACGTGGTCCATTGTTACACCCTTCCCCCCCCCCCCCCACCGGTCGTCCCTCCAGCCATGATGTTATTCTGTGCTCACAGGACACTCAGTAGCTTCACTGTTCCACCACTTGAGCGCTGGGCAAGGATAGAGCCATCAGAAGCAATGCTCCAGGAGGCGCAGGCATGCAACAGATCTCCGTTCCAGCGCCAGGAGACAAAGTTCTTCCCCAAAGCCCAATGTCAAAAGCCTCAAGCGCAGTCATTGGAAATCACACAGGTAGTCACGTCACGCAGCAATGATTGTACTTACCCTGGCTGACCGTCATGCAGCAGACCTATTTCAGTGCCGAGTAGCACTGAAAAAGTCCATGCCCATTTATTGGCATCGCAACAGCTAAAAGGGTGTTGGTGCCAGATGGACGCGCATGGCCTTCTCAACACGATAGACAGTTCTCAGCACTAGCTGATTTTAGCTGTGCTCAGGCACTGGACTTCCAATCTTTGTGTACCTGTTGGACAGGATGACCCTCCATTTCGCTGGAACTGTAGTACGATTCGATAATGTGCACTGCAAACAATGACACACCAGTGCTGTGTGTGGTGAGCAAGCCTGGATGCTGTTAATTTGTAGATAGGACTGGGGTCAGTTAGAGCCTCATTCGTAGAGGACTATGTATTGGCATTTGTAGAAAAATTGTAGAGACACGCTGATAATCTCTTGCCAAACTTCTCAATGGTTGCAGAAAGTCTAACTCAACCAAGCGGCATCCGGCAGCTTGTATGAATCGTCCCATTACTGAGCATACATAGGGCAGTGACCTGGAGTTCGTCACCTACTTTCCCTTACATTGCTGTCCTTGTTGGCAGGCTCCGTAGGCCAGATGAAGGTGTCAAGTATGAATGGTCTTCAGTTGATATTTAAAAGAACTCTCTTAACCTGCCTGTGAGGCATGAGTTAGCTCTCTAATTCATTGCGTGGAATCTGTATGGATAATCACTCTAGACACAAAATGGTTTACTTACCTTACAGTAACTTGGTTCTCTTGAAGGTGTCCCCTGCTAATTCGGCAGCCTACTACCGGGATGCTTTATTGACGAAGGAAGTGAGAGGGCCAGCGGCTGCCCTGCTACCATGCGCAGCTCATGGTGCTGCCACTAGCAGCCTCGCCCATGGCATCGTTAAGCGGATGGCTCAGTAGTGAGGCCGCATTGTCTGTTCAAACAAAGACGCGATCCAAAAGTGCTGGGGCCGCATGGCACAAGAGTGGGGAATCTTGAGTTGGAACAGCACATCTTGTGAGGGTAAGTGAACCATAGTAGCAACTAATAGAATAGTGTTTAGAAGTCATCAGATCAGGGCCCCGCGTTGCGTTAGGTCCTGTACAAACCCTGACCCGAAAGCTTACGTCTAATAGTACGGAGACGACTGAAGATTAGAGAAAGACATTCCTACCCCGCTTGATAGATGTGGTACCAGGCACTGAGAGAGTAATGATTTTGTTCAAGGGTCACCCAGGGAAACTGTCACAAGCTTAGTGTGGGGGCGGTGGGAATTGAGTATAGAGATCGCCTGAGTCCAGCCCAGTCCCTTAACCACAGGGCCATGCTTGCACGTTCTCTGTAGCATTTGTATGGCATTTTACAAGAGTGAAATCACCATGTCTCTGTTTAAAAATGGGAAAACGAGACACCAGAACATGACTTTTTCAGGGTCAGATAAACAGTTCAGTGGGATAGAACGCACTCAGAGTAGGTTCTCATCAGCGTTTTGCCTGGGCAAAGTCTCTGCTGTATCAGAGCTGCCCGCAACCACACTTCTACAATTTCAGACATGACATTGTAGCTCCTTTTGATTTTAAATGGTGCCCAGGGACCATGCAGAGTGCCAATGCATGGAACTTTGCGCGATACTTCCAGATAATTTTATTAGAATTGCTCATCATTGTGCTCCAGATCTCTCTGTATTATACAAAGAAATCCATTCTGCAACCCCTTCGTTTTGCAAAGGAAGCCTTCCAAACAGAACTCACTGCGAACTGTGCAGCAATGCTGTCTGAATTTGCAGACAGCCCGAAACAGTGTAACTCCAAAGTCCACTTTTGTTTTAACAAGCAATTTGTCTAATCAGAAGACATTGGCTTGGACAGGTGAACTTCGCCGGAGACAGCATGGTTTGAGGACTGACTTTCCCATTTAGTAGCTTAATGAAGTGAGTTCACTGGTCATTTTTGCAAAAAAGACCAAACAGTTACCCTTCCTCCCCCTCTTACCTGGAATGGAAGCGGGTTTAAGTACGTGAAACGAGGAATGTTTCCATGTGAGTTCTCGGAGTAAGCACAACACCCAGATAAACTATGTTTTTGGTCTCTGTTTCATTGAGGGTAGAAAGATGTTTTGACCTGATTGCAGAATAATCACTAGCCTCCTTTCTCCAAGCCCTAAGCATCAACTGTAAAAAGAAGCATCAGGAAATAAAACAAGTTTATTCAAATAAATGGTATTTAGTCTTTCTAGCCAAAACATTTACAGTGTTGTCCCTGTTAGGAACTGGATGTGACTTTCTAGGTAGTAAAAATGTGTTGGTGTACTCCTTGCTGTGTCTTTTAAAATAGTGCATGGTCTGATGGGACATCTTCGTTTGAGCCGACTTTTTTCTGTGTCGCTGTTGTGTTTTGCTTTGTAAACGGATTGCCTCCTGAATGTTGGAGATAACTTATTTATGACTTTGAAAATGGGAATGGTTGCAAGCGAGAAATTCTGGCTTTCTGATATGAACTGGTAGAGAGAAGTTAGAGTCAGAGTACCCAGTAAATAGATATTGTTTTGGTGCTTTGATAGAGAGTGTTTATAGGCTTAATTTATTAACTGAGTTACTAAGGTTTTTCACGAGAATAAACTTGTTAAAGCGTTGTCGCACACCAAAAACGCACTGAAGCCTGTAGAATTGGATCATCAAAGGCCCTCCTTTCCTGGAAGCCGAATAGCTAACTCAGCATCACCTTTCTGGAGGATGCCTCAAGTCTAAAAGGGTGTTGTGGTATGAGATGTGTGTAAGTAAGGGGAAAAAACAACAAAACCCCCCTCCTTTAAGACAAACTGGAAGAAAAAAAAAAGTGACTCCAGGAAAAATCCGACCGTTCTTCAGAGATCCTGATGGTTAAACCTACTTCCCTGGAACACGGGTATTTTGTGGATTTTACTGTGCGATTCAGCAGCTGGACAAGTACAGGCCTTAACGTTTCTTGGCTGTGCTGCCTAGACTTCGAACTGCCTAGCTGCCCTGGGACCACACGCTAAATTTTACTGGCAGAGTAGGGCTTGGCTCTGGTTGGAGGAGACTACACCATGCGCACTGCTGTGTCTCCCCACCTCCACTGCTCAGTTATGCCCTGCCCTGGTTGATGTGCAAGTCAGGGGGAAGAGGAAGCAGGGAATCCTAGTCCTCTGTTGCAGGATCTGCTCTAGGCTTGTTGCCTGTAGTGGGGCTAGGCATTCCAGGAGGATGAGGAGAGCCCCATTCCACCTCATATGGGGGCTATGGAAGGAGCTGGCTCCAGGAGGGGAATGTATCGCGGGGGTAGCAGCGACTGCACTCCCAGAGGGTCTGTGTTTGAGGCATAGCGCGTCCTGGGAGTCATTATGAGGCAGTGCCTCCACCGCCCCTTCCATGCCGCTCACGTGGGGTTAACTGCGCATATGAAGCAAGTGCGGACATAGCCGTACGCTGAGCGGCATTTGTTTGGGTCCGTTTGCTGGGATTTCAGCCATATGTGATGTGCTTTCTGGCCTCCATTACGCATGGCCTGCCGTCCACAGGGCACCGATCCGCGCCAGAAAGAAGTTTGTTCCTAACCTTAATATCAAGGCAGTGTTTATTATTTTCCCTACTGTTCACCTTTGGCCAGAAAATGAATCCCACTATTGCAAATATCCTGAGAAATATCTTGCCCCTGGGCATTGCTATGGATGATGGAAGCCACCAAGGTAGGGAATGTATGTAAAACGCCCCAGCATCTCTGGGAGCTGCTCTCTCCCAGCAGCGGGCTGCGTTTCCTGCCCGCTCATTCCTTGCCTCAGATGCTCCCTCAGAAGAGGACTACCAGGGTTAATCTGACAAAGCGTTGCTTTGGTTAAGTATCTGCACAGCCTCAACAGAAAGGGGGCTGGAGTGACCTGCTGCGGGGAAAGAAGAGTTGTGCAATAAGCCATCAGCCACTAAGACTGATGAAAACTGCTTTTGGTTTTCTTGTAAGTATAAAAATATTTTGCTGAAATGCTGTCTTGGCTGACCTCCTCTGAAATTATGAATGTGAGTTGTAATGGCCTTTATAGCTCCTTGGTTTAGAACAGGGATTAGGACCGATGTCCAGCGATAAAACCCTGGCTCTCCATCTCGCGGGCTCCTCGTCTACTGTTAACAGGCTGTTTCCTCTCCTTTGCTGCGCGGCGCTATGGGAGGGCCGGAACAACCCTGGCGTTCAGTGCTCTGGCTCTAGCGTCTCGTCCTCCCGCCACCATATCTCCGACTCTTCGAAAGCGTGCGTGGGGCCAGAGGAGGGGGGAACATGGCCGGGTCGACGTGCCGACCGTGCCGCATTACGCTCGCAGCGCCGGCATGCGCCCAGTCGCGCCTGCCTGCGAAGAGGACCCAAGTCTGTAGTTCGCTTATAGGGCCATACGCTTTAGGTCGTCTTCCACCCCCGCCCTCTCTGGCCGCGCGGCCCTGATTCCCAGGCGCTTTCTTCGCTAACGCCATCTCTCCACCTCTTGCTCCCGCGCTACCGTCCCTACATGTTACCAAGAGCGGCCCTTCACCCGACAGCGGAGAGTCCTCCTCCGGCGGGCCCAAGGCATCCACCGCTTCCCGGTGGTCTCTGCCCCTATTGGGAGCACCCCTTCCCCGCGTCCCCCCCTGGCCCCATCTCTTCCCAGCAGGCGCGTCGGGTGGTTCTCCATCACATCCCGATTTGCCATCCCTCGGGCACCTCTGCTCCCGCCGTACACCCCCGGCCCGTGCGCGTGCATCTCAGCTCGCTTCTTCACAGTGCTAGGCGTACGAGGACAGCCGGCCCGGGCGACGGGCACAAGCCGGGCGCTGTGGTGTGCCGGCGAGGCGCCGCACGATAGGCGGACGAGCTGGAAGCCCCGCGCCTCCGCACCTGGCCACGCCGCGACTCCTTTGTCCTCGCCGCGCGGGGGAAAGAACAAAACCAGAAGGCTCCCGAGCGAAAAAAAGCCAACGTGGACAACTCTTAGGGTGACACTCGGCTCTCGTCGATGAAGAACGCAGCTAGCTGCGAGAATTGATGTGAATTGCCCTGAGCTATTGATCATCGACTCCTTCCCTGGTCGAACGCACTTGCAGGTCCCGCGAGAGTTTGGCTCGCCCTCTGGAGGCTACGCCTGTTGAGCGTCGCTTGAAGGTCAATCGTCCCCGCGGATGGCTGGCTGGGTGCTGGGAACCTTGATGCAAGCGCAGCGGGGGGCCTCCTCCTGTCCCGTCAGACAGCTGGCCGACTCGGCGCCGTGGCTGCAAGTGAGGCCGGCTACATGTGCTTCCCATGTGGGCAGAAGGGACCTTCAGGCAGGCGTGAGCAGGCCCCGCCGCTGCCTCCGTGGGAGGCGCGGCTGGGGCGTCGCAGGCACCCGGGAGTCGGTCCCGCTCGTGTGGCGTCGTCTCTCCCCCGACGCCTTCCCCGCTAAGTTCAGACCCGCATGCCCCGGAGCCGCGCTTCGGGGAGCTCGTCCCGTCGAGGAGGAGCGCGGCGTTCACGGGTCGCGGTCTCCGTGCGCGCCCGTAGGCCCATCCACTCTCCAACCTGCCAGCCCCCACGGTCGGCTCCCCCCCCTCCCCCTCTCGGCGCGGGTGTTGGGAGCGGGCCCCGGCGTCCCTCCAGCCATGATGTTATTCTGTGCTCACAGGACACTCAGTAGCTTCACTGTTCCACCACTTGAGCGCTGGGCCAGGATAAGGCCATCAGAAGCAATGCTCCAGAGGCCAAGCTGAGTGCACCCCACCCTACAAACTCCCTTTGTGCCACCTTCCCATCCCCCCGGCGTCCCTCCAGCCATGATGTTATTCTGTGCTCACAGGACACTCAGTAGCTTCACTGTTCCACCACTTGAGCGCTGGGCCAGGATAAGGCCATCAGAAGCAATGCTCCAGAGGCCAGGGCATGCACAGATCTCCCTTCCCAGGCAGGAGACAAAAGTTCTTCCCCAAAGCTCCAATGTCAAAGAGCCTCAAGGCAGAGTCTTGGAAATCAACACAGGTAGTCACGTCACGCAGCAATGATTGTACTACCCCTGGTGCCGCTCATGCAGCAGAACCTACTTCAGTGCCGAGTAGCACTGAAAATATCCATGCCCATTTTATTGGCACCAACAGCTAAGGTGGCTTGGGTGCAGATGGTACGGATGCTTCATCAACACGAAGACAGTTCTCAGCACTAGCTGATTTAGCTGTGGGACTGGCACTGGACTTCCCAATCTTGGCCAAGCTGTGAGACAGGATGACCCTCCATTCGCTGGAACTGTGTACGTTCTAGATGTGCACTGCAAACAATGACAACACAGTGCTGGGTGTGGTGAGAGCCTGGTGCTTTTATTTAGATAGGACTGGGTCAGTTAGAGCCTCATCTAGACTATTTATTGCATTTGTAGAACAAATGAGAGGACAGCTGATAATCCTTGCCAAAACTATCTCAATGGGTTGCAGAAAGTCTAACTCAACCCAGGCGGCATCCGCAGCTTCGTTGAATATCGTCCCATTGACTGAGATACATAGGGCAGTGACCTGGAGTTCAGTCCCTACTTTCACTACTTGCTGTGCCTTGTGGCAGGCTCCTAGAGCAGATGAAGGTGTCAGTAGAATGGTCCTTCAGTTGATATTTAAATAGAACTCCTCTTACCTGCCTCTGAGCATGAGTTATGGCTTCCTAATCATTAGGCGTGGAATCTGTATGGATAATCACTCTAAGACACAAAAATGGTTACTTACCTTACAGTAACTGTGGTTCTTTGAGAGGTGTCCCTGCTAATTCGGCAGCCTGACATACGGGATTCTTTATTGACGAAGGAAGTGAGAGGTGCCAGCGGCTGCCCTGCTACGGTAGTTGCAACAGCTCCCAGAGTGCGGGGCCTCAGTGGACATTTCTGTTAAAAAAGAATCTGATCTCATGTGCATGGGGCCGCATGTGCACCAAGAGTGGAATCTGTGTGGACAGCACATCTTGTAGGGTAAGTGACCATAGTAGCACTAATAGAATAGTGTTTAGAAGCCTCAGTCAAGATCAGGGCCCCGTTGCGTTAGGTCCTGTACAAACCCTGACCCGAAGAGCTTACGTCTAAATAGAGAAGACAGCTGAAGATTAGGAGAAAAGAATTCCTACCCCGCTTTGATAGATGTGGTACCCAGACACTGAGAGAGTAAGTGATTTGTTCAGGGTCACCCAGGAAATCTGTCACAGAGCTGGGAATTGAGTAGAGATCGCCTGAGTCCCAGCCCAGTCCCTTAACCACAGGGCCATGCTTGCACTTCTCTGTAGATCTTAGGGCATTTTACAAAAGTGAAAAATCACCATTGTCTCTGTTTAAAAAATGGGAAAACGAGACACCAAGAAATGACTTTTCCAGGGTCAGATAAACAGTCAGTGGTAGAACTGGCACTCAGAGCTAGGTCTCATCAGCGTTTTGCCTGGGCCAAATCTGCTGTATCAGAGCTGCCCCGCAGACCACACTTCTACATTCAGACATGCACATGTAGCTCCTTTTGATTTAAATGGGATGCCCAGGGACCATGCAGAGTGCAATCATGGATACTTTGCCGCATAATTCCAGATAATTTTTAAATTGCTGCATCATTGTGCTCCAGACTCTCATCTGTGATTTACAAAGAAATCCATTCTCTAACCCTTACGTTTGCAAAGGAAGCCTTCCAAACCAGAACTCACTGCGAACTGTGCAGCAATGCCTGTCTGAATTTGCAGACAGCCCGAAACAGTAACTCCAAGAGCACTTTGTTTTTCAACAAAGCTAATTTGTCTAATCAGAAAGACATTGGCTTGGACAGGTGAACTAGCCGAGACAGGCAGTGTTTGAGGACTGACTTTCCCATTTAAGTAGCTTAATGAAGTGAAAGTTCACTGGTCATTTTGCAAAAAAGACAAACAGTTACCCTTCCTCCCCCTCTTACCTGGAATTGGAAGCGGGTTTTAGTAGTGAACGAGAATGTTTTCCATGTAGAAGTTCTCGGAGTAAGCACAACACCCAGATAAACTATGTTTTTGTCTCTGTTTCATTGAGTAGTAAAGATGTTTGACCTTGAATTGCAGAATAATCATAGCCCTCCTTTCTCCAAGCACCTAAGCATCACACTTAAAAAGGAAGCATCAGGAAATAAACAAGTTTATTCAAAAATAAATGGATTTAGTCTTTCTAGCCAAAACATTACAGTGTTGTTCCCTGTTAGGAACTGGATGTGACTTTCTAGGTAGTAAAAATGTGTTTGGTGTAACTCCTGCTGTGTCTTTTAAATAGTGCATGTCTGATGGGACATCTTCGTTTGAGCCGACTTTTTTCTGTGTGTGTGTGTGTTTTGCTTTGTAAACGGATTTGCTGAATGTTGGAGATAACTTATTTATGACCTTTGAAAATGGTGAATGGTATGAAGGAGAAATTCTGGCTTCTGATATGAACTGGTAGAGAGAAGTTAGATTTCAGAGTTACAGTAATAGATATTTTGTTTTGGTGCTTTGATGAGAAGTGTTTATAGGCTTAATTTATAACTGAGTTACTAAGGTTTTCCACGGAAATAACTTGTTAAAAGCGTGGCGCACACCAAAACGACTGAAGCCTGTAGAATTGGTATTCATCAAAGGCACCTCCTTTCCTGGAAGCCGATAGCTAACTCAGCATTTCACCTCTGGAGGATGCTCAAGTCTAAAAGAGGTGTGTGGTATGAGATGTGTTTTAGTAAGGGGAAAAAACAACAAAACCCCCCTCCTCTTAAGACAAACTGGAAAGAAAAAAAAAAGTGACTCCAGGAAAACATCCGCCGTTCTTCAGAGATCCTGATGGTTAAACCTACTTCCCTGGAACACTGGATATTTGTGTGGATTTTACTGTGCGATTCAGCAGCTGACAAGTACAGGCCTTAACGTTTCTGGCTGTGCTGCCTAAGACTTCGAACTGCCTAGCTTCCCTGGGACCACACGCTAAATTTACTGGCAGAGTAGGCTTGGCTCTGGGTTGGAGGAGACTACAACCATGCGCACTGCTGTTTGTCTCCCCACCTCCCTGCTCAGTTATGCCCTGCCCTGGTTGATGTGCAAGTCAGGGGGAAGAGAAAGCAGGGAATCCTAGTCCTCTGTGCAGGATCTGCTCTAAGCTTGTGCCTGTAGTGGGGCTAGGCATTCCAGAGGGGATGAGGAGAGCCCCATTCCACCTCATATGGGGGCTATGGAAGGAGCTGGCTCCAGGAGGGGAATGTATGCCGGGGGTAGCAGCGACTGCACTCCCAGAGGCTCTGTGTTTGAGGCATAGTGCGTCCTGGGAGCTCATACTGAGGCAGTGCCTCCACCGCCCCTTCCCAGTGCCGCTCACGTGGGGTAACTGCAGTGCGGACATAGCCGTACGCTGAGCGCATTTGTTGGGTCCGTTTGCTGGGATTCTCAGCCATATGATGATGTGCTTTCTGGCCTCCATTACGCATGGCCTCCGTCCACAGGGCACCGATCCAGAGAAGTTTGTTCCTAACCTTTAATATCAAGGCAGTGTTTATTATTCCCTACTGTTCACCTTTGGCCAGAAAAGTGATCCACTATGCAAATATCCTGAGAAATATCTTGCCCCCTAGAGGCATTGCAGGATGATGGAAGCCACAAGTAGGGAATGTATGTAAAACGCCAGCATCTCTAGCGCTCTCTCCCAGCAGCGGGCTGCGTTTCCTGTCCCGCTCATTCCTGCCTCAGATGCTTCCCTCAGAAAGAGGCTACCAGGGTTAATCTGAACAAAGCGTTGCTTTGGTTAAGTATCTGCACAGCCCTCAAGCAGAAAGGAGGGCTGGAGTGACCTGCTGCGGAAAGAAGAGTTGTGCAATAAGCCATCAGCACTAAGACTGATGAAAACTGCTGTTTGGTTTTCTTGTAAGTATAAAAATATTTTGCATGGAAATGCCTGTCTTGGCTGACCTCCTCTGAAATTATTAAATGCTGAGTTGTAATGGCCTTTATAGCTCCTTGGTTTGGAACAGGGATTAGACCATGTCCAGCGATAAAACCCTGGTGCATGTTAACAGGCTGTTTCACTGTGTGAATGGGAGACACCCAGTTGAAGTCATTGGATCAGCAGATCACAGAATATCCATTTTCTGTGAAGGGGGAAATCCTGTCTCCACATGCCCTTCCTGGCAGATGGCCATTGGGCTGCAGGACCAGTGTAGTTCTGCTTATAGGCGCCAACTTTGGTGCTCCCGCTCCTGGCCCCGCCCTGATTCCACCCTTTCTGCACCCCAACTCCACCCTTTCTCCGCCCACCCCTATTCCAACCCCTTCCCCGAAGTCCTCGCCCCAACTCCACCCCTTCTCTGCCCCTATTGGACCCCTTCCCCAAATCCCCGCCCTGGCCCCATCTCTTCCCAGAGCGCGTCGCGTTCTCCCTCCTCCCGTCTTCCTCCCAGCACTTGCCGCGCGAATCAGCTGTTTCACAGTGCAAGTGCTGGGAGCCGGGGGGAAAAGCGGGCATGTGGTGTGCCCAGGGGAGGAGGCAGAGGCGAGCTGGGGCGGGGAGCTGCCAGCACCCACCAATTTTTCCCTGTGGGTGCTCTAGCCCTGGAGCATCTACAGAGTTGGCGCCTCTGGTTCTGCTGTGTGGAATTTGCAGGGGCTGTACGTAGGACTGGCACTCCCATTGCAAGGTGAGGCCCGGCTACATGTGCTTCCCATGTGGGCAGAGGGGACCTTCAGGCAGGGGTGGGGACAGTGCTGGCAGATCTATTACTATATGATTTCTCCATTTTCTCCTGCGAGGGAAGGAACAGAAGCATGGAGGTGACTCTGACTCTTAGGCTAAAGTAGCAGCCTCCGAACAGCTCCGCCAGCTCTTTGCACTCAGGTGAGGGGATTATTCACTGCTTTCTAGCCTCTAGCCCCGTTACTCCGGCACAGAGGGGTTTGCCTTAAGAGAACACCAGACAATTGAAAGGCTCAATGCCATAGTAGCAGAGAAGCTTTTGAAACTCTCCTTCTGTTCAGCTCAACAGTGATGTTTCATTGTGGATGCTCTGACACTAGGGTGGCTGCAGTATACCATGCTACCACCAGGGGCATCCCAGCTGCAAATGACACTTGGACGTATGTTCTTAACAGTTATGCTTCATTGAAATGACATGGGCTAAGGGCTTGTCTTCATGTGCAGCTGCACCAGTATACCCCTTAAGTGAAGATGCTACTCTGCCAACAGCAGGGCTTGTCCCATCGGCGAAGTTCACCCATCTCCCCAAGGAGTGGTAGCTGTGTCGATGGGAAAAGCTCTCCCATCAGCGTAGCGCTATCTACACCAGGGGTTAGGTCGCCGTAACTACGTGTAAATTTTTCACACCCCTGCTCATGTGGTTATACCGATATAGGTCTGTAGTGTAGACCTCGCCTGAGGCTACGCCGCACTGGGACTTACATTGCCTTCTGCGCTTGGCCGAACATGCTGAGTAGAGTGTAAGGGGGTCAGTGGTTATTAAAACCATTTCTCTCCCTTTCCTATTGTCATGAATGACGTGGAAGTGTGTGGATGACTTTGAAGTCACTGGGATCTGGGTATGTCTTATCCAAAGCTGCATACTAAAAAGAAAGATTTGAAGGCAGACACTCTGTCCCTAATTTGCATGGTCCTTCCTGAGGAGAAGGTAGGGTGGAATGAGGATCGTCGTGTTCTTGTCATGACCTTCCTGGTTCTTCCTTCCTGGTTCTTTTTTCTTAGTTTGTGTTGCAGCTGGAGGGAGGCAACATCAGCATGCTTAGTTTTGGGAAGCCACAGAAACTGAGCTGTGTAGTTGATTGGTTGGAGGTCTCCCATCCTTGATTCAGCTCTGCAAGGAACCTTCTCCCTTTCCCTAGCTCTGTTCCTACCATTTCCCCTCTCAACACATCTGACCCACACTCCCTCCTTTCCCAGTACAGCCTGCTCTCTGCCTCACTGTTCCTGCCACCGATCCTGAACTCAGCAGCTCCCGTTTCCCCTCCCAGCTGCTGTTTCACCAGGGCCCCCGCGGCCCATGTTTTCCATTGCAGTGGGCCCCGAGCCTCAGCTGGGGTGACTGTAGACTTGGAACCTCACAGTCTCTGCTTTGTTTATTTGGGAGGATTTCTGCCCTCCCCACTCCACTGGCCCTACCCTTTGGGGAGGAAGAGTAGGCATGAGCCTTTCTCCTGCTGCTAGACACCTCCTGATAGCACATAGCAGAGGCCACCTTTCCACTTCAGTCCTGGAGCGTCATTCTCTCCTGCATTGTGATGTCCTCCGATGAATTCCCTCTTGCAGGGAATGTCGCTCACTTGGGAGGGCAGTAGCACCTGTCTAATTTTGGTCACCTGCTTAATATTAACCAGTGGGATTTCAAAAAGAACAACCCCCCTTTAAAAAGCTGTATAATGTCCGAGAAGAACCTCATCTGAAATACCTGGGCTTGGGAACCAGTTCTTCAGCAGACGTGTAGCGCTCTAGCAGTGAGTGTGTCAGATTTATCTACATAGCCCATTGGGGGAGGAAAAATGCTCCAGTAGGCCAACTCTTTTTTCAGATCTTTCCATTTATTAGGGCCTAGTTTGAGATTTTTTTCCATAGGAAAAGCCAAAGAATGCTAAAGGCTTTGTTAAAAAAAAAAAAAAAAAGTTGACCATTTTCTTTGTTCTTTAACACAGTTTGCTTCAAATAATTGCCTATTAAAAACAAACAAACTGCAAACATTCCTTGACTGAAGAGAAGGGGCTCACTCCAGGTTGCACAAAAAGCAGTGTGGGGACATGTATTTCTGAACGCTGGAGCCAGATCCTCAGCTGATGTAAACTGGACCAGCTCCATTCAGCGGGGATGTGTTGATTTACACCAGCTGAGGTTCTGGCCCTCACAGGTGCCAGGTTGACATACGTGCCAATCCGCAGCACTTCGCCTTCCTTCCTTCCTTTTCGTGACTGTTGCAAAGCGTGACCCTCAACAACTGACCACTTGTTCTTCATTTTTGTCAGAGCATTGGATTCAGACAACGGTCTGTTTGTGAGTCGATACGCCGGGAAAATGTGAGTTTGTCTAGTTCGGAGCATGACTTGGTTGAGTCATCCTTTCCAGCCAAGAGGCTCAGTAATCTGTGAACATCCCTGGCTGCTCCTCGACAGTGCACATGGCGCAGAGAAAGCAAACATTGACCGCTGAGATTGTAAACTCCCCATGCTCTGTTTTTAGTCACTTCTGAATGAATGACAAGTTATCCCAATTCACTAGGGCCAAACACTGCCTTTGAGAACACCTACACAGCTTTCAGCCAGGCCAACAGGAGCAGTACGTACGTACACAAGGACAGAATTGGGCCCCTGAATCCGTAAGCATCTCTTATAGTTGTGATTTCTGAGCATTAAAACTGCGCACCCATTTACCCTCACAGCTGCCGTTCACACTACATGTTACACATATAACAAGCTACATGTTAGGTTTTTTCCCCTACATTTGTAGAATTTAGGTCGAGAAGGAACCGTTGGATAGTCTGACTTCTTGCAAAAGGCAAGCCATGGAATGTCACCCACTTACTCCTGGTAATAAGACCAGTAAGTTGTGTTTGACTGAATCACCTCTTCCGTATATTGGATGTCCACCATGTACAACTCAGCCAGCCTTTAATGATATTCGTGTAGGGAGTCACCCATATGCATAAAATAGAAAGTAGGTCAGATCCTCAGCTGTTGAAGTCAATGGAGCTACCTTAATTTCCACCAGCTGAGGGTCTGGCCCAAACACTTGACTGCTCCCTATAAGAAGGTTGTCTCTTCAGTCTTCTGTACTGGTTCAGAAACCTGAGCTCAGGCGGGAGTAGTAGATCTCGAAGAAAGAAAATTAATAGGTAGGGAAATTTTTTCCTTTTCTGAATTTACAGAGAAAGGATCTGAGCACAGAGCTAGGAACTTTGTGGATGGAGGGTGCTACATATTTACTAACAACTGCTATTTTTAAGATACCACACAAAAGTAATATTCATGAATATATAGGCTACTTCTGGGGACAATGTAGCTAATATCACTTATTAGGAATATAGTTTTCTACTTCTTGGACTTCTCTATTTGGTGCCATAATATTTAACATATTATCCACACACATAAGTCTGCATTATTAGCCTTTGACGTTTGTGTGTTGTGATACACATATCAGTTTAATTAGATCTGTTCCTAATCAACTTAATCTAAACTGAAATAAGCTGCTCTCATACAGAAATCAGAGTCTCCACTCAAACTCTTGTACTGGTTTAACTGTACTGATATTGGTGCAACTTTCTCTTGGAGATAAGTTCTAAAAGACAAGTAATTTCTTAAGGGCCAGATTCTGAATTCCTTGCTCCATCTTACTCCACAGTCGGTCCCACTGAAACTAAGTAAGGACTAGATTGTTCCACCCTTATTCACACCAAAGTAATACCTGACTTCTTAAGTAGTGCTGTCAAACCTGATGTGGAGGAAGCTGTGGGTGAAATCCTGGCCCAGCCGAAGTCCATGGGAGTTTTGCCATTGGATGGGAGCCAGGATATCACCCATTGTGTGTAGGGATATCAGAATGTGGCCCATAATGTTCCGATTAGGACTTAACAGCACTTGAGGTGGGGGTGCAGAACCGAAACCAGAGATGGTTCAGACCCACCAAAGCATGACGAAGGGTGCAGGAGTTTTGGAGGAAAGGCATTTTTTTGTGCTTGATTTTTCTGGCCCGTCTCTAAATGCAGTCAGCGTCGCGGCTTACAGTGTCCAGCGTGGGGGACCCTGGCAAAAGTATCATCAACTTTCTCCTTTTTAAAAACTGGAGTCCAAACTTTTGTGGCCTGCCAAGTGAAACGAAAGGCGAAGTTTCTGTTTTCTGCTGTTATTAACCAAACAGGTTGATGTGTCACTGGCAAGAATGAATACGTCAACCTAAAGTGGTGGTTTAAGGTTTTTTTGCCAACTGTTTAAAGCAACTGTTTGTTGTTTGTAGCCAGCTGCACAGTATTAAGCGGTCTCCTCCCCATCCCTCTTTCTCCTCCATCTCCTCCCTGCCTCCAGGCACCTGCAGGCCTAGTCCACAACTGTTTGGCATGGAGGCAGAGCAGCTCTTTCAAGTGCTTAGGAGGCGTTTTCACAGGGCTGACATGCTATTTACCAGAGGTGGTTTTTACCGCCCTGGGAAAAACTAGTGAGGCCCAGTTTGTTTGTTTATTTAAAGTAAAATTGCAAGCGGGGCTGATACTAATATATGTGATTAGACTATTGAACATTGGAATGTCTCTATATGGTTTTGGTTTGGTATTTTTTCAAGGAAGTTACACATATCATGACTCCTATTTCAGTTTTCAATATTGTAATAAACAGAAGTCAAGCACGTTCAGTTCCATGAAAACGCCAATAATGCAGAGCTGTGGACTTGAAGTATTAAGCAGTCAGAAGCAAGCAGAGTTGCAGACTCAGTCCAGGTGCATTTAGCCATGCAACATTCTACAGCAGAAGACCAGCTGTGGCCTAGCAGGTAGACTAAGCCTGTCCCTCAGTTTTGAATGGATGCATCCAAAGTATGAAAAGATTCGTTCTGGGCTTGCTGAACTTTCTGGACACTGATCCAATTATTGTTCCCAGTTTCCCAGTTTAAGCTGGGTATTAAACTAGTTTTTCCTGGGAAATTTCCAACCCTGCATGTTCACCCAGTGAATAAAATGTCACATCTGTATTCTCTTAACTAAACTCATTTATGCCCATTCTTGAAAGATTTACGCCCAACTCCCATCAGAAAGAAACAAGTGAAAGATGGAACCAGTTTTTGCCATATTGCAGGACACTTTCCTAAGTGAATTGCATGCAGCGTAATCCTGAGATTTATGGAAATTTCTACTCTGAAGGAGATCAAGGAAATTCTTTTGCAAGTGCAAAGTATGGTAAAGATCTTATATGCATGGAGAGTTGTTGTGTCTTCCTCACTCCCCCCTCCCCAACTGAGCTATTTTAATGAAAGGGAAATGTCAGCACAAGTATGTACAAACACAGAGCTGGTATTAGAATGGAAACACTCTGTGCAGCTCCTTTGCTTTATGAAACAAAAAAAGTTGGTGGTTTTTTTAAGTTTTCAGGTAATTATGGTCATATATTTTTAAAATACCCTTAGTGTTTTCCACTCAGAACCAGCGATATGAATCTTTCGAGCTGGAATTGAATTCAGCTGTGCTTGAAAGGGTCAGTCATTTGAAACTTTTAACATTAAAGATCTTTGCAAATTAGTTTTGCTCTTGCCATACTGAATTTGTTTGTGCAGAAAACCTCAGCGACTTTTGGTACGTGTCCTTCTTTGAAGGGGTTTGCTTCAAAAGCTCACTCACACTTTGTGTTTTAGACCCTGAGATACGCTGCCCATGAGGCTTGTTGCTTTTGGTGGAAGCCTCAGTGACTGGCTGAGTTCAAATCTTCGGGAAAAAAAACGAGGCTTACAGTTTCAAAGCCACCAACGGATTTGGATGCCCAATTCTCGTACTTAATAGAAATTGAACATCTAGATTCTTTAGGCACTTGGAAAATTTCAGCCAGAATCTGCAAAGTAAATATATTTGTGTGTGTATGCACGCACATACATACATTTGCTCACATATGTTGCACGTATGTCAGGGATGCATAGTCGGTCTGTTTTTTATCCGTAGCACAGTGGTGTGTGAAACTGGAAGTGCAAAAATTGAAGGCTGTTTGGAAATTTGGCCAATGGAATGTTTGCCATCTGAGTGGACAAGATCAAGTAGGAACTGTTTAATGTTGGGGTTTGTTGGATGCTTACTTTTTGTTTTGTTGCACATTGATACTCTCTTCCCCCGAACCACAACCACGTCTCCCTTGAAATGGAACTACATTGACTTAAGATGGGGTGACTGGCTTCTAGTCACTTGTCTGAGAATATGAACCTTGGTGTAAATAGATGCGCCTCCTATAGGGCTACATTTCGCCTTGCAACACCATTGATTTCAATGGCGGTGCAAGCATTGTAAATCAGAACAGAATCTGTCCTCCTCTACACTGAACCCTCTTGCATCAGGACACCATTTCGCCCCATTCTAAATATTGCTACGAGACTTTGTGCCTGATCCTTCCCGTGCTTCATGGCTTTACTCCTGATTTGCACAGGTGTGAGAGGAGAAACTTTTATCAATGAAACTTAGATGCTGGAGGGCACGGAAAATGTGGGCTGAAGCTACAGATCCTCAAATTTTGACACCAGTCCCAACAAACTTCTGCCCAAACTGTCCTGTGCAGTGGACTAGACATGAAACGATTTCATTATTTCATGAGATCATTGCATGAAATGAATGGTCACTCTTCAGCCTGTAACAAAAGGAACGACTTCTTCAAACAACGTGTATCCGTCCTGCGGAATTCTTTGCTGTAGGTGGCCATTCAGTCAAAACATTGTGGCTGGGTTTTACAAGAGCTGGATTAGTTTGTGACCAGTAATAACATTTTTAGTTAAACATACATGCTAGGGCACAGGAAATCAAAGCTCACTTTTCAAGGCATAAGGAGATAGCATAAAGGGAACTAGAAGATAGTGTCTTCTGGGACAGCATAGCGTCCATTGACTTCTGCGTGTTTGCATTATCAGAGTGGAGCATCATACATTTTCATCAGGGTATTGCCATGATGGACCTGTGTTGTGACGTGGAAGGGTATATCTTTCATTCATAAACATCCAACAACTCTTGTCCGAGGACATAGGAAATTAAAGGAATCCATGTTGTTTGTCTGTCTGTTTACCTAACAGAGAAACAGTCTATTTCAAACTGAGTGACTGATTTAACGCCAGACCGAAGGAAGGTATTTTCCTCCATTACCACTGTCCTGCCCCACTTCCTTAATATATTGCTCTTTTGGGAGGAATAAGAAGAATTTTCCCTGTTTGTTGCCTTGTGGCTGTGTTTGGCATATTAGCTGCTGGGAATTGTTTATGCTGTAGTTTTTGCTCTCTCCTTGTTAAGCATATTAGCAAAAATACCCGCAGAATACAGTACACTCAAATACTGTTCCAACACTCTTCTAAAAATACACCATCAGATGTAGATTAATATTAATAATTATTGATATTTCAGTAGTTGCTTATAGACTACTGGGACCATTGTCTGCAGACAGCGTCTTACGCTTTTCGGACACATTGCCAGAATGCTGCAAGACATTCCGGGGAATGCTGTTCTCCAGGAGGCTTGCAACATCTGGGATAAAATTCCACCGACCGAGGGGTGGAGGCGGCCCACAGGCAGACCCCTATTACATGGGTGCATCAAGTCTGTTCCATGTTGGGCTCTTATGCTGTCAATCCCTTGCGGTCGCACAGGAATGGACCAAATGGCAAATGAGCTCTATGGCTGACTCTGGCTAAGGGTTGAAGAACAGTTGCTTGAGGCTCCAACGAGATTACGGGTTTAAGCTAGGTCCTCTACAAACACATAGTAGGAGACGGTCCCTGCCCTGACACATATACAATCTCAATAGACAATCAGAAGGTGGGGAAAACAATACAGTATTATTATCCCGTGTACAGATAAGGAACTGAGAGACAGAATGAGTTCCCCAGAGTCTGTGGCTAGGGTCAGAAAAGTCAGAGGCCTGGCTGAAACGCCATGTCTACCTCCTCCTTTGCCATCCAGCAATAGGCCTCAGCATTGCAGAACTCGCAGTAAACCGACCTGTATTTCTGAGATCCCTAAAAAGAGGAACATAGGCCAGATCATGCAGAAACTAAATGCATTGACAACATCCGTTTAGTTTCTGCATGCAGAGCGGCTGCATGGGACTCATTCTAAATTGGTTGCCAAACTGGTTGCCAAACACACTGAAAAAATTCCCAAGCAGTCATGTAAAAAAATTTTAAAAAATGAGACAACTGCAAAAAAATAATTACTGCCATGGCCAACTGCATCCCTCCTTGTAACAAAGATTTTATGGTAGATGTCAGATTCCTTTAGGAATAAAAGATACAGTAGTTGTCAAACACTGAGATCTCTGTTAAACTGATTTCTGTTTCTTTTTTTCAAGTGTGAATTTCTGGGGTCGGCAAAGGTGTTGCATGGGGCAGTCATAGGAGACAGAAGTTTTCTCTTTCTTCGCAGAACAGGAGCGTACAGGCAGTGGCACTGGAAGGATTAAAGAACACTTCAGTCTCCATGATCATTTAGTCCTTGGGCTAATTGTTGTGACTGTCAGCCAAAGGAACATGCTGGGGGATTCTGAGATTTGCGGACAACTGGCCACTAATAACTGAACTGAGACAATTGGTTTAGTTCACATAGTCACCAGCTTTCTGATGGCTACAGAAGCTACCTACCTGAGCTGGATTTGAACCAATCATGGTTCACCAGTAGATGGCCATTTAATACAAAAATACTGAAAGACTCGGCTCTTAAAAATTTCTTTTTCCAAAAGTAATCTAGTTCTGAATGCAAAAATGTCAGAAACTGGCAAACATAACATATTTTGCACATGTATATTGGACCAATATCTGAACAGGTTGTATTAAATTAAGATATGAAGTGACAGGAAGCAGTTTTATACCAGGCTGATATCTGTATGCAGAGTTTCAGTGCAGTGCAAATTTTAATTACTGCTTTTTAAACGCAGGATAAAAAGATACTAATAGAACTGCCTTCGGATCCTTAAGTATTGTGATGCTTGTGGGAATTGCTTTAATAGCAGAATACAGAACGACTGTAGGCATTGTTTAAAAAATGTAAGTTTGTTATCCACGTTGAATGTAAATGCTTCATTTGTGGCAAATTATATTTGGATTGTGTTACCCAGCTGATCCAAATGAATAGACTGTGTTTGAGAGATTTATTTGTATTACATGAGCAATCCCAGTTTAGATGAGGACAAACTAAATAACACAAGAACATTTTTTGAGAGCTAAAAGATAATCCTAGATCAGCTGCAGTTTGAACTTCCATAGTACCCTGGTGTATAAAAATCTTGTTTTCTGCCCTTTCCCCTTTTCCACTCTCGTTGAGATTTATACACAATATTATTGAAACCCTTACACTCTCCAGCCTCCCACCCCCAGGTAGTTAGGGCAGGCTGTGAAAAGTACCCAACTGGAAACAGCTGACTATGAAAATGAATTTTCCCTTGAAGGCAGGAGCAAGCTGTGTGCAGAGGCCTGGCAAGGTTGAAATTGGCTTACAGCAACGCCAGTGCATGTTCATTGCTTGTTTCTTGGTGCCTGTCTGGCATTCTTTAAGCTCTCATCGCCTTCAAAATGCTTTGCTCCTGGGTCTGTTGCTGTTCCCCCTTTACCGCTGGTCCATGTAAACATGTGTTGCTTCAGATTTATGGAGAACCTTCCAAAGAAGTTTGGCATGCTGGAACTTCAAGGGAATTTCTGTGTCCTAGTTAGGTGCTCCCGAGAATCCCACTACACACCGATCTGCATCTTTAGGGGCCTCAGTATATTTGAAAATCGGGCCCTTAGTGTCTCAGAGTGGCTGGAAGTGCTTGCACTAGAAAAGTTTTGAACGTAAAATGTACCCCAAACATATACAGGGAATTATGTTTATATTACAGATGATATATTGTGCTGGATCTGCTGCATAGATCATATCTCTGCAGCGATCACTCCACCCGCTGCTGAAATGTGACCACCTCCAGGGTGAAATCAAGCCGTTGCTTAGTAGTGCACAGCAGTATGATTCACAACAGATTAGGATGGGAAGTGTCCATAATACTGTAGAGTTTCCAGCTCCTTCTCCTCATGTGGGAAAGCCCCGTAGAACTGAGTAGGGATTAAACCAATAGGTTTCTATAGAAAGTATACTAAGGAGCTATAGAATTCATAAAAGAATGTATTTCTCTAGGCTTTCTGATATTGAAGTCTATAGCAGAGATGTAATTTTCTGTTCAATTCAGTTGGATGGTCTGAAGAATCTAAGTGTTTTAGGATTCATTCCTGGGGCAGTGATAATGGTAACGAATGCACTGATCTTTAAAAAATTACACGTGGTTCAGGGGGCAGCAATCAGTTTCCTCAGCAAGACAGATTTAGAGCTCATCATCCTAGTGCTCCATTCTCTTTGCCAACTGCCAGTTCGGGATGGATTGGAACCAGTGACTGAGCCACTTCCTATATCCACCGTTCCCCTTAAGTGATTTCCTTTGGTTTGGTAAAACAAAAAGGCTGATGAAATAATAACCAGTCATCAGGCTCTTGGTTCTCACTTCAGATCCCTCCCTGGCATCCGTCTAAATTACCCAAGGGAATCAGCCGCTTTACCCTTTGTGATAACAGCCTTCCATGACACATACATTCCTTGGAGGCAATGGAGATGCATGCCCTAGGAGTGAGAGCAGGGGTGAAAGTAACTTACAGGACTTACCAGTACTGCCGGAGTCCTGCGGGGGGCGTGGCCTCATCCGGAATAGGTGTGGCCTCAACCAGAAGAGGCGAGACCTCTCGAGATTTAAAGGCCCTGGGGTATTGGCTGTGACTGGGAGCCCCAGGGCCTTTAAATCAACCGGGGGCTCCCAGCTGCAGAGGTGGTTGGGAGCCCCTGGGACTCAGGGGCAAATTAAAGGGTCCAGAGCTCAGCCGTCACGGAGCACCAGGCCATTTAAATCCTGGCCCCAGCCCGGCAGCTGAGCTCGGGCGTGGATTTAAAGGGACCGGAGCTCCCACCGCTGCAGGGAGCCCCGAGCCCTTTAAAGCCCGGCCCCAGCCCAGCCGCTGAGCCACGGGCGGGATTTAAAGGGCTCTGAAATCCCACTGCGGCAGGGAGCTCTGAGCGCTTTAAATCCCGTCCCCAGCCTGGCAGCCAAGCTGCGGGTGGGATATAAAGGGCTCTGGGCTACCTGCCACTGAGGGGAGCCCAAAGCCTTTTAAATTCCCACCGCGGAAGCCGGTGCGGACTGGCACAGCATACTGGCTCTTGGTGGTATGCCGTACCGGACCGTACTGGCTTGCTTTCACCTCTGAGTGAGAGTGGTGTCTGCTGAAGATAGAACTTCCTCGGTGCCCGGCCCATGAATCCAGAACTCACTCCCAAGAGATCAGAATGTGCGTGATCTTCTTCACCTTCACAGCGAAACACAAAACCCCTTCCTCAACAGTATGGATGAGAGTCTAACAAACAGTATACCTGTTGCATATGGTGCCAGGCTGACTCTGTAAAGGATAAGAAGCTGTTTTCAGTCCCAGTGTGACCTTAGAGGAGTTTTGTTCGCTTACCTGAGAGCTGAATTTGTCTCATAGATTCCATGACTATGGAGAGAACCTTGTTTTATACCCTTTTCTTCATGTTAGCAGTGGTAGCCATGAGCCTTCTTTTGGTGGGTTTACTTTTTTCCTCTTTATCTGTGAATGTAGCGCTGATTGTCATGCAAACAGGCTGATACGCTGTACAAGACATGCCACATCACCAGCGGCCAGGTAGCTTTCCTCACAGTGCCCTATCAAGCTGCATCAACTTTGACTTGGCAGTGTGTCCTCCATCGTCGGTCAGTCCCTGGCCCTCCTGATTGCTTTTAGTGGTCATTCTTGTGATGTGTGCAGTTGGTCTGAGACCACTGTGTGAGCAGACAGTGCTCAGTTGACCAGCTACTGTCACAGGATGGATTTGAACCAGTCACCTAAAGGCGTTAGCAGCCCTGAGCCACTTCATATGATTATTATTTCCTGGTTGTATTACTGTAGTGCCTGGGGACCCTGTAACCACAGTTCCTCCTTTAGTGCCTTTCTTCTGACGGGGTAAAACTCACAGAGTCAGATGCAGGGAAAAATCTGAACAATCCAAAGAGTTTCCAAACCTGTGGAATGCTAGTCCCATCCAGTGGCCGTCTGCGTATGGGATAATGATTGAATTGCTCCACTGGGGAAAAGGTAGAGTGTTCATATGTGGGGCGTCTATTTCATTATCCTTTCAGCCTCACTCTCGTAGACTATTGTTGTTTGGCTGCTCTGGCCGGTGTTCAGTTTCCAAGATGCTCTCTAGCCCAGTGGAATTCCCGTGGGGAGGTGAATAAATTGGGAATCAGGGTTTGGAAATAATGCTACTCGAGTACTTCCACAGTGATGCCTCTCTGTTTTGAATAAGGTTGTGGATTGTTTATATGAGGGAAGAGAGGCCTCGGCCAAGCGTCTTGCTTTTCAAACCCGACTTCGCAGCAGGAGCAAAGACCTCTGAAGCTGTGTGTGTGTGAATAGTCTTTTAGGGTGACTGTGTTGAAGTCTCTGTGAACAGAAGGTGTGATTTGCTGCAAGGTAATGAAGTAAGCTGGAAGTCATCTCCATATATCATAGGCTTTTTCAGCCATGCATTCATAAGAAGGCTTTTACTCCTTTTCGTTTTCAGAATGACAAACCTTGACTGACAAGAAAATATGCCTGTGGAAATGTTTAAGATTAGTCCAGGGACCAGGTTGGTACAGAGCTCTACAATTCTCAGCACTTTCAAAATCATGGGAGTCTGAGCCCTGAGTTTTGCGATAAAACAAAACTTGTCAAAAACTGCCAAGTATTTTCTTTCCTGGTTTTTGGTTAAAACGGCTGTGTTTTTTCCTTTATTTCAATCCCAGGCACTGGCCTGCTAGAAACTTGGCCCAGATTCACCAAAAGAATTACAAACATATTTATCTTTCTGGAGTTGTCAGGAAACCTGAAACCAGGTGAGTTTGGCTTAGTCTGGGGTCTCATTAGGGAAGTTTTGCACAGCTCTAATTGGTTCCCCGCCCTCTTTGCACCGTTTAGCTCAAATTACTGTTTGCCGATTTCTTATAACAAGTCTTTGTGCTGTACACCACTGTGAAAATGAGTGGAAAATCGAATTGGCTGTGAACTTTAAAGAATTCAGGAATGAATGGCTGTTCTAATATGAACGTTATGGGCTGGGAACAGAGCTGACATATATAACTCAGAATGGGGTTGTGTGTCCCATGCTAAAGAGTGTATTTCCAGGACACAATCTTCTGCTCAGCTTTCAAGAAGAGTGCTCCCTTTGCCATGGACTGCCACCTCCAGTTACATTGCAGTCTTAACATTTCAGCCAGATCTGTTGAGGAGGGCCAAGGGGTTTTCTGTGCACAAGGAGAATGTGGGGAATGGAAGCAGGAAAAAAAGCTTCATCTTCAAGTTATTGGAATGGCAAGAAGTATTCTGTAGGTGTGTGTACACGCACACACTCACACTCTGATGTTGTGATAGGCCACAAAGCAGACAGCCACACAACCAAAGGTATGAAGCCAACTCATGTGGATGAAGGAAGACTGGGTTTCATTCTCCTCTTGTACGTTGTGCTGCTGCCTTTTGCCTTCAGCATTTCGTTGTGCAGCCAGTGACTCTCTTGACTAACTCAAGAGGTCCTCTGCAAAGCTTAATTTCCTGCAGCAAATGAGAAGGTGGAGACAGTGAACCTGCTTAACAAAGAGAAGGGGAAGAGCAGTGTGAATATTCAGTGGTGCAGGCAAGACTGTTCTGGTAGATGCAACACTACAAGGCTGGTCATGAACCCAGGACAGAATGAAACAGGGTTTTGTGTGCAAGTGTATTGTGCACCTAAGAGAAAATCTTCAGCAAGTTCTGTGGGTGCAGAAAAACTTCAGAATTTTAGAAGAATATTTTAGCCAACAGGCTAACAGTCTGTTCTTGGCAATTCAAACGTGAGGATCCTTCAAGCTGCAAAACAACTTAATAGCAGCTCCTATTTTTAAAAAGTGATTCTAAGGTGAGACGTGATTCTGAATGTTAGGATCTCCCATGTGCCTGCGTCAATTAATTCACATCCTCAAGGCCACCTGAATTCAACCCATTGTTTACACGCTTGACACCGTATGTGACTGGAAACTGGCACGTCCTGGTACAACTGTTCACTTTTTAATGGGGTTTGTGGTATTTGAATTATGAGTTGATGTTACTGGTGCTATTACTGGTAAATGGCATTTTGGGTAGAATCATACCAGTTATAGCTGGCAAACTAGTCCCTACCGCAGCATGTTGAATAATCCAGCCACAGCCTGGATAAGCAGGCTTTCTAATTAAGGACTGGCAATTCTGATTGGGTGAGGCTTGTGAATTGTATTTATATTTAAAAAGACCATCCTATTTATGTTAGCAGTTGGGGGGTTCTCTTTTTCCTGCTTTGAAACCAGGTATGTGTGTGTTGTTTTCAGACACACTGAAAAACAATCTGGGTAAAATGTGTAAAAATACCCTTCAGTTTTGCAGGTGCAATTAAGCGAGGGCACAAACGCTAGTATTTAGGTACCTGCATCTTTGCTTGTGCTTGGAAATAGCTAGATGTTTAAATGGTAGTATTTGCATGCACAGTTAATTTCCAGCAGAGTTTTAAGCCCAAACTAAAATAGAGGCACAGGGATTCAGGCTCCTAACTCACTTCAGTGCTTTTGAAAATATCATCCTAGATCAGCGGTTCTCAAACTTGGGCCGCCGTTTGTTCAGGGAAAGCCCCTGGTGGGCCGAGCCGGTTTGTTTAACTGCCGTGTCCACACGTTCGGCCGATCGCGGTTCCTACTGGCCATGGTTCGCTGCTCCAAGCCAATGGGGGCTGCAGGAAGGGCAGCCAGCACATCCTCCAGCTTACGCCACTTCCTGTGGCCCCCATTGGCCTGGAATGGCGGACCGCGGCCAGTGGGAGCTGTGATCGGCCAAACCTGCGCACGCAGCAGGTAAGCAAACCGGCCCGGCCCCCCAGAGGCTTTCCCTGAACAAGCGGCGGCCCAAGTTTGAGAACCACTGTCTTAGGTGATAAGGCCACCTCACAGCATTGGACGCTTTGTGTGTATGCCAAACCAGAAAGTACTTCCTACTGCATCTCTATTGCCTGTATAAAGACCTAATACTAGAACTCCCTGACTGCAATGCAGTGTGAGATGATCAAAATGTTTATAGACAAGATCAAGTGTGGCAACTTGATTCTTTAGAAAGAACCCTCTCATTTTGATACTTTTTTTTATTGTGACATAAAATTTTA
Source organism: Chelonoidis abingdonii (assembly GCF_003597395.2). Classification (NCBI taxonomy): domain Eukaryota; kingdom Metazoa; phylum Chordata; order Testudines; family Testudinidae; genus Chelonoidis; species Chelonoidis abingdonii. Next base: position 81,277,580 of record NC_133777.1, read on the forward strand.
TCTGGTGGATTTTAGGTTTGTGGCGCTGTCTCATGCCATTGATTGAAAACTCCCTGTTGAAGTCAGCAGAGAGCTAGCTATTTACTAACTGATGGCAGAGAACAGCATTTAAAGTGGGCTGCTCATTTTTTTAAAAAAAAGAGAATTGAGTACCCAGAACCAAACTCTGCTCTCAGTTACAATGGTGTAAATCCAGCACACATGAAGTCAGTGGAGCTTCTCTGGACTTACATCAGTATCACGGATTCAGCTACTGGAGTTCATACTGGGGAGTGGTTTAGAATAAACTGAAAAAAAAATAACGCTGGTTAGAAAACAAGTGCAGGCTGCTCACTATATCATTGGGTTGAGTACCAAGCACATATTGAACTTTTATGTCTTGACACAACTTACCTTTTCCAAAGCCGGTTGCCTCAAATGGCATCATTCACATCGCTGAGGGTACAACAATAAATAAAAATTGAACAGTGCTAGAAGTGCAAGGGATGTGAAAGCCTTTAAATGATTTAGTCTAAGATAGTGTTATTTAACCGTTTAATTGAATAGCACACTTTCATCTTTAAAAGAGTAGCCTTTAACTGCCATCCAGATCTTCAGTGACTTTCTTTGCACTTCATCAGACGCAATACAATGCCGTTAATTTGCAACTTCAGTAACCTTATATTACTCCATCTCAGTTTCTTGAGAGGGTTTTTTTTTTTTTTTTTTTGCCTCAAAGAAACCTAAATTGTAGTAAAGAAACCATTAATGGAAAACTGCTAAATGTGCTGTTTGGCGCATTAGTTAGAATGATCTGCTTTTATTTAAGAATTTTAGTTAAACTTGGTCACTTGCTGTGATCAAGCAAATTACTGCACAATCTTCAGAGTTTACCGATTACACATGTATTAGTTGTTGCAACATCTTTTCCTTTACAAAAGCAAGTATTCACTTGTTGGGAATATGGTTTATTCTTGCAGCATCCACTGGTGCTGTAGTATTTCTGTTATAAACACCTGTATTGCAGCAGGGAACTGTTTTAGAATCAGGCAGGCGGCTTTTGGCAGCGGTTGTGCGGGCAGTCCACTGGTCACGCGGATTCAGCGGTGCGCCTGCAGGAGGTTTGCTGGTGCTACGCCGTCGGTGTTCCCGCCGCCGAATTGCCACTGAGGCCACGTCTACACTACGGGATAATATCGAATTAGCTAAAATTGGTTTTATAAAACTGATATTATAAATTCGATTTCATGCGGCCACACTAGGCACAGTAATTCGGCGTTGTGCGTCCATGGTCCGAGGCTAACGTCGATTTCTGAAGCGTTGCATTGTGGGTAGCTCTTCCGTAGCTATCCCATAGTTCCCGCAGTCTCCCCCGCCCCTTGGAATTCTGGGTTGAATCATATTGTCGCGGGTGTTCTGGGTAAATGTCGTCAAGTCATTCCTTCGCTCGGGAAAAACATCAAGCTTGAACAATCCTTTTCGCGCCATTTTTCCCTGGATTGCCCTGGCAGACGCCATAGCACGGCAACCATGGAGCCGTTCAGCTTTTTTTTTTCCTGCCACCTTAATGTGTACTGGATGCGCGGAGAGAGAGGCGATACTCCGCGCTACACAGCAGCATTCACTTGCTTTTGCAATGATAGTGGAGATGGTTAACCGGTCAGTTCTGTACCATCTACTGCCAGGAGAAAACTGGCAATGAGTTGACGGTTACTTCTCCCCTCTGTAAACTGTCCACTGCTATCAATGAGTGCCCTGGCTGAAATCGGCCGGGGCCGCAAACGCAAAAGCAAAATTGGGATTGAACTCACATTGGGACCTGAGTCAATCCCTCCCATTATGGTTTCTAAAATAGAGTCAAGTCCGCCTAGACTGGGAGAGTGTATTAGAGGACCAGTGTATCAGAGCAACAGCTGCTCTGTGTCAGTATTCACAGGGGTTGCCCTGCAACAACCCACCTGTTTGCTTCCCTCTCCCAACCTTCCTGGGCTACCTTGACAGTGTCTGCCCCCCCCAATTTGTGTCATGAAGTTATAAGAAATGCAGGAATAAGACCACAACAGAGACTTGGTTAGTGAGATAAAATGAAGGGGGAGGCAGCCTCCCGGGGCTTATGAACGTCAGGCAGTACAGAATCTTTTCTTTACACAAGGAAAGGGAGGGGCTGATGAAGCTCAGCCCCAGTTGCTATGAATGAAGACGATTACCAGCCATTCTGTACCATCCTACTGGGAGTAACTGGGAAGTCATTCCCGTTTTTACCCAGCCCCCCGCCAGCCTCACCTGAGGCCAGCCAGGAGCACTCACGGGCTGATGGTGACGACGGATATCAGTCATAATTGTAAACCGCTCTACCACCCGGGGAGGGGAAGAAGGAGCGGATACTGCTCTTCACTGCTGCAGCATCGATCTAACCAGCAGCATCAGTACACATGAGGGTGACACTGAAAGAAGTCAGAATGATTTCTTTCCCTTTCTTTCACGTTGTTGTGGTGTGGGGAACTGAGGAGTATTCCCTGAACCACGCGCAGACACTGTGTTTGAGCTACAGACATTGGAGCTCAGCCAGAATGCAAATACTTTTCAGAGACTCGTGTGGACTGTGGGATAGCTGGAGTCCTCAGTACCCCCATCCATCCAATGAGCGTCCATTGAGTCCTCTGGCTTCCTGTACGCTTGTCACGCACGCTGTGTATCCTGGAGGATTTTTTTTTCAAACGCTTTGGCATTCATGTTCTGGTAACGGAGCTCTGATACAACAGATTTGCTCCCCATACAGCGATCAGATCTAGTACTCCCGATGGGCGGTCATGCTGGAGCTCTTTTGGATTTGAGAACTGCAATCGCCACCCGTTCGCTGATCAAGAAGCTCCACGCTGGGCAAGCAGGAATGTAATTCAAAAGTTCGGCGGGCTTTTTTCCGTGTTCCTGCTCGCTGCCATCCGAGTTCAGATTGCTGTCCAGAGCGGTCAGTGGTGCACTGTGGGATACCGCCCGGAGGCCAATAACGTCGATTTCCATCCACACTAACTGTAATCCAATATGTTAATATCGAATTTAGCGCTACTCCTCTCGTCGGGGTGGAGTACAGAAATTGATTTAAAGAGCCCTTTATATCGGTATAAAGGGCGTTGTAGTGTGGACGGGTACAGCGTTAAATCGATTTAACGCTCTTTAAATCGATTTAAACGCATAGTGTAGACCAGGCCTGAAGCTGCGGGACTGGCAGACCTCCTGCAGATGTGCTGCCAAAAGTTGCCTTCCTGCTGTCCTCACAGCGACGGGTAGGCCGCCCCCCACAGCTTGCCACCCCAGGCATGTGCTTGCTGCGCTGGTGCCTGGAGCCACCCCTGTTTAGAATTCAACTATAACAAATGAGGCTTTGCTTTAAATCTGCCACATGGTATTTGAAAGAAAATCATTTCATTCTTGAATCTGTAGGACTGCAAAACGAATAGAAGTGACTTGTTTCAGATTTACATCATTTTTGCTCTTACTAAAAAAAAAAAAAATCTAGCAGTGTATTTTCAATTGAAAAATTGCAGGTCTTCCATCCATAATGCAGACTATTGTGTGGCTACTGTAGGTAGTTTGGAAAAAATATTGAGTGACCACTGGAGCTGTGTTTACTGTAATGGTTTATTACACATCCACACTCCATTCTGTGGGGAGAGAGAGGTGGACCAGGTTAGTAATTATTTCCTGCTGAATTTTAGCATGAGGAGCACCCAGTGTGTAAATGTAGTGGAGGAATGGTGTGCATTCTTGAGTTCTCTAAAGGCTCTTTGTCACAATCGACTGTAACTGTTTAAGGAGACCTTATGGTCTGTTGGGTCCAGAATTAGCTTTCGAAAATGTCTGTTTGTATTTTTAAAAATTGTGAAGCGTGTGCTTAATTGGTACACAGCAATGGTTCTGAAATAGAGATTTATGGCCTGCTAAGTACATTGTAGGAATTTTATGAAGTACCTTAAATATTTACACAATAAGCATTTAAGGAAACTCTGGTATGTCTCCAAAGGAGCTGTTGATCATTTTAGATCCTTCAGACCATTAATATGCACTTTAAAAAAACTTGTCTGTGCTCCAGGAGTTTCTTTTTCACCTAATTGCTTTTAAATAGACAAACAAATGGAAATTCATACACAGGAACCTATAAATAACATTAATGGTTGGCTTGAATCCTCAGAAGCCAGGAAATACAGAATCATGACTTCAACTTTGCCCGTAGCTCCTCAACTGCTGGTGGATAGTGTAGCTGATTAGATTCTCCGCCAAGAGACATTAGAATAGTCTCTTGACCTTACACGCCACAGTACTTAGCTCCTCGGGTCGAGTTAAGGAAGGGAGAAAAGTTTTGTTTAATGTGTAGAGTTCAGGACTGGTAATGAGAACTCATAATACTGATTCTGTTCCTAACTTTGCCACCATACATTGGACAAGTGTCTGACCTCGGTATCCCAGTTTCCTTGTCTCTGACACGGGGAAGAGTGTAGCTTGCTGTCTCATAGCAATCTTGTGAGGCATAATTCATTAAGGGTCATAAAGCACCATCAGAACCATATATGGAAAAAGTTAAATTAGTGCAGAACGTAATTATTACTTATATATTTAGAACGCTGATTATGTTAGCTCTTCTGGCTGTAGGCGTCCTAACCTTATAGTTTGTGACTAGCCATTTTGCCTTCTGTGTTCATAAAAGATTGCAGTGCTCATACAGTGATGGTTGCAAGGCTCTGTTGGTTAGAGGAGTTTATACAGGCTCCAGTATTTCCTCGATATCCTTTTGATTCCTGTGACAGTAACAATACACTATTCCCTATAAATGCAAAATCACTTCAGGCAGTGGGCATTGCAATCGTCCAATTAGCTTTTTGATTTATGTGGCCAGTGTACACCACATGCTGATGGGTGGTGCCATGTGATTAGACTTGTGGTGGTAAACAGAAGCTTTAATATTTTGGTTTACATGTGTCACAAGATTTGTGTGTTCTCTGAAGTTTAGCTCCCGCTGACGTCAACAAAAGGCTCCTTTTCACCTCACTGGGAGCTGGACAAGGCCCTCAGTCCCCTTCAGTTCTACTCACTGTATCACAGCTCTATCTCCCTATAGTCCCTTAAACTTCAGCACTTTAAAATGTTCTCCCCACCACCAACTCTTGGCCATTGGTAAAGATCATTTAAAGCAATGAGTTTACTCTCCACCTATGTGTTCCAGAGGGATGCGTCAACGTTGGAATAAACAGGATGTCTGAGTGATCAGACAGCCAGCTTAATGCAGCTTTCAGACTTCTGCATTTGTTTGGGAACTGCCGCTCTGAAGATGCACCCTGGAAGCAAAACGATTGCATCTCTTTGCACAAGTTCCATGTGTCTCCATCTTTCTGTACGAGCTTCTGCTCTCAGTAAATCTAGAATCACTTCATTTATTCACTCTAGCATCCCTAAGAGCAGAATCTGGCTCTGTGGCCTGAGGGTGGTGTTCTCGTTCTTTTGACTTGCAGCTTGTGAGTTTGTAATTTCTTAATTTGTCCAGCATGAAGCTATAAAAAAGGGTGGCCGACTGTGATTAAGCCTTGTAAGGTGCTAAGCACTGCCATGAAGTGTCTTCAGATCCCACAGACGTCACTGGGACTTGCTGCTACACAATACCTTGCGGGGGTTCTCAGCCCAGCTAAGCCCTTGCTGCATAGGAAGGTCCACTGAGGTAAATGCGACCTCTAGTGGAAATTCCATTGAAATTTGTCAGCTGGTTTCAGTTGCTCAGCTAGGTTTTGGAACAGAGCAGTGGATCTGTTGGTGCTAGTGGTTATTAGGGCTAGTGTTATTTCTGTTGGATCCTACAGATACCAGTAGAAATCAGCTGCCTGAGTCTAAAGGCTGGTCTACACTGTGGAGAGGGGGGAGGAATCGATCTAAGATACGCAACTTCAGCTATGTGAATAGCGTAGCTGAAGTCGAAGTATCTCAGATCGATTTACCTTGGGTCCTCACTGCATGGGATCGACGTCCACGGCTCCCCCGTCGACTCCGCTACCGCCGTTCACGCTGGTGGAGTTCCAGAGTCGACGGGGAGCGCGTTCGGGATCAGTATATCACGTCTAGATGAGATGCGATATATTGATTCCTACCCGTCGATAAGGCGGGTAGTCTGGGCGTACCCTGTCAGTCTGCTGGCATTTCCACTAATATGTGGAGATATACCTATCTCATAGAGCTGGAAGGGACCCTGAAAGGTCACTGAGTCCAGCCCCCACCTTAATTAGCAGGACCAAGTACTGATTTTGCCCCAGATCCCTGAGTGGCCCCCTCAAGGACTGAACTCACAATCCTGGGTTTAGCAGGCCAATGCTCAAACCACTGAGCCATCCCTCCCCACAAGAGATCGCTAATGTGGAGTAACTACTCCGATAAAGGGTGTGCAAAATAACCACTCAGACCCTCATAGTGAAATAGTCCCTCCGAGGAGAATCTGGACAAAGCTGTAATACTGCTAGACTGAGCCCTTTTGTTGGCCTACTTCAGAAAAAATGGTCCAGACCCCTGTTGGTTGCTGTTTCCTTTCATTCAGACGTGCATGTCGTAATGCTTCTCCTAGTTGGCATTGCTAGAAAAAACCGTATCGCCTACTTGAAAGTCTGTTTTCCTGTCGCACACACATGTTAACCTTTCAAATAGATTTTATTCCACTGATTTCATTTACCTCCCGCTGACATCCTTTACTAAACTGCTTTCCCTTTTTGTCCAACTAAATTAAAGGAGAAGGCTGAATCGGAATTGATGCACACTTTAATGGCAATAGGTCATAACTTCGCTGAGCGCTAAGCAACAACTGGATCGTGAGCAGTCTCAGAACTTGTGCTCAGCTTTTTGTTGAACTGCGTCTGTGTGTTCTTTTCCCTTTGCTCCGTACAGCTTGCTGATTGTTTTGTGCTTCCTGAGATGCACAGTTTTCTCCTGCTAGCACGACAAACGGATGTTTAGAGCACAAAGGAAATAAGCATGCTAGTTTCTCTGCTCCATGCATAGAGAATAGCCATCCAAAATAACTGACTGAAGTCTTAAATGCCGGGGGGGGGGGGGTAGGAATAAAGGCAAATTACTGGAAACAAATAATTGGTGTTCCACTTCAAAATGCTACACTACATCCCCAAGGTTGCACATCCCTCTTGTTTCACTGAATGTTGCATTTATTTTTACCTTTTATTTAATCAATAGTCACTTTCAGAGGCAACTTTGTTTATTAACATTCATTATACAGAAGAGTCTTGCATCAAAGGTCGTATTCTAGATTATTAGAAAGGTGGATTTAGTTGGACATGGAAGTCTAGATTGTGACTTGGAGGGCTACCTGGTTGCACAACAGAACTTAGGAGAAGAGCGTGCAATTCTTCATTTTGCTGAGGTCCACAGAGTGGTTAGGATGGGTACTTCAGCCTGCTTGCAGCTTGGGGGCAGAACCAGCCCTGTCAATCATTGGCTGAAGGGGAAGCCACACCTCTGAAGTTCCCATCCATTCTCTCTGCCTCCCCAGTGGCTGGTGGATCCCCTTGCCTTTCCTACTGCAGAGCTTTTGGGAAGGAAATTGCAGACTTCATTTCCAATTCCTCACTAATATTTGGACTCAATAGTGTGTCTGTCTGATTTCAAGCTGTGTTCCAGGACTGCATTTACCCTTTGGAGAGATTGTCTTTGCCCCTGCAGGCTTCGCGGCACAAGTGAGGTTGAGTAAGATCATCCACAATTTCTGGTCTACACTGGAGACAAACAGATCCTCCAGAATAGAGATGGAAATTGACATCCAGAGATTCGGGGATGTCTCATTAGGGGAAATTTCCGATGCTCTGCAGTAGGAGATGTGTTTTTTTCTCAAAGTACATGTAATACTGTCGTAATTTGAAAGATCCACACCCCTGAGCGACGCAGTTATAGTGAAGCTCTCCTGTCAGCAGAGTAGCATCTTCACTGTATGTTTTAAGTATAGACCTGCCCGAAGAAAAGAAATTGTCAGGTAAACACAGAATTCCACCTGGATGGGCTAGGAGTAAGCAGGCAGTGTATGTACCCTTATTCCTACCCCATCTGCTGCACCTTGGCCAGCATAGCTGAAACTGGCATAGCAGGTGCTGTAATGCGCTGCTGGTTTAGGTAAACAGCAAATTCCAGCCCTGAAGCAAGGAGCAAGCAGGGGAGGAATTGTGACATAAAAGGGTCTCTGTGTCTCAGTGCCTTCTATTTCAGAGTGGGGCAGCTTGCTCACCGACTGTTGCTCAGGGCTGTGGCTAACGTTACAGTGTGGCCCTAAGAATGTCACTCACTGCCGGACAGCACATAGTGCAAGATGGCCTTCCACATGAGCTCACAAGCGAGAAGACAGAGCCAGGAAACCACAGAGAAGTGGCAGGCCAGAGGAATGCGTGTGCGCAGTGGTGGGATGTTTCGTTTTTGTAATGCTGGGTCTCAGGGATTAAGAGGCTCTTTGGAAGGGTTGGAATGAAGAGATGCCGGATGCCGGGCATGGTGAGACCAGGAGGTAATTCCGTGCACCTAAAGGATACGTCTACACAGCAAAACGGGACCCGCAGCAGCGGACTCAGGCTTGCATTGCAGGGTGAAAAGTAGCAGTGTAGATGTTTGGGCTCAGGCCAGAGCCGGGCTCTGAAACCAGTGAGGGGGAGTGTTAACACCTAACCTGCTATGTTTAGCTGGGCAGTGTGAGCCCAAGTCAGTTGACCTGGGCTCTGAGACTTGCTGTTGCGAGGTGGGGGTGTTTTTTTTCCTGTGGAGACATACCCAAAGCCCCCATGGAAGAAGGCAGGAAGACCAGAGCAGGAGAAGGACACACAAAGAGCTGTGAGGCCTGCGTGATGGGTGGAGCAGAAGAAATGGAAGGGATAGGTGACAGCACCCGTTTGCTCCACTCAGAAGGGGCAGCTGTATTTTTTGCTAAGCCAAATTGGTGTGATTCAGAGATACAAAGAGCATTGTGGGTACTACTGGGACCTCTCAGGCTTGACAGTAATACAGATAATGATGATAACTGCCATCTCCAAAGACTTACAGGTAAAAGTGTCACCATTTTTAGTTGAAAATGTGAAATAAATAAATAAATGAGACGGCACCGTTATCAGCCATCCCTTCCCGCTCCATTGGACCTTCGGCTGGCTTCTGGGCCTGTGCAGGAAAACGTTATGCATTTTAAACGGTGCGTGCGATGGAGCATCACAAAGACTGATCTATTTCTCAGTGGCAAAGCTGCCAAACTAAAGCTTTTGGCCAGTCTCTTTTCCATTGAAGAATGGTACCATCCCTGTTGAGAATTAGCCAGTTAAAGCCACGTATCTCCAGACTCATAATGGTAACAATGGAATTACTTCAGATTTACACATAGATGCTAGAACTAGGGCTGCTGCAGCACCCTCTGGCTTGAAATGGTTTCCATCATATACAGAGTTTACAGTTTGGTTCAGTGGCTCTCAGCACCTTCATGATACAAATTGTTGCAGCCCCCCCTGGATTTATATCCATGTAAGGCAGAAGTTTGCCCTTTGTATGCATTCAGCCACAGAACAGACAGAGCTTGCAGACACTGTAAGACCTACTGCTGCATCTTGATCTAAACAACCTCTGCTTGGATCAGGGTGGAGGCCTGTACGTTGGGAATCCATAGTCTTTGCTGGCTGCACCACTCTATTGAAGGTGAGCTTGAGTGCCGTGGATTACATTTTATACAAATCAAGGACATTCCATAGGCCCAGGGTGCGTTGCCAGTCGGCAGCCCCTCAGTTGTGCAAACCTTTGGACATCCCTGCTGTAGAAACTCGCAGAGTTTGCCACTCCAAGCAGGTCTTGTCAATTTCATTACCGTGACAATGGGGACTGTAGAAGAGGGGTCCCTGGGTTTGGTTTTTTTCCCCTTTCTCTCCATGGGAAAGCTCTGTGTAACATTATAATTACTGCAAACATTGCGGGCCACAGAGGTGGGGATGAGGAGGATGGGGAGCTTTTTTAGACTTTATTTTATTTTTTCGTTTGGAATGGCAGCCTGTTGCAGTCATGTTGTCACGGTTAAAATAAGGTTTAAATTACAGGGCTGGCTGGGGCGGGGGGGGGGGGGTTTCCCCCTTTCTTTCAGAATTTTTGCCAACTTGCAATTTACTTAATGAAATCCTGCTATTTCATTTTAACAGGGATATTTTTTGCAGATGTTGATTTAACTCAACTTTATAAAATATGTGAATTGTGCAGTTTCTTTCCTATTTTTAACAATGTAAGGATTCTAGTTCACTAACTGGACAGGCATGTATAATGCCAGCGACATGGCATACTCTATTCAGGTTTCAGTGTCCCATCCTTCCCCACCACTCACACATACTCCTCTCCCCACCAGAAATAGTGGGAAATATTAGGACAAGGAGTAACTCTAATCTGGTGCAAATAGGAATTAAGCATGTGCAGGCTATGGAACTGTATCAACAACTCTGCTGATGTACTTGAGCAAAATATAACAGACCTCACTTTTTCATTGAATATTTTTTCTGCTGTTTCTGGGCTTATTTCTTTATGTGTATACTCGTGTGTGTGTGTGTGTGTGTGTGTGTGAGAGAGAGGTATCAGTACTCACAGGGTACTTTAACAATGAAGTGAAATGAGATATCATGGTGCCATGTGATCTTTTTAGCAAATGCTATTGAGCCTACTTTGCCAGAAATGTTTGTTTCTTTATTTGTGTAATGAATTCACACTGAGGAGAGAGAGAGAATCTAACATTTGTCCCTTGGTGCTAAACTGTGTGTAGTGTGTACAGTCTTGAACTCGTTAGCCATAATGAAGCATTCACACGCTCTGTTAATCTGACTGCCCCTGATTTGCAAACGTTCCTACCGCCCCTCCTGTCCTCTTTTTCTTAAATGAGAAAGTCATTTAGTGTTATACTCAATCAAGCAGTCTTAATTACCAGTGTTTATAACTGAATCTTTAGTGACTTTCCCTCTTTGCAGGAATGTTCTGTGGGCCTAAGCGAAGGACTGGCAGAGCTGAGAGCAGTAATGCTGATCAGGCTGGGCATTTTAGATTTGCTGTTTCTTGGGATTAAATTGAATGCTTTCTAAAAAGGTGATTTATTTAGCTTTAAAGTCTTGCACCCGCCCCCAAAGATGTCCGTTTGTCCAAGAAAGCTAGGAGGATATATCAGTCAGTTGAAGACCCTTCCCTTTCTGGGAACAATCATATTTCTCCTGACTACAATGAATCCCAAAACGAACCCACAAATGATTAGTTAAATTATGCTGAATGAGTGACATGGAAAACCACGAGACTCAAAGTTAATGCTGTCCATGTGTCTTCACTGTACACTTCATGCCTTAGGTACTAATGTGCCCATAGTGTATCAAATCAGGTCCCCTGCTCCTTGGAGATGCAAAACAAGCCATGATTAATGGAGTTACTCTGGATTTGTATGAGTGTAACAGAGCAGAATGTGATCCACTGAGTCTGAATTTTCTTTTGTGAGTTGGTTTCTCTCCCATCACTCAAATCATTTGGGGACTGTATGTGTGTGTATATTTTGGTATTTTCTTTTGTTTCCACTTTAAAAAAAAATAGTGGTTTTTAGAACTGAAAACAAATTCCTCGGGGAAGGGTGGGTAGTTGGCATGAGTCACCTCCTTTCTCATGTGTACATGCATGGTTAGGGATTTTGTCAAATGGTAGATTATTGTGAAAATGCTTTGGGGGATTTATAAAAGCCATGCATTACTGACTTGCTGGGCTGTAATGGATTTCTGCTAGATGCTATGGATTATCTTGACTATACCGGCTTTTTAGATAATTTAATAAACACATGGGGTCCAGTCTCATCAGATGAAAGTATGTGCAACCCCAGAGTGGAGTTGCAGCTGCCAATTCCATGTCTGAATTTGTTCCATTATGTTTATCTGATAGACTTCAATGCATTTATGGGGCCCATTATAGTGGGTGTGTAAAACATGGTTAAGTTTGTTCCACAACTGTGTTTAACCCACATTAGCAGAAACCATCCAATATGTGCCCTCATGTAGTACAAGTGCTCCCTTAGGGTTATTAAGTTTCTCTACCGAAAGTTGAGTGAGGAGTATTCAACAACACACCTTAAACTACACAGTCAGCGCTCCAGCAGAGTATGCAAATAACACAAGATTTATTTTCCACTGATCTTTTCTCTCATAGGGGCCGATTCATGATGCTTTTATAGAGAGAGAGGGATAGTTCAGAGAGGCAGGAGTCTCCAACATGGAACTTTCAGCGAGATGATTATGAATATTCAAAAATAAATACTGATATAGAGCTGAAATCTTGTGGCCCTTAATTCATTGTTTACCCATGGACTTAAGCAGGAGTAAGAGCCCAAGTATTTGGGCCATGAGTAATCTTCAGTGGGGGTAGGCGGAGCAGAGGAGCTGCTGGTTGTAAGCAAGGGTTGGAATAGTTATTGAAATGTCTACACGTATATAAACAAGCTAGGTATCAGGAAAGTGTGTGTGCGTGTGTGTGTGCACGCGCGTGTGTGTGTGCGCGCTTGTTCGGGGGGAGTGAGAATACTGGCAGACCCGAGGGAAGAGCAGGAATCTTTCCCACATTCTCCATCCAGATCTGGATAGTTAAAAATGCTACTGATGCATTGTAGCCTTAATCCCCACCATTGCTCCACAGGGCAGAGTTAGCTACCAACCACAAAGAATCACCCTTGCAACACACGAACTTCATTCCATTTTCAGTCAGCCTCTCTCCGAAGGAAAAGAGGGGTAGAACCCGTATACGATACAATTATATCTCTATATTATGCTCAGCTGGCTTCATACATAGAGGGCAAACATTTGCAGAGGTACAAAGGACAATTAGGTGTCCAGTTCACACTGACACTAATACCCCTCTCCTCCCAAAGCAAATCAGCAAAACCCCTGACTGGGTTATACAAAATCACATCAGTTGAGCCACAGACCAAATCCTGCAGTGCCTTCTCAAGACCTCAGTGGGAGTGTTACCTGGGGCAGGACCCCACTGGGCTTTGGCCCAGTAGGAACAAAGCTGGAATCTTAATTTCATGTTGCAAATCATGTCGTGTGTTGTTCTCACATATATGTGGCCATTGATCATGTACTGAAAAAAGCCTGGCTGTTGGATATGGGGTGAGGGACTGGTTCAAGTGGCCAAGGGCTGGGAGTCACTTGCAAGAGCATACAGACCTCCTTGGGCAGAGGGAGCTTGTGTGGAGTACTGAGCATTAGCGTGGTGGGAAGGAAGTGAAAGGGGACCCCAGAGAACCCAACTTATGGGGTGTGGGGTGTGAGGGGGAGGATAAAACTTGCACTCCAGTTGAAACAGGCACAGAACTGTCCGTGCTGCGGGGCCCACTCTGAAGGTAATTTCCGTCACACTTTTCTGGGCACGCTCACTTCCTTTCTTGTTCCAAAGCCCCAAATCATCCAAGGGGGTGAGAAAGAAATCCCAGCTCAGCCATCCCATCCAGACCTGGGTCTGCCCCACAAACGCATGTTAGATTACAACTTGTCTGTGCTACATTAGGGTATTAAATGTGACCTACCCCTTTTATCTTAGTGTAGATCACGGGTAGGCAACCTATTGCATGCATGCTGAAGGTGGCACCTGAGCTGATTTTCAGTAACACTCACTGCCTGGGTCCTGGCCACCGGTTCAGAGGGCTTTGCATTTTAATTTAATTTTAAATGAAGCTTCTTAAACATTTTAAAAACCTTATTTACTTTACATACGATAATAGTTTAGTTATATATTATAGACTTACAGAAAGAGACCTTCTAAAAATGTTACAATGTATTACTGGCACGCGAAACTTTAAATTAGAGTGAATAAATGAAGACTCAGCACACCACTTCTGAAAGGTTGCCGACCCCTGGTGTAGATGTACCAGAGCAGGGATTGTTGCTTTTACCCTGGGTTTGACAGTGATGCCACACCATCCTTTGGGCCATGAAAGGTGGTAGCAATAAAGGAATGCTTGGCAGCCCTTGAAACCTGGGCACTCAGTTCCATATGCTGCTCAACTCAAAACATTATTCCTCGAGCCAAGGTTTGCACATTCCTCAAGAGCCACGTGGGGTGTCACAGGGTCACCTGACTCAGGAGCAGGACTGTGGCAACAGGGTTGTAGAGAGGAAGCAAAATTATTCATCCTCAGCCATTTCACAGCCCAGTTAGAGAAAAACACTCGATGGGCTCCTGCGTCCTCGCCCTCTGGGAGCCCCACCAACCTGACATTCCACGGCCTGAGCTTGTTCTCCGGATCCACGATACGGTTTCCTTAGAGCTTTCACAGTCAGTGGTATTTTCAGTTGTATTGGCCTACAGCCCACAGATACCTATCTCCAGAACCCCAGTTTTCTCTCCAGTCAGCTGCTTGCAGCCATGAGCCAAATCCTACTGTCCTCAGTCCATGATGGTCAGCATGGTCTCAGTTCTATCAGACTTTTAGCTGCCTCCCACATATCACAGCAAAAAACAACAGAAAACCCTGTGAAAACCACTTCAGTGTCAACATGAAGTCCGAGATCAGAATGGGACTGAATGCATTTTTCTCTAAGTAGGAAACAATTCACTTTGAGAGTTAATTGTGGGCTCTTAAAAAAAAAAAAAGTATATCCATGAAATCATATCTACATCTAATCAGTGGTTTGGTTTTTCTTTTTAAAGAAGCCTCATTACTAGTTTTCTGGTTTACAGGAAAGCATTCAGAAGCTATTTCACTCAAAAGGTTTTAGGCCTGAATTTTCAAAACTAAGCACTGTGGGATCTCAGCTTTCAGATACCCAGCTGGGGACACCTTAAAGAGCCTAATTTTCCGAAGGTGTTGAGCGCATGCCTTTGGAAAATCAGCAGAGAATCCTGTGGCACCTTATAGACTAACAGACGTTTTGGAGCATGAGCTTTTGTGGGTGAATACCCACTTCGTCAGATGTGGAAAATTAGATTCTGTTAAGATGTCCCAAAAACTGAGGCACCTAAATCAGTATTCACTTTTGAAAATTTAGACAACCTAGAAATGAGTCTAGTTGTTTGAACTGCCATTTGACTGGGAGTCTCACAGCTCCTTCTTATCGTGCGTGATTTTACTGCCGAGTCTGTTCATAGGTACAGAGCTTGGCAGGAGCTTCCACTCCTTCAGTGTGCAGAAACTTTTGTGACTAGGGAATGGAAGCAAATGTGCACAGATACTTTCACTTTGACAATTACAAGTGTCTTATTAATGTTGAGGAGAACAGTGGCCAAAATGGCATGAATAGCTGGTGATTCACTTACTTAGCTAGCATGGCACTTGCAACATTTTCTGGGTACAGTTGCCCTTTGTTGTTCTAAAATGCTTATTGCCCTGTTAGTTATTATCCTAAAACCCTAAAAATCTGCCACAGGTTTTCCTATCCTCAGCATGGAGGCAGCATCATAGAGTGAATGTGAGTCAGGAGTTCTAACACTGCTTAACATATTTTCAACTTGACCACGGTCAGATGATGTGGTATCAACTGGGGCTTCTACAGATTACTTCAATATGATTAACACATAGTATTGCAATTATGATACGGTGCTGGATGGACATTAGTGTTCACACGGCTGCTTTATCGCCATTGGAACTTCATTGGTTGTTGTGCAGCAGCTGGAGGTGTGAAGATTTGAACATTTGTAGACATGCCTTTACAGCTGCCTGGCACGACAGTCTTACAAAAACTGTGTTGGTAGTCTAGGTCCATATAGAAAACTTTTGTAAAGTGTCCATTCCTGGTCTGCTCTGGCTGGAAGAGCAGTGTTCATGGTTTGTTAGTGTGAAGCATGTAAGAATGGTGTTTTAACAGCCCCAAATCTCTGTGCTTCAGGTTATCCTCTTGTAAGAAGATTGTCCAGTGGTTAGAGCAGCGGACAGGAAATCGGGAATTCTGCATTCTATTCATGGCTCTGCCATTAACTCATTGTAGGAGTTGGGTAAATCATTTGACTTCTCTCTGCTTTGGTTTCTCCATCTGTAAGATAGTTCTCTTACAGGGGAGCTGAGTCTTAATTCATGAACCTTTGTAAAGTGCCTTGAGAGCTAGGCCTGAAATGGAAGTGCAGAGGAGCATTATTTCTGTTACTATTAAAGTGGACCTAATAATTAGTTGGTGTTTGTAAAATGCTTTGAAGCTCTCAGATGAAGGTGTTTTACAGGCACAAATTATTATTACATTGTTTTCAGGGTCTGCTGATTCGGGGAAGCATTCCCATCTCTGCTCGTTAATTAGTTTTATCTCCCCATCTGTCAAGGATTCCTTTTTTTTCTCTCAGCCTTAAAGTTGGGATTTTTCAATACACTCTCCATTGATCTAACTGTGCTTCAGTTGAAGTCAGTGGCACAACTCTTACTGGTTTCAGTGGGAGTAGAGTTAATCCAATGGAAATCTCACCTCAACTGTGGGAACTGCATTAGATGGTTAGTACATTGTTATGTGTCAGAAGGATGGTTGGGTTTTTTCTTTTTCTTTTAATGTTTGAGTCTAAATGTTCTTTCTTGCAACTTGTGGTCACAAGATACGCTTGAGATATTGCAAGGAGCCTAATGTAACTAAAAGGATTTGGCAGGCTGAATTTCAGCCCACCATCCCAGCCAAAGTAGGAAGTGGTTAGGGTAGCCAGGAATGCAGCATGCGTCCCCTAGATTAATTAATAACAAGAGTTGGCTCTGTGCCACCCCAAGCAGCGGAGAGATAAAGCAAACAAAGGATGGTTAACAGTGGGGGGAAGGAAGACTTTGACTTTGCTGTGGCTAAAAGGGAAACATACAACTGAATGATTTATTGTATGAGTTCTCACAGATCCGCAAGTGTTTTCTGTCTTATGTTTCTAGTAAAGGACTGCAGGCACACTTTTAGGATCTGAGAGTTACAGTTCCCAAGATTTGAAACTTTGGCAGAGGAGTTTTTAAGAGATTTTGGTGCCACTTCACACTCCCCTGCTCCCTACCTCCAGAGGGTGCTATGTGCATTGGGTGATTTCTCCATGGAGCCTGTTGTGTCCTGAGAACAAAGCTGAAGGGCACGAGAAAAAAGGCAGAGAAATAAGCTAAATCTTGCCAGAATGAGCCCAGAAGCCTCTGGTAGCTGTAGCGCCCCCCAAATTTCTTGGCAAGTTGATTTCTGTAACCTTTTTCTCCTCCTCTCCAACTCCCATTTCCCATTTTCCATCTTGTTTCTCTCCCCTCCTCCTGGACTGTAGAAGATTCTTATTTGTTTGGGTCAGGGCTGATTACCCCAGGAAGACTGCTCTGCCACTAATCGCCAGGACTGCTGCTTATTCTCTGACATGGAGTACGTATCACCCAGTTCTCTTTTGGCCTTGGCCTCATGCCCTCTTGCTTTATCAGAAGAAATGGCCTTGACTGGAGTGTTTGCTGAGATCATGCTGTCGTTGAAGTCAGTGGCAAAACTCCCATTGACTTATATGGGAGTGGACACTCTGAGAACAACTGAAATATAACTGGTAGGAAGGGATTGGATCTCCATTTGAGAAGCGCCTGGCAGGGAGTGGAGTAAGGCAGTTGATCACAGGAGTCAGAGCTGCCAGAGAGGTGCTGCTGTTTCACTACTGTACAGCTGCCTAATGCTGGTCTGAATCTGGGACGATTGCTGGGATTAGAACTGCCCAGGGCTGATTTCCAAATCCTGAAAGAGTTGCCGCCAAATTGGGGCTGATGACAGCTCTGCTGTTTTCATAATTGGCAGCAAATGTAGGTGATTATATTTTGGGTTCCTTTTTATGACATGTTTATATGATTGTGTTAACTTTACATACCATGTACAGAGCAGTTACATGTACAACATAACACACAGATGTGCTCAAATGTCATGGATGTGCCTATGAAACTTTTAATCATGAGAAATGGGGTTTAAAGGGACTAAGTTACCTTGGAAAAAAAATCCCCTTTGTACTGGAAAATACTGTACATATTACTTGCAAAATCCACTGAGTATCAAGGTCAGTGACATACTCAGGGTGCAAGTGAGTGCCATATTTGGGGCTGGGAAGGAATTTTTTCCTGGGTCAGATTGGCAGGATGTTTGTTTGTTTTGTTTTGTTTGTGGTTGTTTTTTGCCTTCCTCTGTAGTGGGGAATGGGTCACTTGCTGGTTTAAACTAGTGTAAATGATGGATTCTCTGTAACTTGAAGTCTTTAAATGATGTGAGTATATCAATAACTCAGCCAGAGATTAGGGGTCTATTACAGGAGTTGGTGGGTGAGGTTCTGTGGCCTGCGATGTGAAGCAGGTCAGACTAGATCAGTGGTTTTCAACCTGTGGTCCACGGACCTCTGAGGGTCCACAGGCTATGTTAAGATTTCCAAAGGGGTCAGCACCTCCATTCAAAATTTTTAGGGGTCCACAACTGAAAAAAGATTGAAAACTAATTGGACTAGATGACCATGATGGTCCCTTCTGGCCTTAAAGTCTATGAGTCTAAAAATAAATACATTGTTTTCAGTTTGTTTGTTTTTTAATTGTTTCTCCTGTATAGCCAGTTTCTCTCTGGTCAAAGAGACCCTCATAAATATCAACAGGGGAGCGGAAAAATCCTTTATATGCTATATAAGTATAATATTCAGGACACACTATTTAAAAGGCAAAGGAGTGATGTATCAGAAACCAGTTTCTTGAAATTAGTTTAAAAAAAAATATTCAAGTTGAGAGTGTCATTTAAATTGGAGTTTTCAGACAAGAACTCAATAGGAACATATGTATTTGTATTTGAGGGGTGTGAAGGTTTTTCAGGAGCTGTTGGTTTTGTGGACTGGTTTCTTTTATGCAGAAAAAGTTGTTGGTATGCTAATAGTGGGTAGTGTCGTTGGTCCCCTGCTCCTGCATGTTGCTTACTGTAGGATCGGGTCTTAGCTAAGTTGTATTTTAAATTATCTTCAAGGAGGTCAGAAGTCCTGCGATAGAGTAAAATACTGCGCAGCACAGCTAAGTGTGACAGAACCTGGCCTTTATTGATTGAGAAGTTATTTAAAGAAATAAGATGACTGCATGGCTTGTGGGGTTGGTAATTGTAGTGGAATCTTTGGCTGCAAAATCACTCATTCAAATAAACAGGTCAATTCATGATGGAAAGCCTGGAGTCTGTGACAGTTTCTCAGAGGCTTTCATGAGATGGTGAGTTATTGGTTTTGGTCCAGGCTGGGACTTTACAGGGTTCTGAGAGAGTTACACACCCCAGGCCCAGATCATCCAAAGTATTAAGGCACCAGGGGAGTGAGATGCCAAAATACCTGGGAGGCCCAGTTCCCATGGAAAATCAGCAGGAGCTGGGAGCGTATTTCCTATGGCCCCTTAGAAAAATCACAGTCCTCGCTATTTGTCTCCCCCTTGCTCAAACCAACAGTGTGGCTGCCGCTATTTGTTGCTGTGGCTGTCAATTTCCGGGTGGGAACCAAGGAATGACTGGCCACGGTGGACAGCCAATGAGCTCCCTTGTTGTGGTTGCAGCAGGGCGTGGCTGCCTCCGCTCTTGCTGTACTTTCCTTGTGGATAAATAAAGGGCTGTAGCCTTCAGGTCTGTTGAGCCCACTGCTTTCCAGTGCTCTGCTTTCCATTTCCCAACAACAAATCCCTATTCTACATGTTCGCTAAAGGACTGGTGCCATTCCATAGGGGGCCTACGTTGAAGCCAATGAGTCTAGTGTCTGCACAGTCGCAATTAGCAAATGAGGAAACTCCTGCCAGTGTTCAGAAGCGCTCTCAGTGCTCCGAGCACTGTGGTGCAGGGGATAGAAGTCAGTAGGAAGCTGGTTAAAACATTTAATGGAGGAAGAATTGTGCTGTAGGAAAGCATTCAGCACAAATGCTGAGCCATTGCAGGGCTAACTATTGTATTCAGTGCTTGAATGATATGGAATGTTAGACTTTTGTCTGGGCTTATAGTTAGCTCTTGCAACAATTGCCTTATTGATTATAATCATAGAAGTGAAGGACTGGAAGGGACCTTGCGAGATCGTCTAGCCCCATCCCCTGCATTCAAAGCAGGACTAAGTAATAACCAGCCCAGTCCTGACAGGTGTTTCTCTAACCCAGGGGTGGCCAAGCTTACTGACCGTCTGAGCTGCATATAACAATCTTCAGGAGTTTGAGAGCTGGGGCACGTCTGCCGGGGCTTGGGGCTTCTGCCCCATGGGAGGCACCTGCTAGGGCTCGGGGCTTCAGCCCCGCTCCTGCTGAAACCCCGAGCCCCGGCAGGTGTGGCCAACGGGACTGAAGCCCTGAGATCTCCCTCCCCTCTGGGCAAAAGCCTCTACCCCACCACCCTGCTGCAAGGCAGAGGTCCTGGAGAATGAGGCGGGTGGGCGAGATGGGGCTCCACGAGCCTCACTTTAACTGTAAAAGAGCTGCGTATGGCTCGCAAGCCATGATTTGGCCACCTCTGCTCTAACGTGTTCTTAAAAACCTCCAGTGATGGAGATACCATGGCCTGCCTAGGCAACTTGTTCCAGTGCTTATCTACACTGACTTTCCTAATGCCCAACCTAAGGGATGGATTGCGCAGTCACTAGAAGCTTTCCCTGAGCAGGAGTGGCAGGAGTGGCGCCCTCTGGGGGTATCTGTATGCAAATGGTACACGTTTGTCCTTTGTGTAGAAGAGAAGTCTGGGTTGTATTCCACAATGAGAGTTCCCTCTTCCGGAGAAGATACTGCTGAAAGAGCGAAGGTATTCACAAGCCCCCATGCTGTTCTCTGGGCATCCTCACCTCCGGTCGCCCTCTTTTTGAAAGAGCAGGGCCCGTAGTACCCATGCAATCCAGAGGCCTGTGGGAAATTCTCCTCAGCGGTGTAGCCCCTAGTCAGATACATGCAGCTCAATTCCCTCTGCACAAATTCTGGCTTTCCTTTGGCAGAATTTTGCAGTGGGCCCTATGTCTCTTTCTCAGGGAGACAGCCTATGGCTCTGTAGCCGTGATTCCATTTCCGGGAGCTACACATACCCAGTGCTCCTCCCCTCAAACGATATCTGCTGCTCCCCTCTGCCTCCCATTCCCTCAATAGTATCCTCCTGGGTTGTCCTTGAGTGCAGGGTGCTGAACCCCCTAGCTCTTCCTGATAGGAACAAACAAGGGGAACCCTCACATCTCCTATTTTTTCTGTCCTACTTTGGATTTTTCTGCGGAAGGGATAAACACTAAAAATTGAATCCTGACACTAGGCTCTTTTATGCTGTGTTCCGGCCCTAAAGACCCTTACTTTGGTGACACATTGAAGAGAATCAATAAAAGAAACTGCGCTTATTGAGGGGAACTTTTTGGTTTTCAGTTCCTCAACAAAATGGCGAAATATTGGACTCTGAAAGAGCTCCAGAGCTCTCCTGTGAGGGGATAACTCACATTTGCAGAGCACCTGCCTTCCCTAGGATTGGTGGCTTATTTTCCTAAATCTTAGAACTGAACGAAAAATGGCAGTTACAGTTCCTGAGAATGGATAGAACAGGAACTAGTGGCTCTAAAGTTGTCTCAAAGAATTGGCCTCCATAAATAAGCAATTTTGGTAGTGACATTTTAACTGAAAAATGCTGCCATCTGTCACAAATCGGTATCTCTGCACCTCAGAAAAGAAGATATAAATGCTTGTAAGAAAACAGTGGAAAATGAGAGTATTTGGAATTATCATGATCTGTTCAGTACACATGATCACATATGTAATTTCTCCACAGGCAGAAAATCCACACAAGCTTCTTTATGTTGGAGCTTAATGTAATGTAGTGGTGGGGGGAGGTTTTTTGTTGTTTGTTTCTTTTTTAGTGATCCATTCCAGCTGAAACTTGTAAGGCTGAAGTATGTTAAGTATATTGGCTTAACAAAAACGATTGTGAACATTGCTGGGGCAGATTGACAATTGTATTTCGTAGGGCCATAAAAATTCCATTTCTGCTGTTGAAAGTTTTAACCTCTTCACTACCCTGGAACTTGTTTCAAAGAACATTAACAGGGTTCATTGCCACTGATGGCTCCCACGTGGTCTGTAACAAGATTTTTTTGGAATATGGACTTTTTCTTTTTGCTTCACTTTCTAGCTGGATCTTGCTTAGGAAATTATTCACAGACAACATTTTTTTCTGAAATTATCTCAGTTCTGTGCTTTCTTATAATATGTAGTGTTTATTTTGAAGCAAAAAAGAATTCTTTCCTGGGTGTCTAGCTGATGAGTCTTGCCCACATGCTCAGGGTTTAGCTGATCATCATATTTGGGGTCAGAAAGGAATTTTCCTCCAGGGCAGATTGGCAGAAGCCTTGGGGTTTTTTCGTCTTCCTCTGCAGTCTTGGGCGTGGGTCATTTGCTGGAAGGTTCTGTGCACCCTGAAGTCTTTAAACCATGATTTGAGGACTTCAATGGCTCAGACATAGGTTTGATACAGGAGTGGATGGGTGAGATTCTGTGGTCTGCTGTGGTGCAGGAGGTCAGACTAGATGATCATAATGGTCCCTTCTGACCTTAAAGTCTATGATTCTATGATTCTATATTACTGAAAATAAAAGGAAGATTTTATATATATATATATATATATATATATATATATATATATAGTCTACAGAAGGGTAAAAGTAGAATGGAAGGCCTCTTGCAAGCTTCTCCATGGTGTGAGTGAAGGCTATGACTCCATAATAAGGTTACAGAAATGATACATGGCCCAGTAACACATTAGACATTCTTTATTACAGATCAGGGGTGGGATTTTTCAAAAGTCCGAAGTGACTTAGGAGCACAGGTTTTATTGAAAGTTGCTGGGACTTGTGCTCCTAAATAATTTGGCCACTTCATAAAATTGCACCTCAACTCTTTTACAGACAGACCCAGGTATTCAAATCCCTGTTTCTTAAAAGAGTTTGGGTGATGCAGTAACTTTGTTACATCACCTTTCTTTTGGTGGAGACTAGTTCTTTTGGTGGAGAGATAAGTATCATTCAGAACATATGTAAACAACATCTCTTTTGGTTAGTCTGTAAAAATGTAATAAGGTGGGGTTACAGTGCTTATCCCTCTTGGGAATCTGTGCGTAGAAAATAAAACAGCTTGATTTGTGACTATTAAAATATGATAGCCCTTGAATGGTAATAAGCTTCAAAGCATTTTATTAATTAAATTCTATCTCAGAACAAAAGTACAACCAGTCTCCATTGCCTGATTACTGTAATCCGAATCACAACAGAATAGTGACCAAACTTTGATTATAATTTTCTGAAAACACACATGCTGCGTGATCTCACTCACAACCATGCATCTGTATTATGGAAGCATTAAGTAAGTCTAAAGTTAAGGGTGGATTCAGATTAGTGTGTAAAGTACTATTAAAATCCCTCCATTTCACATGCTAATGGTTAAATTTAGTCTCCAAATTTAACACACTGAGAACCCCAATCCTGCAAAAGTGCGCTGCATGGAAGAACCGCTTTAGTCCTTTTGGTGGAGACTCGTTGATTTGTAACACGGGTGCAGAGGTTTTCCCTGCACAGAAAAACTTGGACCTTAAGCACATGCTTTACTGAATAGGGACGGCTTAAAGCAGGAATCGGCAACCTTTGGCATGCGGCCTGCCAGGGAAAGCCGCTGGCAGGCCAGGCTGGTTTGTTTACCTGCAGTGTCTGCAGTTTCGGCCAGTTGCAGCTCCCCGTGGCCGTGGTTTGCCATCCCAGGCCAATGGAGGCTGTGGGAAGGGCGGTCAGCATGTCTCTTGGCCCGCGCCACTTCCCGCAGCTCCCATTGGCCTGGAGCAGCGAACCGCGGCCAGTGGGAGCTGCGATCAGTGAACCTGCAGACACTGCAGGTAAACAAACCAGCCGGCCCACCAGCAGCTTTGCCTGGTGGGCTGCTTGCCAAAGGTTGCTGATCCCTGACTTAAAGTATATGCTTATAGTAAACACTGCTAAATTGAGGCCTAAATTCAAACATTAAAGTGTGAGGCAGATATTGTAACCCTGCGTGTTGTATAATATCTAGTGATTTTTGTGTGTTTTCTGGAAAAAAATGTGTAAAATTTGATGGACAATTTCATCGTGCTTTTAAAGGTAGTAGGGAACAGCCAGCAAGGACATTTTTTGTTCGCATTTTGTTTACAAGAAGCATTTTATTAGTGAAGTGCTTTGAACTTTACTTACATTTAAAGTGCTGTCAGCTCACAAACCGTCAAAACCTCAAGTTATGTTTTCTTTACCTTGAGACCCCCCAGAGAGAGAGAGAGAGAATTTCCTTTTGGATGTGTCTGCAGCGAGGTACAGCTTCACATGGGGAAATGGTGACGCTGAGGAACAAGCCCACAAGTAAACAAGAGCCAGAGTTCCAGTGTAGACATCTGATCGATAAAGCCGGCTTCGATGGCCGAGATAGCTCTGACGCCAGCCAAAATGTGACTGTTAGAAGTTGTAGCTGCCTACAATGATAGTTGTTAAAAATGTGGCCTGTAGCACCATTGAGGCAGGCAGTATAGGGCTAACATACTTCTCTTTTTGAACAAGCATGGCTCTGTCCAAAAATCCCTCCCGATCTTCTTGTCAGCACAGAAAGGGCAGCATGCAAAAAAAAAGGCGGGGGGGCGGGGAATAGGCTATTTACTTAAATAGCAGGGGATATGACTTTCTGTCCATTGCCCCTGCTGTCTGATGAGTGGTAGAGCCTAATGGCTGGAGGCAAAACTAATACTTGGCAGTGGATAAGACGCAGAGCAGGCTGTCTTGTAATAGAGGCTGGCTAAAGTGCTTGCTTTGTGTCGGGGTTGCCAGATGAGTTCATCTTTTCAGGATTTGTTTGAATACGCTGAGAGATAAAAGAATGAAAACCAATCCACCTCTGCACAGGCAGCCACTTTGTTTAGCAGGGGATACTGCAGAAAGTGAGGCTGTGTACCGGGCGCATAAAGAGACTCTTTAGAAAGCTATCCGGAGGCACAGCCTTTTCATATGAACCTTTTTACTGTCTCCTTTCAGTGTGTTTTATTTGCCTTTGGGCCGTAGACGAGTTTCCTTTTCAGCTATTGCATGGCTTTTAAAAGCCGTTATTAGGCCACTCACCCCCAAAGAAAAGTGAGATTGCAGGGGAGACTTTTAGCTGCCTTGTCCGTCTAAAACTAACATCCGTCTCTGCTCTAAACAGAGGAGATCTTTCACATACTTTTTCATTGCTTACCTCCCTCCTTTTTGGATATCCTTGAAAGGAACTGAAATGAGGGAAAAAGAGATGAAGTGTGTTGGCTGGTTGTTTTGGATTAGAGATATTGAGTGGGTGTGTGGATGGATGTGTGTGTACACACCCGTTTGGGGGTAATTGATTCTCAAGTCTTATCTGGAAGTTCTTTTAATAAAGGCATCTAATCTCCTGCCTTCATCAATGGTGATGTAATGATTAATTAGGAACATCCTAGGTGAAAAAAAAGTCCCTTGTTTACACTACTCCAGGCAGGGAAGAGGAATTCCTGTCAAATTATTGCATATTCTTGGAAAGTATGCATACTATCGGGGACACTAACAGCCTGCTATTAGAGCTGGAAATTGATGTAGAGCGTGTGCTGCATTCCTTCGTCGTTGGTTTTATTGGACAGAAGGCAGAGCAATTTGCAGTAAAGAATGGAAAACACCTATTAAAAATGTCTAATGCTGGCTTTTCTGAAGAATTTTACTTTTAACTCAATGCAAAATCAAATTTTGAAGTTACCTTCTTTAGTTTGTAGGGAAATTTAGGGTTAAGTGGTAATTTCTGAAAAATATAATAACAAAAACTACTTACCTAATGGGCAAACAGGGCTTTGCAGAGGTTATGAGGTTAAACAGATGCAGAACTCTGTAATTGCTACCAGGCTCCAGACCTTACAGATGAAAAGCCACAAACTTTACTGTAGCTCAGTCTATTGGTATGACTAAGACTTCATGTGGGACAACAAAACTTAACAGTTGGTGTGGGGAGGGGATCAGGTACATTGGGCATCTCAGATACATGATATTCTAGGGGAAAGATGATCTAGAAAGCTAGCAAAAAGATACAGTTTTTCTGCACAGCAAATGATGTTTGTTTACACTGTACACCATGAAAGATTTAATTACAAATGAAATTCAGCTGCTCAATACCTGCTTTCTGTTCTTTCTACTATAGTTCGTCTGTTAGTCGTCCTCTGCTCTCCTCGTAAAGTTTAAGCATTTCAATAGAAATATATAACTGTTTGTTTTAGTATTTTATAAAGAAGAAAATGGGCATGCAGACCTGGAACAAAATCGTATTCTCACTGGATGGGAATGGACAGAGGGAAATTGCAATGTAAGGCCAGGTTGGTTATACTCATTCCAAACTCCTTGAATTCAGTGGGTTGTACAGACATAACCGAAGATAGAATTTGATTTGGCTGATAGTGTTTTGGAAATCCTTGATTGGATGAGTTGTTAGTCAGTACAGATTTATGTTAATATGACTGACTATATTAATGCAGTTTTGCAAATACTAGAGGTTCAGAAACTTCTTTTTAACTAGTTCCCTAAGTCTTACAATTACTGTTCTTCATTCTGATTAGAGATTTGTGAGGTTGAAGAACTTGCTATGTCGCATTTGGATCTAAACAGATCTTTTTATGAGTCAAAATTCACTTTGAATCTTCTTCCCTTACTCACTCTCCTAAAACTGCATGTTCCCATGACTAGTGCCTGGCAAGTGATCATGGCATGTTTTGGAAAGAGCAAAGTCCAGTTGACAGTATTTATTGATGTGCTTGGATACGTGTTCATCACGGAACTGTGGATGAAGTCATTACTCTTCCAGAGTAAGCGTGCTGATCATTTAACTCCCCCGTAAGCCATGGGCTGTAGGTTCTTTCGAGGTGGTAAAGGAGATAGAGGCTTTTGGTCAAAGGGTTAAAGAAAAAAAATCTTCAGTGTTTACAAATTCATTGTGCTGTGAACAGTCTGGAGAACTTGGAAGGGCCCTTTATGATATAGTGACTCACTGAGCTGTTTCCAGCCCTGTAGGAAGATGGAAGGGAAATTTGCCGGAGTTGGGATTCATTTTTTGCTTTGGAGCCCAAAGCAAACAGGTTGTAAGGGTGCTTTTGTTTATGTAGGTCAGTGCGATGTGTCGAGCCAAAGGGCTAAGTTATGTGATTGTGCTGGATGTTACTTCCCTAGAATAATTTTCTTAGTTGAACAGGAACTTTAACTTCCGCCCAAAGGTTTGACAATTAACTGTATTCAGTTTGACACAGCCTCTCCATGCTAACGCTCAGTGTGTCAGAAGGCAGTGGTAGATTTTTTATAGCTAGGCCTATTAATTTCTAATGCTGGACTTAAAAATTGTAATCCAAGAATGCGATATGCCATTTGGGGTTTAGAGATGGTGAAGGGCTAACCTTGTGACTGCCTGTGAGCTAGTCAAGAGCTGAATAAACCTCTCTCGTCTCTGGGTGTGTGCATATGAAGAATGGCAGGGGATACAGTTTTAAAGACATCATCTGTAATGTATAGATGAAAAACATGGGTATGACTTCAATGTCAGAACAAAAGACTCCCATTTTCTCAGTCCAGCCTATATAACTTGCTGATTTTCTGGATTCAGGCTGAGATTTTCAAAGGCACCTAAGTGACTTAAGCAACTAACTCTCAGTTTCTGTGGGATTTGGGCATGGAACTTCCTGATGCCATTTTGAAAACTGCAGCTCCAACATTAACCTCTCGCTAGTTATTCCATTGTGCAGCTGTTTGTCTTTTGACAGTGATTCTTATTGTGAAAAGAAAAAAGATCGATAAGCAGTCGTTTAAACTTATATTGTTGTTTTCATTGTGACAGTAGTTCCGCTCATTCCACTGCTGGATTGAAACCTTTTCATAATGATAGGTAATGTACTTGTTTTTAAAGTAGGGGTGCCATAAAGTTGGACAAAATTTTCCATCCAATTGCTGCTAAATTCCTGTCTAAATTAAGTGGCTTTTGAAAGACTGGCAAGGGAGGTGACACACACCAAGGGATGGATCAGTGGTTATGGAGTAGCCTACAAATGGGGAGATCTGGGTTTAAGCTCCTACCACAGATTTCCTGTTTGAGTTTGGGCAGGGAGCATAGCCTCTCTGCTGCCTAGTACCCCTGCTGTAAGAAAGGAGGATAATAATATTTCTCCAACTTGTATTGTGAGGCTAAATGCATTAAAAATTGGGAGGTGCTCAGACACCTTGGTAATAGGGCCCATAAAAATATGTAAGCTAGAAATTCAGTACCTGTTGTAAGACTCCTGTGTCAAGCGGTATGCAAGGGAAGGCTCAGTGTGTTTGGGTGCTGTTTTCAGAGCTGTGCTGTTCAGTGCTTATTACATTCGTTATTAGGGACCTAATTCACAGGTAGCTTGAACACAATTGAAGGCATCGTAATCCATAGTACATATTCAGAAGCATTGTATATTATGCTGAAGATCAGGCACCATTCAGAAAGGCCCTTCTTCTTCAGCCTGGGCACTCATTTTCTCAGGCTGAACAGTGGACGTTCCAAACAGGAAGCATGAAAGGTATTTCCAGCTCAAATAGGAGAGCACTTTTAATACTCATTCCCCTTTTAATTGCTTCAACAAGGAATGGGCCAGCCTGCGAGGAACGGCGGCTTGCATTAACTTCTAACCTGACCTCCCCTCGTGCTAATTACGGATCTAAAAAAATAAAAACTGAATCAGTACTAGCACATGCTCTCATTTATTTTATTTATTAGCACTTCTAAGGGGTCCGTCGCCATAGTAACCCAGTGCCATGCAAATATTCGTGAACTCCGGCTCAGAACCCCACGGAAGTATTAACATCCCCATTTCACAAGTGGGGGATGGAGGCACAAAGGGTCAGATTTTTAAAGGTATTTCAATACCTATCTGTAGAAATACCCTTACGAATCGGCCCTGAAGTGACTTTCCCAATCCGTAACAGCAGACCGGCTCCGTTGACTTCAGGAAAGCTACGGTGACTGGTGTACGTTGGTGTAACAGAGCTGGACTTGGTATGCCATTTGTTACAAAGGAAGATTTTGGTGGAATTTGGGCTCCTGGATGAGGAAGCTAAATATCAAAGGTAGCTCAGGAATGGAGAATGTGTTAGTGAGAAACAGGTGTATTTATTGCTAAACTCACGAATGTCTTATTTTCTGTATATATAATACCCTATACCAACAAAATTAACTTACCATTGCCAGTATTTCCCTCCTGTCCCTCCCCTTTTCCCCCATTGCTGGTTGAAAGATACTGAGTGTTACTGGATGGGCATTGGGGTGGAGAAAAAGGGGGGAAGCTGCAGTGAATCCAGTGTGTGTTTACTGCTCAACCATCCCACTTGGCCTAAATGTAACTCCATCCCCAACCTCACTCTCAGGGAAGCCAGAGCTCTTCTGCACTCAGTATGTATAGAAATACAGTGCTTTCGCTAATGCACACCAACTTTGAGCTTTCTACAGCAACTTCCTTTGTCTCCTTGTTTTGGATTTTTAGCCACAGAGCTGGGATTAGGAGATCAAGATATGTGCTGCTACTTTCTTTTGTTCTTGTGAGTAAGACATAACCAGCAGTGGTTTTTGAATTAACCTTTCTGTTTTCCCTTTGTTGGCCAGGCCGCAGTACACAGTGGAGCTGGGGACCTCTGTTTCCTTGCAGATTCACCAAGCCTCACTGATAGAATCAAATAAATTTTTGAAACAAAGGTCGTTAGGAAAAGACTAAAAGAGCTACATCTGTATAAATTGGTGAAGGGCTCGTCTGCACACACAAACCGTAAAGCTTTAACAGTATAGTTAAAGCAGCCCAACCCCCTTAATGTGGATGCAAGGGAAGGGGAATATACTGTATTGGTATAAGGCGTCTTCATACCAGTATAACTGTGTCCACAGTGGGGGATGTGCCAATGT
This sequence comes from Chelonoidis abingdonii, assembly GCF_003597395.2. Classification (NCBI taxonomy): domain Eukaryota; kingdom Metazoa; phylum Chordata; order Testudines; family Testudinidae; genus Chelonoidis; species Chelonoidis abingdonii. Next base: position 81,307,470 of record NC_133777.1, read on the forward strand.
AACTACTTGAGCAAAGAATCACACCCCTAACTGAAATTGTTAGAGATACAGACCAGGTCACAGAAATGATTCACAGAATAGTGCAGGTAGTAATGAGATAAATAGAAAGTATTTAGGGTGGTACAAGGAATATCACTTGGAATAATAGGGCAAAAGTAAGAAGGGAGAAATTAAGGCCGAATATCTCCCTGGGGTAGGGGGGAACCCCATTGCTAGGGGCTGTACAAACTAGAGTAGAAAATGTACTGTTGAGAACAGTCATGGGAGCTGGATTAACTAATAGGCCTTATGCATGTTCTGTTTCTAAGATCCTGAGAAGAAGAATCTTAGCTGAAGTACATCGCCTGTGTAATGTAGGAGTAAATTCAGCCCCAGGATCCTACCTTGTCTTCCATCCAAAATTTTAGTAGCTTGCTTATCAAAGGTGCTTGGATGAATTTTTTTGTTTAAGTGTTAGAGCTACTGAGGGTGCAGCTTCTGAGAAATCCTGTTTACAACCAGAGCAGTCATGGAGCCAAAAGATGCTTTTAGCCCTGTCTAGCCTTTTATGGAGGAAGTTGGAAAACAGGTTTCAAAAGCTGGAGGACTCTGAGGGTGAAATCCATGCCACATTGAAGTGAACAGAGTTTTGCCCTTTACTTCAATGGGGCCAGGATGTTTCCTTGAATTTTTAGTAGTCGCTGGGCACTGACTTGCTCCTTTGTATAAGCCACCTTAAGCAGCAGGGAATCATCTAGCATGTCTTGTTCCCCACAATGAAAATTCCTTCAAACCTCCGGGTGGGGACTCTGTAGAAACAGGGCTGAAGCTTCTGCTTGGCAGCCATTCACATGGATGCATGAGTGTGTTGGGTCCTGGAGATTCTATATACAGATGTATGAGGGATGGGGAGAGCCGTTCTCATACTTCCGTTGAGGTTGGTGTGTGTGACAGCTCATGAGCATCCACATAAAGGGGCATTCCCCATCCTTATCTTGCAGCAGTCAGTGCTTGCAGCCAGATTTTTGCCAGGCTTCTCTATGTTTAGAGGTGGAAAAGCCTGTTTACCTACCATTTTTCTCCTCCTTCCCGCTTCCCCCTATTAAAGTTGTATAGTTACAACTCAGGATAAACTCTTAACAAAGCAGCTTAATTCAAAGACTGTTAATGGGAAGGAAAGCCCATTCCACTCCAGGGTAATTTGAGAATGAAAAGAAATGGGGCTGTAGGCCTGTGCTTTAAATCCGGTGCCTTAATAGAGTCTCTGAAGCAAAATAATGGCATCACCCTGTGTGTTAGTTAATCAGATTTGATGGCATGAAGGCAGAGAGGTCAACAGGCTACGGTCTTGTGATATATTGTCAGGGAGCTTAATGCAGGGTATAGAACAAGGCTGAGCTCCTTGCCGGGTTTATAGCTCTGGGACCCTTGCCCAGAACAAGAATGTTAGGCGTATTTTATACAGAAGTGGCCAAGTTAGATTGGTTATGAAAAGACCAGTCCCCACATGCAGTAACAAATGAAGTAATTGTTTTCTTTAATTTTTTGTTTGCTTATTTATTTAAGCATGGCACTTGTAGCTAAACATAGTTTTGCCAACAAAGTAAACCATTTTAGGACTAAACAAATCTGAAGCAGAAAAATCTTACTGCAAAGTTAACCTCCGTAAAAAAAAAAAAAAAGAGCTTTGTATAGGTTAAGGAAAGTATGCGTAGCTCACTACTCTGATGGGTTTAATCTGTGCTCTTCGTTAGTATTTTGAATGCTGAGAGAACTCTGATGTGGAGCACGTATGCTGTATATCAGTAGTAGCTGGAAGATCTAAGCTAAAGCTAATTGAAATGCAGCTGACTCAAATAAAATGGAGACTATGGATGAAGAATCTCTGTTTATTATACGGTCATCCTTGAAATCACAAAGTGGATTTTTTGGAAAATAGCCTGTAAGCATCAGGATTACGTGTTTGGAAAGAGCCTGTTTCACCTTTTAGGGCCCCTTTTAGAGATGTGAATTCCTGTGCAGTTTCTAGAGGCACTGTAAATAGTGATAAGCCTGAACTTTAAAGGTGCCTCCAGCTGTCCCAATACTTCCATTCTTCATTGAACATGGCTCAGAGAAGGAAGAGGCCTTCCTGTTGGTCAGGAAGATGAGTAATTCAATGTTATATACAAATATTTGTATAGTTTTATGGAAAATATTATACCCTTAGCATGAAAGGGTGCCTCACATTTCTTATTCTCACTAGAATGACACCAGAGCCTTTGTCAGAGATTGTTAGCCAGGAGAAATCTTCCAGAATATACTTGCATTCTAATCCTTTATCTCAGGTGTAGGCAACCTATGGCACGCGTGCCGAAGGCAGCACACAGGCTGATTTTCAGTGGCACTTAGACTGCCCGGGTCCTGGCCATTGGTCTGGGGACTCTGCATTTTAAATGAAGCTTCTTAAACATTTAAAAACCTGTATTTACTTTACATACAACAATAGATTAGTTCTATATTATAGACTTATAGAAAGAGACCTTCTAAAAACATTAAAATGTATGACTGGCACGCGAAACCTTAAACTAGAGTGAATAAATGAAGCGTCGGCACACCACTTCTGAAAGGTTGCCGACCCCTGCTTTACCGCGACAGGTAATAACATTTCATAGGTATATCCGTGCATTACATGTCAATAAGAGTTTGCCTTTGAAAATCAAGGTACATTGGTTTATATGTTCAGTTGACTATGAAAGTGAAGGCCTGGCTGAAGAAACTTCTGTTTTCAAAAGTGAGTGGGAAGAAATTTCACAGATATTTTGTGTCCTTTAGTCTCCTAGATTGTCAAAGGAGAATATTAATGTTTAAGTTAACATGGGAGTTTATTCACTGATAGTCTGACAAAAATACTCTCTCCTCTCCCCCCGACATCAGGTGTAACATGAAGGAACTTGCTGTGGTTCTGTTGGTACTTGAGGGAAAGTGCAGTTGGCTGGCAGATGTGTGATACTAAAGTCAGAAACCATGCACTTGAGTCACAAGAGCTATAGGGCCTGTGACCGTCCTCACCTTTAATATTGAAAAGCAAACCATGGAGGCTATAGATCCCAGGCTCCGGTGTCCCAGGACAGAGCACTGCATGCTGAGACTTGTAGTTTCCTTGACCCCTACCCATAGGTTAAAGAGGAAGATCTCTACTGTCGGCTAGTTTTCCCATTCCTCCAAAAAATTTAAGAGGCTGTTAATGTCCCTACTCATGTGAGTTAATATGACTCACCTGACTCAGTGTTGCATGTTCAGCCCCCTAACTTGTAATCAGTGCTACTAACCAGCTAAGAGTTTGCACATCCTGTTACATTTTCATTTTGTTTCTCCCAACCCACCACCCAGTCTGACCTTTTTGGTTTGTATCATCCTCCTGCTAGGTCTTGTCTTTCGGACTGTAAATTCTTTGGGGCAGAGACCGTTGTTTATATATCTGTGTAGCACCTATCACAATAAGTTTGCTTGTGGCCTTTAGGTGCTATCACAATACAAACGTTAAAGTGTAATGTGTGAGATCTGCAGGATCCTGACAAGTCGCAGGAATGGCCCACAGCTTAGACCGTTCAGATGGCCCTGATCTAGGCACAGAGGGACTGCTGTGGGATTGGCTTAGCTCGGGCTTTCTTTCCTTGTGTCATTTTCAAGCGATAGTAATGATTAAATGGGTTATTTATTTGTGTGTATCTTGAAATAGGTCAGTGCTATAGCAGCAGCCTTGAATGTGTCTTTGCTTTTTTTCCTTCACAGATGCCAGTATGTCGCCTGATGCCATTAAGCAGAGCCACTGGTGTAACGTTGCCTATTGGGAACATCGGACTCGTGTGGGACGCCTCTACACAGTGTATGAACAGTCTGTCAGTATATTTTATGACCTACCTCAAGGAAATGGCTTCTGCCTCGGACAGCTAAACCTGGAAAATAGGAGTGAGACTGTTAGAAGGACTCGAAGTAAAATCGGCTATGGGATTTTACTTAGCAAAGAACCGGATGGTGTGTGGGCCTACAATCGCAGCGAGCATCCTATCTTTGTCAACTCCCCAACACTGGACATTCCCAATTGTAGGACTTTAATAGTACGCAAAGTAATGCCTGGCTATTCGATAAAAGTATTTGACTATGAGAAGTCTTGCCTCTTACAGCACGCCACGGATCTGGATTATGCAGATGGGCCCTACGACCCAAACAGCGTTCGGATAAGCTTTGCTAAAGGATGGGGGCCATGTTACTCGAGACAGTTCATCACGTCATGTCCTTGTTGGTTGGAGATATTACTCAGCAACAATAGATAACAATCAGCCTCTGCTGAAAGGGAAAAAAGAGAGAGAGAGAGCAAGAAACACAGACTATCCCAAATATCATCTACCTAGATTTAATATAAAGTTTTATATATTATATGAAAATATATATTATACTTGTAATTATGGAGTCATTTTTACAATGTAATTATTTATGTATGGTGCAATGTGTATATGGACAAAAAAAGGAAAATGCACTTTGGCTTATATAATTCTTACAATACAGATTTAAAAAAATTATACAGCAAAAATAGGAGAGAGCCCTAATTTTGAGGTATGGTTTTTTGAAATATTATTAATACCAGACAAAAAGCTAATACCAGTCACTCATTGATAATAAAGTATTCGCATTATAGGGGGGGTTTATTGTCTTTTTTTTTTCTCCTCCAAAGAGAGAAGAACAATTATTTTTCTGTCTTTAAATAAAGTTCTGAGCAGTCTCTCCTCAGGCATTCTGGAGTCAGTTTAGATTTTTGAGAGTGAAGATTGCAGGCTCGAATCCATGCCAGTTCATTTTAAAGAAATCAACTCCTTTCTGACTAGAGGGCTCCAGTTGTCTCCAGTGCTTCATACATGAAGGGAGGCCAAGAGCAAGAGGGTGAAAAAAAGGATTAAAGAAAATCTGTTTAGAAATGTAGTTTTGTGTGTGCTGGTCTGTATTCCAGTTGGTAAAACAAGTACGCTGATTGGGATGTAGTGAGGGGTGTATGTGTGTACACACACATTTAGCAAATTAATGGGTGACAGGATTGATGGAAAGGACAGAATACAATCAGGGGCCTGGTCCTAAGAGATTAAGTCCATTGGGATCAGTTTGCAGTATCAAGGCCTTGTAGCTATTCAGTCTCTCTCCAGTTCTTTGTGGAGAAGCCCAAGATTTTAAAAAGTGACTGGCAGTTTTGGGTGCCTCCATTTTTGGAATGCACAACCTGATATACCTTGAAGCAGCCTGAATTTCAGAAAGCTGGGAATGGGCGACAAGGGATGGATCACTTGATAATTACCTGTTTTGTTCATTCCCTCTGGGGCACTTGGCATTGGCCACTGTTGGAAGACAGGATACTGGGCTAGATGAACCATTGGTCTGACCCAGTATGGCCGTTCTTACATTCTTAAAGTGCTTGAGCACCCTTTTGAGAACATCATATGCCTTTTAAGTGTCTCAGATCAGGCACCCAAAAAGGGAGGCCTGCAAGATCTCCAGTCACTTTTGAACTACATTTGAGGCATTTTGGCCCCATGGTGTTAGGAAGCTTGCACTGCTGCTGTTCTAGTCTATATCTCAGCCACTAAGCTAAGACTGCAGAGCATTGTTGTAAGTGATCAGAAAAAGGGACTGAATAAAAGGCTCTTTCTGCCTTAGCAGCTCTGCACCCTTTGTGAATTCAGGGTAAAATCTGCTTACTTTTTTGATGAAAGATACGATTTTCCTACCTTTTATTCCTGTTAGCACTCCCAAGCCCACCCAGCTGTGGGAGAATGTTGGGAATTTTCTGGCTCCTGAATTGTTCTCAGTACAGTTGATAATTGCATTGTTCATTTCTAATGTGGCTACCTCTTGCCATTTGATTTTGAGTCTCCCAATATTTGTTTTCATAAATCCTCAGTTTCTGAAGTCCTGTGATTAGGTGAGAATTTCAGCTTTCATTTAAAAAAGTCCGTTTTTAGCCCTCATAGTTGCAGAGAAAAGCTTGAAAATATGACCCTGAAAAATTAATAAACTAGAAGGCACATCAAAAGAGCAACAAACTTATTATTTTTTTTCAAAATCTTATGAACTTAAGTCAATGTCATGATTTTGGGGGACCCAATCCAATATTTTTTTGTAGCAACGAGTGAGGATGCACAAGCCAGGCAGAGTACTGCTCAGTTCTCAAATCCCAGGGTGAGTTTACAACATAAAAACAGCCATACTGGGCCGGACCAATGGTCCATTTAGCCCAGTATCCTGTCTTCCTGACTGTGGCCTTAAAATAAGCAAACTTGATTGGGAAGTCAGTGAGCCACAAGCGTGGAATGCCACGGTGCCATTTTCACAGTCACTTTTCAAACTATAATCACATTTTACATGATACTTAATTGGGACCAGATTGGTTGATGCCATGCAGCATAAATATTAATATTGTACATCATTATTTTTCTGTTTATTTTTCAACTGTTGTTGTCAGGATGGTGTCAAAACATGTAAACATCATTTAAAGCCAGCTCTTGAGATATTGTACTGATCTTTTTCTTTTTGCCTATTTTGTTGCATAAGGCCATACCAGCTACATCACAGGCTACATCTGTCCCATGCAGTGTTTTAAAAGGCCGCTTTCATGTTATGTCACTTCTTTAAAATAAGAACAGTTCTCCCTCACTCCATTTCTGATAGTAATTTTGATTATTTAACTTTTTAAAAAAGTCTAATTTACTGTTGACCATTTATGATATTTACCTTTTTCAAAGTTCTTTTTGCCTTTTTCATAGTTAAAGTCCAAATCCCACTGAAATTCAGTGAGAGCTGGACACTGAATGCCTCTGCCCATTTGAAAAACTCCAGCCTTCATGCATTTTAGTCTATCTGAGCAATGAAAAAAAGAGTGGTTTGTTTCATTTTCTAATTCACATGCACTGGCAAATTCCTCGGTGTTCGGGTAAAACAGTATGGGGGATATTTTAAATCCAAACAACAAAAAACCCAAGCCAAAACCCTTCCTGTTTCCATTATTCATTTACTCTTTCATGTCATGAGAACAATTGCAGTGCTACATTGTATAAAACTTGTTCTTTTTTTATCATGCTTGTATTTAGGGCTTTAGTAGCCAATGGTCTCCTTTTAAGCAGGGCACCCACATTTTTTCACATGGGGGTCCAAAATGGCAGTTTACCAGAAGCCCAAAGGGGCTTCCATAAAATAGATCAGTTTGTACTACCTCTAACCTTTGATGTGGACCAGGTTCTGCCTGTGGAGACCACAAGTCCCAACATGCACTTCTGTATCGCCAAAGTACCCAGGACCCAAAGTCTGTGCAGGCCACTGCCCAGTAATAAAGATGAACTTACTATAGTGTAGAATGCCATAGGACATTCTCCTGCCCTCCCTGGCCAGATGAAAACCATGGGTCTGATTCTGTACTGCACTGCTCCTGCTGTCATCCTTTGAGGCCTATGCTACCATTCTGATTTGATAGCTTTACCACCGACAGGTGTAAATCACTTCCTAGACACAGCACTGCAAAGTCAGGTTCCATCTATTTATAACGTAATTACCTGTGATACTAATAACATCTCGGTTTTATAAAATAGAATGACATCCCATTTACCGTGCACTGTTTCATTTTTGCACTTCACTCAGCTTGGACAATGTTAGTGACTTTTCCTTGAACCCAGTTCCTGGCCAATATCACAGCTCCTCATGAAATAGCACAGTGGTAGCGTTCAGGTTCCCAGTGTGCAATGGAATGGTTACATCTAGGGGTTTTTTTTGTTGGTTGTTTTTTTTAAATTTCATGCACACTTTTCCATTAATAAATCTGGAATCCAATTTCAGTTGACAGCAACTCTTGAAATGTGATTTAGGTTTTAGGAAGAGGCTATGAACTAAGACATCCACTTTTGTTTTTCACTGCCAAGTTGGGTCCTTTAATATATTTAACTAGGACCTTTTAGTCCTTACCCTGTTCTAGATTCTCACTGCTTAAGTTAAATCTTCTGTGAACTCAAGCCCCTGCACTACTTTTGAACCTGACCATTGTTTGGTAACTATAAATCAGCACTTCCAACGGCCTTCATTGTGGTTTCAAACAGTGTCCTGTTAAAAAGACCTTGCAATCAGACCACCCAGAACTCACTTCTAGTCACTTCATGAGTCATGCTTTGTAAGTCCAAGAAACCCAGCCTAAACAAGATGGTTTTCAGAAGTCAGATAAAAATTGAGAAGAAAAGAATGTTCCCTCTGGCCTCTGACAAAGGTGAATAAGCGTCTCATTTTGCCTTTTCTGAGAATAACCTCAGCTGCTTTTATTTCACCAGTATTCCTTTTCTATATTAATTTAGTTTGGTAGCGAGTTAGCCAATGCAGTGGGCCTCAATTCTAGCTCAGAGGCACCAGCTTTCAGGGCAGCAGGGTAGATCAGGCTTTATGTCTATTTACATTCTTATTTCCTCAGCTAGAACTACCCACAAGGGTCACTTGTGGTGGGTTTTTTTTTTTTTTTTTTTTTGGTGAGTTGGACACCTGTTTTCTGGGAATGGGAGTGAGGCCCCAGACACATTTCACATAGGTGACCAAGCAGCCATCTAGTGATAAATGAGCTTACTACTAAAATGCTGGATTTGAACTAGCAAGTATCCCGGACTCCAGTTCCAACCCACTATGTCTTCCAGTTTTCCCTGTTTTCACACTGACTTTATGCTCTGTAGCAGAGCTTCCCATCAGATACTTTATTTCCACAACTGCTCATCACCAATGCCTTCTAAACCAGCTCAGTTATTTTCAAAGATTCAGACATCATCAAGCCAAAAATGTGCATTTGAATCATAGCATAGCTAGACAGTAAATCAGTCTGTCTTCCCCATGGTGGGAAGAGGCTTTCCATCTATCAATCACACATTGAGTTCTCTCCCTAAATGCATATGACATATACAAACCTGATGCAGGTAGCTGCAGGAGTTTAAGTGGCAAACTGCCATTAGCTCCACTTCATACACTCCCCTATATAAATGGGAAGATAACAGCCACCTGTTCCTAATAGTAGGGTTACCTAGATTTTCAGTTGTGCTAGTCTCTTAATACAAGCTCAGCTTCTCTCAGGCCCTGTTAGAACCATTGTTTTTGCCTTACTCAAGGTAGGTAAGGGGTCTTCTGTTCTTATCTGTTTCTGAATCAGAGACCAACTGCATAGTTAAGTTTGCTTCTGCTGGAAGAAACTGATTATTTTTGTGTTTGTGTGGAAAGTGCTGCTACCATGGGGAGGGATGGATGGTCTTATAAAGCCTGAGATATGTCTAAGCAGTAGTAGTGTTCTCTTCTGGTGCAAGTTAAATGGGTATAATGCGAGTATTCAAATCCTGCCTTAAAAGTGGGTGCCAACAAAGAAACCAGACATAAATAGAAATTAACCTCAGGTGTAAAGGTTGGCTCTAAACATCCCCAAAGTTAGATGGCTGGCTGGATTCAGGGGGTTGGATCAGGCCCATCACTAGAAATGCTACAGTGATGCACATTAAAGCTTCAAATAACAGCTGTGTTTGCTCCAGGCCAGTGTTGTGTTAATCTTCCCCTGCCCCAGTTGTTGAGGGAGGAAGTTGGTGTTGTAAGGCCCATGTTCGCTAGCCCTGTTCAAAGCAGTCTAGATAATGCAGCATGTAAAAGGTTAATGTCCTCTAGCACCTTGTTTACTCTGGTGCTCCTGCTGTTCCTGCCCCTCTCCCTCTGGTTTCCAAGCAGTCAGCACTGAGGAGGGCAGGCTGGTCCGCCAGTCGCCAGTGATGCCACGGGCCTGGTAGCTGTTCACCCAGCAAAACACTCCGATTCTTGACTGCAAAAGATAAGGGCAAAGACCCATTTGAATCTTTGATTGTGGGCTGTGCTGGGGACTTCAGTCACTGCATAGAGACTCTAGAAACCGTGGTTAGAGGCTTGACGTGGGCTTGGCTTTGGCCACTCAGGGAAATTTTGACCCATTTCCTGACTGGACATTGTGTACTTGTCATTTAATGTAGGGTCAGTGCCCCATGGCTGGGTCAGTTGACCCCTAAGGCAACTGAGCTCTGGAGGGAGGGAGGAAGCCTGGGTGAGTCTGAGCTGAAGGAGATGCAGCCCAAAGCTGGGAGCCCCAGACGAGCAGGAGGCTGGGACAGCAGCCCCTAAGGGAAAGAGGAAGATCCAGCCTGGTGAGCGGAAGCCAAGCCTGGAAGAAGGGGGGTTGCTGCGGGAGGGTGGATCTCCCCAAGCACAGTAGGACTCAGGCAGGGAGGCATAGGGATTGGCACCCGCAGGGAGCTGAGTGAAGGGCTGTGGGCAGACTGGCTGCTCTCAGGCAGGAAGCCCTGGATGGTGGGGCCCTGGCTTGGAGGCCAAAGGAACAGGGAATAGAGGTGACTTGGTGAGGATGTGTCTGGAGAGGAACTGGGAAAACTGGCTGTATCTTTAGATGTTTACTGCAGGAACTGGAAAATGGTTTTATTACAGGGTTAGTGAGGGGCTACTGCACTTGTTGATATGTATAGTGTGTGACCGTAGATGGGCTTGTATCAGGCCCTGAAAGACTGTTCCTTTCATGGATGAAAAGGGTAAACTGAGGCAAATGCCTGTGGTGCTTCAGCCTGCCACTAGGTGCCCCAGGCAGGGCCACCACATGACACGAGGCACAGGGAAAAGAACTCTCATGTGCATGGCACACCCTAGTGTTATCTCTTTTCCTGCCCTCAGTGCTTGTGTATGCAATGCACAAATTGACTATTTGCTGAAGAGCATAGGACAAGAAAATCCTCTCCAGAACGGGCTTCCCTTGACAACCAGTATAGATGGCACCAGGCACCTAAAATACCTTGTCAGTGGCAGAGAAGAGCAGTAGGCTCCAGGTGTGTCAGCAGCGTGAAGGTCTGGGCAGGAAACAAGGAAAGTTTGTCATCCCCCACCCCTGATGAAGAATTACTTGTATTTAGGGTGGGACAAATATCGAATACTAGGAATGCTTAACTACAACAACAGGGCTACGTGCCTCTCACACCAGTGACACACTCAGGAAGCTCCCATGTGTGGCAAAATCAGTAAGAACAGAACAGCCGTATGGGGTCAGACCAATGGTCCATCTGACAGTGACCAGTGCCAGATGCCTCAGAGGGAATGAACAGAAAATAATATATTGAGTGATCCATCCCTTGTTGTCCTGTCTCAGAGTGTGGCAGTCAGAGGTTTAGGGACACCTGAAGCATGGGGTCACATCCCTGATCATCTTGGCTAATAGCCATTGATGGACCCTAACCTCCATAAACTTACCCAATTCTTTTTTGAACTCGGTTATATTTTTGGCCCTCACAACATCCCCTGGCAATGAGTTCCACAGGTTGACTGTACATTGCATGAAGAAATACTTCCTTTTGTTTGTTTTAAACCTGCTGCCTATTAATTTCATTGGGTGACTCAGGGTTCTTGTGCTGTGTGAAGCAGTAAATAACACTTATTCAGTTTCTCCACACTATTCATGGTTTTATAGGCCTCTGTCACATGGGTGGAACAAGGCAAGGCGGTGGGGAAAGGGGTGAAATGGAGAGGGACTTGAGGCTCCAGTCAAGGCTGAGAGACCTGCCATGGTCCTAGCTGAGAGTGAGAGCTTGACCCTGGTAGTCCTCACTGACAGGAAAGGTTTCCTGACATTCAACCTGTTTTCCTTTTTCGTTCCATTACTTCTAGTTACTGCTCTTGAAAGTCTTTGGTAGATGCAACTGCCTACGTTTCAAAGGGAGCTTCACCCTTGTAAATGAGAGCAGAATTTGTCCCTCTTTCTTCACTTTTACTTATCAAGGGTGCTTTGGAGAGGTGAGCCTGAAAGGTCAGACTATAGTCAGCTCTGTCTATTCTATGGTAGTAGAGAGCCTCTTCTAATACAGAAAAATTAACCTCCAAAGCCTATCGCAGACTAAGCCAGGAATCGCACTTCAGCCCTATAGCTAGCAGCAGCTTCCTCTGGTCAGCTGTCACAGGCTTTTTTCCATTTCCATCTAGAAGAGTTTGTTTTAGCCATTTTTGTTAAAAGATGAATGCTAGGGCAACCTTTGGGAGCCTAGGACAAGATAAGTATTTACCAAGCATAGCAGTCCTCCAAAAGGTTTTGTGCAACTCTGTGATGTGATCAATCAACTTGCTAGATCTAAGAGTTACTTTTCTCAACATGAAGGTCTCCAGCTATTTCTTGTTGAGTGCCACCTGAGATGATAGGTGGAGCATATGAAACAGTTTGGTGTAAAACTGTCTTGAATTTTCCCTACCCACTTTAAAATCATTCCCATTTTTCTGTAAAATAAATGTGTGTGCAGGGAAATAATTATCATTTAAGATGGAAGCTTGTTAGGAAAATTTACTCACTACTATAAATAGCTGCCTGCAGCAGGGCCCACTGAACTAGGGCTGACACAATTTAATGACTGTGTAGATGGGGAGGAAGCAGTTTGGAGCCCTTTCTGGTTTTCAGGCACTATCACAAAGTTGTACTTTGGGCCCCACAGTCAGATCTGCCCAGGCTTGAATCTCCCAGCGGGTATCTGACTGCAGAATCAGTCCCCCATTTCCAATATTGCAGTGGAAAGTTCAAATTAAAGAACAAAACTTTTCAGTGGAATCAGAAACATTGAATTAATATTTCTCCTTGTATGAAGTTTAGCAAAAACATGTAGGCAGAGTGTTGCTGTGCAGAGTGTAGTTACTTGAGAGGATCCCTTTAAATGGGATAAAACTGCCTTTTAAAAAAATCTGTTCAATATGTTGATTTTGAATCAGCCAATTGCTGCAAAGCATTTTCCCCTGTGAGAGAGACATTTCTCATTCCTGTCTTCGATGCATGTTACTCGTTTGATTTGAAAATAACCTTTCCTTTTCCAGTGCAAATGGAATCCTTAGTTAGTCACTTAACACAGCTTCAGGTCTGCTTTGTGCTTCCTGGAGTGGCATGTTGCAGACTCAAAGGATGAGCATCTGGGTCCTGCCTCTGTACCTGTATTTTAAAAAAAAAAAAAAAGAGGTGGCGGTGGAGGGGGAAACAAAAATATTTTATGGCTCAGGTTCTGCATGTGGATGCTGCAGTAAGAAGCACTGTGCTTGTCTGCAGGACCATGTCCCTTCTGTTAAGTGGCTGGGTTTTGTGACTCTATGTGGGCACAGGGTCTATGCTAGGAGGTGTTGGATAGATCAGAGCCTTTGTTCTTTTAATGTAGCTCAGTGCAATATCCGTGCACCTATACAAAAGCAACAAATAAAAGATGGAAAAAGAAAACAACCTTCCTTAAAACCCCCCAGTTAAGGTCGCTAATGGCAACTACTTAGTTACTGACCTGCACTGATCAGCCTCAAATTCAAGGCCACAAACCTACACGGTTTTGCCTTCCATTGGTAATGGTGTGCGTAATTCCTCAGAATACAGCTCAGCATTTATAGATCAAAGTCCTCCCCAAAGGAGGGCAAGTATTCCCCTTTTACCAATGGGGACACCACGGCATGGATCACTGGAGTGACTTGCCCAAAGCCAATGGCAGAGCAGTGTCAACTGGTGAGTCATGCAGGGCAGGAATAGTCTTTGATCTGGGTTTGTGCAGCACCTGGTACAGCGGGGTTTCAGTCAGGATTTTGGTATTGCTACTAGAAAATGAATGTTTAATAACAGCAATAAATCTAAGGCTAGAACCTCAAGATCTCCTGGCTATTTATTACCACTGCTCAATCCCCTATTCCAGAGCCTTATCTACTAGGCAGCACTGCCTCCCAGTATATGGCACACATAACTGCTTTCTTCTTGAGAATATTGTAAGCACTTTACCAAACATGTCCAACTGCCAGTTTGACAAAATATATTAACTGGTAATATATTTTCTCTTAAAAGTATCCTCTCAAAGAAAACATTTAGGTACCATATATATTAGTGACTGGTTTGTGGGTCAGAGTTAAGGTTAAGTATAGTTTAACCTTTAACACATATACTTTTTTTGTACTTGACAAGATTGCATTTATTATATAGGTAGTGTGAAATTTATAGGAGCCAGAAAATGTGTGGTTATGGTTCATTGTGGGAGTTCTGCGAAAGATGGGCCAGTGCAGACACTGCTGTCACTTAACTACCTCAATTGTTATTTTACCATAAGCCATTTTAAGGGTAGCGTGCTGAATTGGAGTCAGGAGACTTGGGTTCAGTTCTGCAGGAGTGACGTTGAGCAAGACACTTCCTTTGTCTAGTCCATTGTTTCCTCTCCTATTCTTTGTCTTGTCTCATTAGATTGTAGGTTCTTCAGGGCAGAACTGTCTCTTACCATGGGCTTGTCTACGCTTAAAATGCTACGGCCTAGTGCTTCAGTGTAGACACTACCTATGCCGATGGGACAGCTAGTGCTGTCTACATGAGGACTTAGGTCAGCTTAATGACAATGCTCGGGATGTGGATTTTTCACACTCCGGACTGTTGTAGTTATGCCAACCTAATTTTCTAGTGTAGACCAGACCTTAAGTGTCTATACAGCATCTGGTTTAATGTGGCTCTGATCTCGATTGCAGCTTCTAGTTGCTACCATAATGCAAGTCTTTATTAAAAATAATTTTGAATTTGAAATAACCCAGGAAGAAACCTTTCTCTCCTCTCCTTTTAGGAGACTACTAGGTGCACTGAATTGCTAAACTGATGGAACAATCATGCAAGGAAGCTGAGCACGCCAGTCAAACGGCTGCAGTCAGGGCCAGCTCTAGGCACCAGCAAACCAAGCACATGCTTGGGGCGGCACATTTTCAGGGGCGGCATTCCGGCCACTTTTTTTTTTTTTGGTCGGCAAAAGCCTAGAGCCAGCCGTGGTGGCAGCAGCACAGGGGGTGCCCTAAGGCCGCCGCAGTTGACGCCGCGGGGGAGCAGCGCCCGCATCTTGTGGCTGGGCTGGACAGGCTCCAAGCGGGGGACACTTGGGCTGGGGTCTGCCCTGCGGGGCACACAGAGCTGCCTGTAGGGGCCGCAGCCGGGGCTGGGCAAAGTGGCCTGAGCTGCCCAGGCACTGCGGCAGGGTGGCCAGAAGCAGCAGTGGGGCCATAGAGGGTGGGGCGCTGCCATGGGGGGCCCATGTCCCGCTCTCTGGGGCTTTGTTCCCTCTGGGGCTACCCTGCCTGGCTCCTCAGCCCCTTGCTAGGGTGGTCTCCCAAGTCCCAGCTGGCCCTGGAGGCGGGAGCCCCAGGCTGGAGGGACCCTGGGCTGAGGCGCGGCTTGGGAGCCCTGCTGCTTACCCTGACCCTGCCAGTGCCGGACCGGCTGGAGGCGAGCGGGGAGTGGGCAGAGTCAGCACTGGTGGGGGGAGCCCAGGGCTGGGGCGGCAGGGGGTGGGGGAGGGCACTGGAGTATGGGGGGGTCAGAGCCCAGGGCTGGGGTGGGGGCAGCCAAAAATTATTTTGGCTTGGGGTGGAAAAAAACCTAGAGCCGGCCCTGGCTGTGGTTATACTAATGTGTCACAGCTGGTTGCTTCACGCCATTTTATGGAGCTTGTTCCGAGCCTCCTAACATGCTGTATCCAAAGGAAGAATTGGACAGTTAGAAGTAGTAAAAGATAGAAAGAGAAAAGAAGGTAAGAGGAGTTCAGTGTAACGGGGAAAAGGGACATTAGAAGTAGTACAGGACTTCTTCACTGCTCCCTTTTCTGTTAGTTCCTTCCCTTCTTTCCTGATCCCTTCGTTCATAGCATAGGAGGACTGGAGTTTTCTCCCCTGCACATACCTTTGCTCTTGAAAGTCGGGCACATGTGTTATGCACCCGCCTCACTGTTGAGGTGTAAGAAATCCTCCTTCAGAGACCTATGTGTCTTTAGGGGGAGATTTTCAGAGGCACAAGGGCTGTGAGGCTCCCAACTGGCACCCATTGACATTCTATGGGAATTGGGTGGCTAATTGCCTTAGTGCCTTTCTAAATGGTGAAGGTAACTGCTTAGCTGCCTTGTGGTATCCTAGTTCTAGTTTCTATATGGATGCCCTGTGGTCTTTATGATCAGATCTAGGAAAGTGTCTCAGTGCAACACTGCAGTTCACCGTTGGTCACCAAGGGTTATTTCATACCAAGTAGTTTTATTTCTGCTTTTCTAGAATGTTTTATCTTGTTGCTCTTCAGTGAAGCTTTGCTTGCTGCTTTGCTGGTAAATCAGTTATCACCAGGCACAAAATAGCATCTGTACGATGTACACCGTGGGAACAACCCAAAGTTGCTCTGCAACTAAACTGGTTTACAATTATACTGAATCCTATTTAATTAAAACACATAGCACATATATTACACAATAAACCACAGCTATTTCATGGATCAAATTAAGTTTTATTTGGGCAAATTACAACCTTTCTTACAGTTTTGCCTTTGTGAGACCATTCCTTTTTCATAAAAGCAAGCATTTTGGCAAACACTCTTGAAGTATGCATTCCCAAAAATTGCATAGACAGTTGCTATTTTTTTTAGATGTACGTGGCTAATTATCTTCTCCTATTTAGGACAGATTCAAACACGAGAGAGTTGTCGTCCTCCTATCCCACTCTTCATTCTGCTGGAATTTCTTATTCCTTTCCATTTTTTTATTAGCTTGGCTATGGAAGTCAGCAGAAAAACCTTCTACTCATTAAAAAGCAGAAAAGCATTTCCCGGAATTCTTGAGGAAATATGACTCACTAAATCACCCTCTAACAACTGCTTTGCTCACTCTGCTGCAAAACAAAGTAACTCAGTGGATAACGGTGGCTTGGAAGACGAAGGTCAAAAACAAATCTTTGGGAATGTGGATGCAGATCAGCTTGAACATAGGGAGCCATAAGGCATCAGATGACAGGACTAAAAATGTAGCCCAGTGAAGGGGTTGGAGAACTTGTTGGCTGGTAGTGAGTATGAAAAATGTTTACAGGCCCGAAAGAGAAATTATGGTTTGGGAATGGAGACAGTCTATAACCCAAGATTTCAGTGGTTCCTGGCCCTTCTTGTTTGTTTTTTTTCTGGCCATTAATTGCCTAGTGACAATCCCACACAGGGGATTCCCATTGACTATCCCTGTGGGTGAGGCACAGAGAAGATGTATTCCTATGTACTATGTCCTCAATCACAACCTTCTGGCTTAATTCACTAATTTCAGTCTTGTAGGTAGATTCTTTCCTTAGCTCTGCTCAGAATAACTTGCTAAATGTTACTCTTTAGTGGGCAAACAGGTTTGGATAAAATAAAAATAACTCAGACAACTCTTTGTGAGGCTTGAAAAAATGTTGCTTAACTGTTTTTCCTGCCTCTCTGTTTTCCGGTTTCAGTCGGGGCCAGAGGTAGAGCCACCAATGTTCTGTGAGAAAAGCTTTTCCCACAGTATTCTCAGCCAGGACCAGGAAATACAGCATATCTCACAAGTACAGGCTTCCTTGGGTGATATCCAGCCCAATTTGTAGACCAATGAGATTCAGGTAAGCGTCAGATGAGCATCCAAACATTTAATTTCTTTAATGAACTGAATGGAACCTTTGCAACTTGTAAGCTCACACTTTTTAGTCATCATTGCTCTTGGGGCAAGCTGGATTGATGAAAATGCATCTATTAATATTTGACTCTGGCTCTTTACCAGGCAAAGCTAGTGTTGAGATTCTCCTACTCTCCCGTTCCATACCATGGCAAAACATTTGCATCTTCTCATTTCTCCATGGCCAGAAGTCACCACAAAGCAGAGCACTTGAGGGCAGTGAAAGAAGGAAGGATGGAAATACAGGGGGGATCCTGGATGTGTGCCCACCAAGCTCCTGAATTGTCTTTAAAATGTCTGAAAACTAAAGTTTTAGAAAACTAGAAAAAGGCCCAAGTTTTAAAGTTCCAATCTGGGTCTAGCATGACCCAAGGAACCTGAGTCTTGGGGGTACTACACTCCGCAGTGGTGTCCTTCAGATAAGAGGGCTTCCTTTTTCATGGTGCAGCTTTTTTTGGATAAAGTATTTGCTACTTAAATTGTATATTGCATCTCTCCACTATGGTGAGGGCACCGCATTTCTCCCCAGAGGCGTTTACCCAGCAATGGGGGATGAAGTGATCCATGGCTTGTAGTGCACTTTGGAATGAAAGGGGATGCATTAAAATAAGAGGATTACTTTTACACTCTACACAGAAGAGCCCTTAAATGAGGAATTGCTTTGGTTTTCTCAATCACTGAAGTTAGCCAGGTCCGAATCCCACCCTTGTTTTCACTGTACATCAAGAAAGAAGTGACAGACTCACGTTGGAGAACTACAGAGCAATCCTCAAAAGAGACGGGTGTCTGGAGCTCGGGCTGTGTTTTCTTGTCTTCTGTTGCCCATATTACACCTGTAACGCTGTTCTGGACAGCAATACTTTCACCAGTGATGTGGCAGCCCATTGCCAGTCGTGATTCTAAAATGTCTTTGTACGAAGCACTACTGCCTTCCAGAGAATAAACACTGGTTGTGGTATCATTTCCCAAAGTAGAGTGTTTTGACATGGCTGCCCAGGGTGTTGTGGGAATACGCCATAGGCATTAGTGTGTAGCGGGTATTTTCTGCATGCCTCTTCTAGTTACTCCTTTATGTACATGCCTGTTTGTGTACAGAGGTGTGCCATGGCCTCTACTGCTGCATGTGTGCCTAGAAGGCACCACATCTGTGTCTCCAGATGCTGCTTGATGATGATGCAGTGTCTCTAGCCTGTAGAAGATATAATTAATCCTGGCATCAGTCCAGGTTTATTGGTAAGCACAGCTGGCTGAATGAAAAAATTAATTGTGAATAAGTTATCCACCAATTGCAGAAAAATAATTGTAACTACTTTATCTGACAGACAGGGTTCAACCTGGTAGATCTGAGTGGGATGGAGGCGTTTATAAACTTCAGGATCAAGGGCTGAATACTCAAGACTACAAAAAGGGGGTTGGGTGGGGGGGAAAGACTCATTATTCCTGTTTTTACAAATGGGGAATTGACAGAGACTAAGTGACTTGGCCAGGGTTACCCACGGAGTCTGTGACAGAGCTTGGAATTGAACTCAGATATCCTGAGTCTCAGGCTGCTCTTGTGGCTAAGGCACTAGGAATTTCTCATTATGAATGTCTCTTTAATGATGTTTAGATCTCAGCCCTAATTTATTCTGGGGCTTTAAATAATAGCAAAGCAAATCCAGGGGTTTGGGTTGGGCCTATCTCTAGCTCTGATGGGTACAACAGAGAAACCTAGATTGCCTTCAGTACATGACCACTGCATTAGGAGCTCCATGACTAGACTATCTTGCTTTGACCCCTTCCGCTTCCTACTTGTCTGTCAAATGGTTTAACTTTTCCACTATGTGCTTTCCTCTCAAATGGCAGATTCTCTCCCTCCGCACTCCCCCTACCCACCCATTTGTTACCTAAAATACATCTTATTGTGGGTTGAGCTGAGGACTGGTTAACAGCTGTGAAGTGCCTTGCTCCCAAGTCTAATGACAGTGGCCCTTCTTGTAAAGTTTTTTACTCCATGGAATGTCAAGAATATTTCATGCTCCTTCTTATAGACTCATAGACTTTAAGGTCAGAAGGGACCATTATGATCATCTAGTCTTACCTCCTGCACAATGCAGGCCACACAATCTCACCCATCCACGTCTATAACAAACCCCTAACCTGTGTCTGAGTTATTGAAGTCCTCAAATTGTGGTTTGAAGACCTCAAGCTGCAGAGAATCCTCCAGCAAGTGACCCGTGCCCCATGCTGCAGAGGAAGGCAAAAAACCTCCAGGGCCTCTGCCAATCTGCCCTGGAGGAAAATTCCTTCCCGACCCCAAATATGGCGATCAGTTAAACCCTGAGCATGTGGACAAGACTCACCAGCCAGCACCCAGGAAGGAATTCTCTGTAGTAACTCAGCTCCCATCCCATCACAGACCACAGGGCATACTTACCTGCTGATAACCAAAGATCAGTTGCCAAATTAATTGCCAAAATTAGGCTATCCCATCATACCATCCCCTTCATAAACTTATCAAGCTTAGTCTTAAAGCCAGATATGTCTTCTGCCCCACTCTTCTTCCCTTATTCTTCCTCACACCCACCCCTTCTTCCACTCCAAACTACAAATAGAAAGCAGAGGAGGGAAGGCTGCAGAATTCCTGATGCACTGAAAGCTTTTTCCAGTCCTTTTCCTGCCTCCGCATCTGAATCCTTGTAAAATCTGGAAATCGACACAGATACAGGAGCATGGGATGTCCATTTGGTGCTAAACAGTTATGGTTTCATGTATACAGCTGTGGCATTTCTCTTGTTGGGATACCAATATGGGTGAATAACATCTTTGTTATGTATGGAAAATGCATTCAACCAGCCATTTCAACACGGCAGATCAGGGCTTGGGAAGAAGGGACCACAGCATACTGTTAGCTGTCATTGCAGCAGTGTTTGGGACTGCCACCTCATGGAACCCTTCTGAAAGTATACACAATATTTCACAAATTCCTTTGGGCACTATTGTCATACAGTCAAGAGCTATTATGATGCAGTCTCTGAAATCACATCTGCACTAGATGTTGTATTCATTTGTATTCAGTGGGACTATGTCCACAGCCCGTTGACTGTTTGGTAAGTTGCAAATGAAATCCATGGCATAAAACTTAATTATTTGGTGGTGGTAGCTGTCACAGTGAACAGCACCTCTGACTCCTCCTGCTGTCTTTGACACCCTCTTTTCTCCACTCCCAAACACCTGGCTTTGGCCTCTTGAGGGGGAATCATGTGACTCCTCCCATTGTTAGGCTGGGTCCTGAGTTTTGTTCCCCTGTGATCAACTATGATTCCCTCAGCAGGCCTGACTCCAGTGGCGGTGTTTTCTCTCCCTCCAGGACCAATGACATGTGTCCAGTGACCAGACAGCCATCTTAGAGTAAGGTGTTAATTTAGAACAAAACCATTTAAGAGAACACAGATCTTACAGATATAAACCAGTGTTGCCTTTACTCCTTCCTTTCCCTGGGTCCAGATAGCAATAAGCCTTGGGGAGGAAAACCCATTCTTTCAGACCCCTCTGTTGAGAACCTCTTTGTCAACCTGTCTCCCTGTCGGTTGACCCCTGCCCTCCTCTCCTCAGAAGGGCTTTTTAACTGATGAGTGCTTTGATCGCTGGCTCACATCCTGGGAAAGCAGCAAAGAATCCTGTGGCACCTTATAGACCAATAGACATTTTGGAGCATGAGCTTTTGTGGGTGCATCTGACGAAGTGGGTATTCACCCACGAAAGCTCATGCTCCAAAACGTCTGTTGGTCTATAAGGTGCCACAGGATTCTCTGCTGCTTTTACAGATCCAGACTAACACAGCTACCCCTCTGATACTTGACATCCTGGCAAAGTGAGGCTTATATCTTCATTGGAGACAGGATCCAGGATTCTTAAAGATGATGGCTTCTCTCACTGTCTTGTCATTGCTACCAGGTGTTTGTCTTGGAGGTTATGTATCTGGACCCATTGTGTTTGTTTCCCTGTTTGTTTTCCCCACAGCTCCCTATTAAGCTAGAACAACACAGTCACGTGGGAAAGTCATATAGCCCAACATACAATAACATGCCCAGCATGAACCAGGTCATCTACAGGGTTAATAAAACAATGACCCATCAGTATTGCTAGGTTATTACATAGCGATTCTCTGGCCATTGCAGTAGTACTTGTGACATACTGTCTAGGTCCTCAGGAAAGAGCTCACAGCCTGAGGATGGATAGACAAACAAGTAGCCATTGGCCAGGGAAGAAAACTAATGGGATTTTTCTCCATATATGAGCAAGATGCACAGAACTGCCTAGAGTGGATCTCTAAAAAGTGGTACCTTTAATAGACTAAGAGAAGTATTGGAGGATGAGCTTTCATGGGTGAATACGTGGGTGATGCGTCTGACGAAGTGGGTATTCACCCACAAAAACTTATGCTCCAATACATCTGTTAGTCTATGAGATGCCACAGGATTCTGTTGCTTTTTACAGATCCAGACTAACATGGCTACCCCTCTGATACTAGAGTGGATCTCATTGACTCGGCCAAAAAATCTCTAACTTGAGCTTTTGCTGCCTCCCCATGGAAGGCAAACAGTAGGGGAGGGGTTCTCCCTCCTGCTATGGCCCCCTTATGCTGCTACTGCAGCATTGGGAATGGGGGGAGAGACACAAAAGCCCCAGATCAAACACAAAAGCGTCCATGACATGGCAGCAGTCCCGAATGGGGAGGGTGTAAAGGTGGGTTCCGAAAGTTCACAGTAGCTCCTTGTGCCTGGGCTGTGAGCTTTGCGTTGTGTCTCTGAGAGGTGCAGCCCAGCCCCTCTCCCTCACTGTATAAATTCTCATCTCCCGAAACGTTTCCTAAACACTCGCACCAGTGTTGGAATGCATCCCACTGGGCCTGGGTCAGAGCAGTCATCCACCTGCCTCACACCCTTCCTGAAAAGCACAGTGGTTCATTTGCAGAAATTCTGGCATCTAGCTATCCAGCACTAGTGCCTCCGGCAAGTCGGGGGGTGGGGGTGGGGTTTCTATTAACAAGGGAATAGGTATTGCACTCCTAAAAGGACTCTCTTAATCCAGACAGAGGGTCTGCAACCTGATGCCCCTGGGACCTATAGTGCCAGTGGGACCTCCTGAACAGGAACCTCAGCTCCCAGGCTAAGGTTCTCTCTTAATCCCCATACACGGGTAGTATAGCCATAAAGCTTGGACCCTCAGAGGCAGTGCAAGTAACATCAGTAACTATTTGCACTGATTGCAGTCTGTACAGTTGAGTTTTGCTATTAGTCAGCTGTCCAGGCCAGGTGAAAGCATGTTCTGTCAACATTGCAATTCCTTTGATCTGCCATGGTTTCAGAGCAGAGAATGCACAGGTAGGACAAATACAGGGAAAAGAAAATGGGAACGGGGGAAGGAGGAGCTCTTGTAGATTCCAGGAAATTTAGACCCTGATCCCAAAGACACTTAAGCACGTGCTTAACTCACGTTGGATTACCTGGGTGTAAATTTAAACATGCTTGTTTTTGCAGGATTGGGGTGTGGTGGGTTTTTTAAATCCCATTTTGCAGCATTGACCGGTAGAAGCTCTTGCAGTGGAAGATGATTTAATTCTCTCTATCCATGGAATTTAAATACTATCACCATAATCTGAGCACTGAATGAGTTTATCTTCACAACAACCCTGTGAGGTAGGGCAGTGCTATTACACTCATTGGGGATCAGAGGCACAGAGACCGAGTGACTTGTCTTAGGCCAAGTGGGATATGAATGGCTGAGCAGGGACGTGAGTCCAGGTCTCCTAAATTCTAGGCTTGTGACCTAACCACTGGTCGTCTCTTCTGCTCTAATTATGTAGGCCGGCTGTTTTGTTGAGGGGGGTGTCTTCTTCCTTCTGCTTGTTGTCAAATGTAAATCATCATGATTATTCCTGGTTTATTTTAGGCCTCTCTCCAAAATCTTTGTCTTCTACTTTTTGATTAACTTCTTCTAAAAATAAAATAAAATTCAAGGAAGGTGTTAGATCTTAGCAATGCACCAGCAGAGTGGTGAGTTGTTACAATCTGATTAAC
Organism: Chelonoidis abingdonii; assembly: GCF_003597395.2. NCBI lineage: Eukaryota > Metazoa > Chordata > Testudines > Testudinidae > Chelonoidis > Chelonoidis abingdonii. The sequence continues at coordinate 81,331,027 of NC_133777.1, forward strand.
AGTACGTGTATTGGTAGGCATCTGTCACTACCAGTTCTCCTCCCATTTGTGTAAATGTTGAGGAAAACGACTCCCAACACCTAATGAGAGCTGAGGGCTAAGTGAAAACTCTGAGATTCTGTTGGTTAATGCACAACATCTGAAACCATTTTCACTGAGCATGCTCTGTGTGTCGGCAGTGGGGTTACTTGACACTTCAGTGGATGCTGCTTTGGAGCACAGAATTGAAACCACAAGCCAGTTTACAAAGAACATACATGATATCTGCTGGGAGAGGAATGCTCACCCTCCAAATCTAAAGGGCGAAGGAAAAAACCTGCAGATTTCTGCAAACTGCTTCTCTTCCTTTTATTTTTTTCTAAACAGTGTAACAAATGAAACAGACTGAACATCAAAATGCCATTAGTTTCGTTATTGCATGCCAAGCTTGAACACACAGGACTTCAGAGTACTCACAGCCTGAGCAGTTAACAGTTAATTATTACTGAAATGATGTGTCTGAGTTAAACTCTTAAAGGACTGAAGAATTATGGAACCGTATGGAGGGACACCCATTCTTGGCAAACACTTAAGTGATTCAAATGCTAGGGAATTCAGCATGGTTTTTTTCTTCCTCTTAAAACTTCGTAAGCAAGCTGATGGTCCAGATCGCATAATGTGGGTTGAAGAGTCCATCTATCTAAGGAACTGACATTATATTAGTTGCCATTTAAGCATGAACTACCTGAAGTTATTTTAACCCACTGTTATTTTAGAAACGACCAAGTGATTAATTTTTAGATGAAACTATTGAGTGTGATCTGAACGAGGAGTTCGCACCAGGGTTGGGTTCTGCTCCAACCCAAAGAAAGCCAGCAGTAGTACAAAATGGGAGTTGTACTGCCTTGCAGTGTTTGGTTGTTGAGCCCTCCTACTCCCCTATCTGTGTGCGGTGGCGGTCTCTTTGGGGTGTCTGTAGAACTGGTCAATAAGTAATTTTAAAAATCTATGCAAAATTGGGTTTAGAGGGAAAGTAAACTTTTGCGGGAAGTGCCCGGCCGCCCCTGAAGGCTTTCAATTTTTTTGTTGGAAAACGAAAAATTGAAAATTAATATTTTTTTGGCCGGAAATGTTCACTTTTATTCAAATAAAAGTTTTTCTACAGACCATTTCCCTGTCCATTTTCCAGCCAGTTCCAGGTGGTTTGTCTCTTCCTAAAGCCTAGCCAGTCTGTGCCCTCCCTGGGCATGTCTCCGCTGCAGCTGGGAGCTGTACTTGCGCTAGTTCCGCTTGAGCTAGCGTGCTAAGAAATAGCAGCGTGGATCTTGTGGCGCAGTAGGTGGCTTGGGCTACCAGCCTGCCAGAGCCCCAGGTCCAAGCTTGGATGGCTAGCCCGAACTGCCACCAGTGCCACAATGTTCAAGCTACTTTTAGCTCACTAGCTTGAACAGAGCTAGCATGAGTCTGTCTACCTGGGCTGGGAGGCTTGTTCCCAGCTGCAGTGTAGACACCCCTCCTGTGGCTTTGAAAATCCGTATAGTTCCTTTTCATCAACCATTAGCTGGGTGGGAAGACTCCACCTCCCAGAACACATGTCATCACTGCAAAGTTAGCTGGGTGATTGGCACATGGGTCTGAGGCCACACTGCAAAGCCAGATTTGAATGTGTCCACTCAGCTGTGTCCATACTGGGGCTGCAATCAGTCCTGTCAGGTGCTAGGACTTCTGGAGGCCTGTCCCCTGGTCCTGTGTGCTGCTGTATGCTGCACTGATCTATGATTCTTTCTCAGAGAATTGTGGGAGAACTTGTCTGTCCTAGGTGCCCGGGGCAATTATGGGAAGGCATTGGAGGACCATGCACTCAAGTTGTATAGCTTGTATCCTTGGTTCTTGCTGTACAATGGGCGGGTTACCAGCCTACATGCTAGATTCCCCTGAGCACTAGCCTCAAAGCACTGCTAAACTTGAGTGAGAGGGTTTTGTGTGCGGGAGAGAGGGAGGTTAGGGAATGCAAGAGGAAAAGAGTATAGGCTAACTCTGCATTGAAGACACCCTGAGTGTTGAGCCAACATATCATTGTTTCCCCTTCTGCCACAACACTGCCCATGAGCTCAGAAGGAAAAGTTGCTTTCTCTGTGCCCTTGAGCCATATGTACGTCATATACATCTTTCTTTCCAGGAGACAGCAGAGAGCTCTTTGCATTAACGCTGCCCATAGCTTTTCCAAGTTAAAGTCAAGCCCCAGTAGGGGGTTATTGTTAGTTTTTCACCTGAAAGGAAAAAAACAGACGAAGCTGATGATAAAGACCTCCTTTAACATGGAACCTATGCTAAAACCCTGCAAGCTGACACTGCAAATGTAACTGACATAGAAAAGTTTAAAAAAACAATGAGGAGTCCAGTGGCACCTTAAAGACTAACAGATTTATTTGAGTATAAGCTTTCATAGGTAGAAAACCACTTCAGTTGCATCTGAAGTGTTTTGTTTTTTTTTTACCCATGAAAGCTTATGCCCAAATAAATCTGTTAGTTTATAAGGTGCTGCCAGACTCCTTGTTTTTTTGTGGACACAGATTAACACAGCTACCTCTCTGATAATACAAAAGTTAAGTAAATCTAGTCGGGAAATGAAATTTCTGTCCATGAGAAATTCCAAAATTTTCTTTCATATTACTTAAGGAGGAAACGTCAAAATTCTGAAATATTTTGTTTCGGAACATCAAAATGATATTACCAAAATGTTTCATTTTAATATTGACATGCTTATTTTTAATGTTAAAACTTTATAATATGAACTATTTAATATAAAGTTAAATGTTAAAGTTGTCAGAACAAAATGAGAAAGTTGGAATGAAATATTCCATTTTGATTCAAATATTTGTGAAATTTTTCTGTCAGATTATATAGAAATTGACATGCTCCTCTTAAACATTTTGACTGTGACAAAACAGCATTTTCCAGCACAGAGGTGTCCTATTTAATATTTTTCTAACTACTCTATAATGTTAAGATACTGAACTTTTGTACAAGGTAGAGTGGTCTCTCTCTCTCTGTCTTTCAGTCTTTTGGAATGACCACATGGTGTCTGCCTCCCAGAGAGAAATTTATTACAGTGTAGTTAGCAGCTAGCTCTTTTATGGTTTCCCCTGTCTTCGAAGTAAAGCTCACAGATTGCAAAGAGGGCAGAGATAATTGATCAGATATGTCAAAATGCACATTAACTTTTATTTCAATGGATGCGTCCACTTAAGAGGTTTTTCACCTGCCCCAAGTCCAGTTTTGTCGTTCTGTCGCACTTTCCTATTACAAAGATGTTTTTAATCCCTATTGCTCCAAGTGAAAGATTTTCACCAACCTCAGGGAAAACAGACTGACCACACAGATATCCCAGTTGCTCAAAGACGTACCCCTGGGCACAGCTTGATTTAGCTGAATGGTCACACTGAAGTAAATGGGACTGCTCACGTAAGTAGTTGTGCTGGTGTTTTGTCTTTGCAGGATCAGGGCCAAAGTGCTGACAGATGCAGAAAGTAAACCACCCCAAATAACACAGCTAGTTGTTTCGGCCCCATCACTTTCTGCCTGAGGCACTTAAAACCCCAGTGCAAATGTAAACAAATAACAGTGGAAATCAATGTACAGACTAAACAGGATTGTTGATGGCAATTACATTATATTCCTAGTGTGTGCATGAAACACACATACACGCACACGTGCTGTTATACTTGACCTACATGATTTCCATTAAGTCCATCTTAAAATCTACCCAGGAGAAGTCCTCCACTGCCACTGTCCTGGAGTGGGTCTCAAATAAGGATCATATTCAAGAAAAATTCCCCACTGACTTAAGTGAGAATTTTGCTTAAATATGGGCTTCAGGACTGGATCCAGAGCTTTTAATGCAGATTGCTGAGTCTACTCGTAATGGTAGCTGGTTGGCATAAAAACCAAGTGATGTTATTTGTGACAGGTAGCACAGGAACCAGGTGTATGAAATTCATCACCAACCTGCCTTGCGTTTTCATGGGGGGTTAATCCCAAGTGTATTAAATATTGTATTTTAGCTATAAATAGATGTAGGTTTCATCTCCTGGCTAAGCAGGTGGGCTAGTGGTTCTGCAAACTCCCCTTCAGGGTCCGCATAGTGACGCCTCTTTCAACAAGATGCCACTCACCTGCAGGTGGCTCTGGACTGACACCCGTAAGTCAGTATTTTCTTTTCAAATACAGATCCCTGTCTACTCCCGCTGAGAAGTGTTGCTTGTCTCTTGAACTCTCAAAGAGTGAGGCTCAGCAACTGTGCAATAACTAAATACATTGACAGGACAGCTCCATGAGCAGGGCTGGCTCTAGCCATTTCTCCGCCCCAAGCATGGCGGCATGCTGCGGGGAGCGCTCTGTCGGTCGCTGGTCCCGCGGCTCCGGTGGACCTCCCGCAGGCATGCCTGCGGATGCTCCACCAGAACCGCGGGACCAATGGACATTCCGCAGGGACGCCTGCGGGAGGTCCACCGGAGCCGCCTGTCGCCCTCCCGGCAACCGGCAGAGCACCCCCCGCAGCGTGCCGCCCCAAGCACACACTTGGCGCGCTGGGGCCTGGAGCCAGCCCTGTCCATAAGAGCTGTAGGTGGCTGAGTCTGCCTCGAATTAACTGAGATGCATCCTGAAACATCCTTATTCTGATACAAATTTGGGATTAATTTGGGAGCAGCTCCGTGCTCTTCCCTGGTAAATGAAGTTACTGAAATCTTTGTGCTGTATCCCCTGACCCAGCTGTAGTGAAGGTGTTCAGAACACCATCCTTAAGAGCCAAGCTGCCTGGGTGTTCCAAAGAGACAGGGCCAAACTCTGCTCTCCACATTTACACTGCTATAACTCAGAGAACAGTTTGGCCCAGTTGGGTCCTAAAAGGGCAGATAAAATGGGGTCCTCTAGGAGCAAGAATGGGTTAGCTCTACATCCACGTCAAAGACTTGCCTGCTGGAATACTGTAAGGTACTACCTGGTGTGTGAGTGAGGGCTGTTGCATCTATGGGCTGGCCCACAAGGCAGATGAAGGAACTACCATTCCTAGCACCTACAAGAGTTCTTTCTTAGCTGCAGTGGTAGAGGCCTGTTTAAGAGCTGAAGAAGAAGAATTTTAATCCCTGTTCCTGACATGGGTGGAAGAGATTTGCCCAGTAGTTGCGGCTGTCACTTGCAGAGTGTGAATTTGTCACAATCCATTATATAGCACAAGCTTTAGCCAAAGATGGAATGCGCAAAATCTTCACGGTTCACCCACAATAAATGAGACGTGAGGTGACGAATTCATGCTTGCATCAACACAGGGATGGAATTGGTGTGGGCTTCCATTGGTCCTGGAATCCTTTCTCAGGCAAACCTCCCACTAGACACTGCCTGAGTCAGCATTGCAGGGAGAAGCAAGCTGTGCAAATGAAGAAAAAATGGCACAGATGGCTGCAGAACTTGAGACCTGGTGTCTGGGAGAGGTTCTCTTACTATGGGTATGTACAAGAGCTCAGCACCGGGGCCCTGATTCTTGTTGGCAGGGGCGGCTCTAGGCACCAGCACGCCAAGCGCATGCTTGGGGCGGCAAGCTGCGGGGTGTGCTCTGCTGGTCGCCGCAAGGGCGGCAGGCAGGTTGCCTTTGGCGGCATGCCTGCGGAGGGTCCGCTGGTCCCGCGTCTTTGGTGGACCTCCCGCAGGCGTGCCGCTGACGAATCTGCGGGACTGGGGACCTCCCACAGTCAAGCTGCCGAAGGCAGCCTGCCTGCCATGCTTGGGGCGGCAAAATACCTAGAGCTGCCCCTGCTTGTTGGGGCCTCTCTCTAGGCACTGTTATACAAATAATAAACAATAAAACCCTGCAAGTATGCCATGCATTTTCTAAACGTGAGCAATTCTCAGGGAGCGTGCTCATGTTCGTGAGCCTGCTTTCTTCCTCGCTGGGAGTCTGTCACAAAGAAACGTGTACTCTACTTAGACCAATAGCCCACTTCAACTTTCTGATCAACTGCTACATTTTCTGTCACGAGTAATTTCCACAAGGTGCCTCTTAACTGTGAATGCAGAGGTTGGGGTATTGTTAAAACTGAATGGCCTGTTGCCTTTGGTTTCTTATTTTTATTCTTTGTCTTGCAAGAAATGTAATTGACCCTGCAAAATCCAAGCCCTGTTAATGAGTCCCACCCTTGCCCCAAACGTACTAAAAGATTAGTTGAGATAAGATCATTTATACATTTTAAGTCAATTTTAGAGCATTATTTCTGCCAAGACAGTGACCCCTTGTGGATTTTACAAAAGTCTCTTAATCTGTTTTGCTTTATATCATCAAATTCTCATTTCAGACCTTCCCTTTGTCCCTTGCAATGCTGAAGTATCAGAAGATTTATTATTAAACAGAGGCTCCAGTATGATTTATGAAATTATAGCTGAAGCATATTGCGTGCTGGTTACAAATTGCAAACCTATTCTGTGGGACATGAGCTCCAATGAGCAGTGGATATATTACACTATAGGGAAAAAGAGTTTAAAACCAGCTGGCCAACTGTAACAACCACAGCCACTCTTCTTTTGATGAGAAGATGACCTACATCTGAGCTTAATACAAAACATGACGGATTGACACAGGGTTTCATAATATCTTATACAAACTGGATAACTTTCACTTGGTTTCCTGTAGCTGCCATTATAATTTTGAGTGGAGTGCTACATTCCTTTTCTCCTCTTCTTTCCTCACATGTCCTTTATTGTATTGGCTGCTTATGTCTGAGGACTGTTTAAGATGCTGTGCATCATTGCCCACCAACATCTAGAAAGGGGTTGGAGCTCACACTGTACATATGGGCAGTAAGTTTGAGAGGTTGTAAGGCAACAATACAGCACCATATGTGGAATCATCACTTTGGCTAAATCAGCTACCTATAAATATGCACCAGCTGTTAGTGGAGAAGAGGGAACTGGAACATATTATCAGGAAGGGTGTCTCTCTTTCTAAAATGAAAGCTCTCCCCTGGAGACTACTCCTTTAGCTGCTACTTCTAGCTCAACTGTTTAAGGAAAAATTACCTGAGTACCACATGGTCTTGACATCACTCTGGGCTCTGTGTGCATGCTGAAGGACATCCCTCAAGCTTCCTCCTTCCAGAGGAAGTATCAGTGGGTCAGATTCTCAGCTGGTGTAAATTGATATAGCTCAGCTGAAGTCTATCCAGATTTCAGGAAGTTTTTAGTCAATAGAACTGTGCTGATTTCCACCAGCTGAGGATCTGGTCCAGAATCTTTAGCCTATCTGAAATTAAGTTACTGGTTAGCGTTGGCCTAATGATTTGTAATAAATAATTCATTCAGTGAATTTTGCCTCCTCCTGGGGTGACCAGATGTCCCAATTTTTGGGGCTTTTTCTAATATAGACTCCTATTACCCCCCATCCCCTGTCCTGATTTTTCACATTTGATGTCTGGTCACCCTACCTCCTCCTCTTGTGGTGGTTTTCTTGAATGAGCTTATTTAAAATGGAAACACTTCTGCAAATACAGATTCTCAGCCTGTATCTTGTCTGTGAGCAGGTCACTTTGTTATCTGATAGTTAAAGTTTTTTGATTGGGTACAGAGATCACATGGCATTCTTTCTGTTTCTTGATTGGGTGAATGTAACTCTTAGGATCAGATTTCTAATGTGGTCACTTGGAATTTCAAAGTTGGATTTTTTTTTTCTGCCAGTGTTGTGTAATTGACTGCCTTAAGATTGGCTGTTTGGGTGCATAGTGCAGCCAGGAAACTCGCTTGCTTCCTGAGAATAATCCAGCAAGTCCAAAGAGAGTGTGACCAGAAACTTTAAAGAAACACTTTGTAAATATTCATTTGAAGTCTCCAGCCAGTTCCTCTCCTGGAGATACTTGCAAGTAATTGATCTAAATGGAATTCCCCTTTTCACCTCTACAGCTGTTCACTTGCAAGGATGATTGTGTTCTGTAAGAGCCAGTACTTCATTTTAATTTATTTCATGGCTGGGATGTTGAGAAGCACTCAGCAGTGGCATCATAACTTCCTCAGTCAATAGTAAAGCTCCCACTAACTTCCATGGGAGCAGAGCTAGGCTGACATTGAGAGCTGTTGACACCTTCAAAGACAGTTGCACCAATCAGAACAAAATCCAAAAGAAAGGCAAGTAAAACACAAGATCTGGACGCTTGCTTTGGTTTGGATAAGCTCCCAAAGTATAGATGCTTATCCAGGCTTTAATTAATTCAACTCCTGGAGCAGGGGTTTGCTTCTTTAGTAAACTGAAATATACTCCCACCCTGCTGTGTATCATCACTCATGCAAGACGGTCACCAAATATTTTGCTGCCCTAAGCCAGCACCTGTTCTCTTTTGGGAGCCCACACCAGAGATGAGGAAATGTGAGCAAACTGGTGCTTGGAGGATTATAACATTACCAGTATTGGCTTAGGAACCTGAAATGCTTCCTAAACACTTTGTGTCCGCAGACCTTCCAGTACTCCTAATGGTTCACTGGGGTGATGGCACTGTCTGGGAGCAAGTGTTTGAAATACCCCTGCAAAAGTTCAGTCCAAATGACTCCAATATGAAGTATGGATGGGAACCAAAGCTACGGCAGCTGTACAGGTTCAGTTGAGCCCCCCCGCTTGTTATCAGCCAGTGTTTGAGAATTTCCATCCCAGTAAATCCTGCACTAATTTCAGTGGGAGTTTTGCTAGAGTAAGGACTATAAAATGGAGAATTTAACCTACAGCAGGGCGGAGGGGGAAATATTTACCATTCAGTCCTGGAGCTGTAGTAATGCGGGGGCAAAGTGTTTGAGTCTTCCCATTAGAAGCCCAGATGCTCTAACACAATTGTATTTATTCACACAGCTTGCTTCTCTCTGCAATGCAGATTCAAAGAGTGTCTAATAGAAGGTTTGCCCAAGTAGGGATTCCAGCACTGAGATCAGTGAGAATCCAAACAAAATCCACCCCAGTGTTGGTCAGAACACAAATTTGTCATCTCCCATGTCTCATTTGTTGTGGGTGAGCATCCGTAAGTTTTTACTTGTGCTGTATAATGGACTGTGACAAATTCAGGCTCTGCAACTGACAGCCACAAGGACTGGGCAAATCTCTTCCACTCCTGTCAGGAACAGGGTTTAAAACTCTGCTCCTTCAGCACTTAAACAGGCCTCTATCACTGCAGCCAAGAAAGAACTCCCTTGTAGGTGCTAGGAATGGTAGTTCCTTCATCTGCCTTGTGGGCCAGCCCCTAGATGCAACAGCCCTCACTCACACACCAGGTAGTACCATACAGTATTCCAGCAGGCAAGTCTTTGACGTGGATGTAGAGCTAACCCAATCTGGCTCCTAGAGGACCCCATTTTATCTGCCCTTTTAGGACCCAACTGGGCCAAACTGTTCTCTGAGTTATAGCAGTGTAAATGTGGAGAGCAGAGTTTGGCCCTGTCTCTTTGGAACACCCAGGCAGCTTGGCTCCGAAGGACGGTGTTCCGAATAGGATAGAGAGTAAACTATAAATTTCTGGAACACGAAGAATCTTGGCTAAGACTCCTTGTTCTAATAAGGTTATGAAATACTGACATGGATTTCTGAGATACTAATTAGGGATGGGCAAACTGGAATGGAGGAAATAAGAAGTCCCCTTGCACTCTTCCTGGGGTTAGGGAGAGGTCAGTTAAATCCCCCCCAGCTGCATTTTGTGCAGCAATCTACATCCAGGTTCCAGGAGAGATTGGAAGGAGAAGTGCTAAATCACTGTGGGAGGCTGTAGTTCTATTCACAGGATTTCCAGACCAACTCAAAGCAGGATGGTAACCTAAACCTTCTGTGAAAGCGCCTATTCTTGTGCGATTTCCAGCTCCCTTTCCAGACTCAGGAGTCTGGTATAAGATCATAGATTAGATGAGCAATCAAAACTTTTAGATGTTTACCTGAATCTCCAAACTGTTTGAGATTCATTTGTCTCTTATTAATACTACTTTGTGCAGCATCTCTCCTCCAAAGATCTGAAAACAAATAAATATTGACAACCCCACCCCCCTTTGACAGATGGAGAAAACCCTGCTTCAGAGGGGGTAAGTGACATTCCTAAGGTCTCACATCAAGTCAGTGGCAGAGTTGGGAACAGGATCCAGGAATCCCAACTCCCAGTGCTTGCATGTAACAGCCTCAGTAGAGCCCATGTGGATGTCACAAGAGCAAACAGCATCCTTTGTCTTTTGTGCATAAATGTAGTGTGCACATTCTGACAGGTGCACACAGAGAAATTGGTTTCCACTTTAAAGACTGCAGTAAGGTTGCCTGCTCTTCTTCTAGGCAGCCTCCAGTTATCAGTTACCATCTTCAAGTAGTCCTGGTTGCCAGTACCTCCCCTGGTCAGTCTTTGCTGGTGGTGCTTCTATGGAGCCCTGGCTCTACACTTACTCTGCCCCTTCCAAGCAGTAATCCTAAGAGAGAATCCTTAGGGTATCTGCCATCTACTGGGGTGGATTTCATTTTGATCACCTAGCTAGCACAGGAAGGTGTATTGGCAACGGTGTATGCCTAGGAACCTGGCCCGACCCCTGGGGGATCCCTATGTGGCCACCTAAGACTGCTTCTATTAGATACACAGTGGTTGGTGCAATATGAACATCAGATATGTTCTATATGGATGATCACATGGCATTACCCCTGCAGCATGGGTACTTTCTTCTACAGAGCTTGTTTCTTGTTTAATAAACTCCCTCCTCTTGAAGTTTCTAGTTTTAGCAGCCAGAGAAATGCACATAACACAAATTTTACTGAAAGTCTGGAAAAAATGTTTACTGATAGGAAACCTGGAGAAAACAAACTGGGAGGTGACGTGCTGCATCTTAATTGAATGGAGTGAGAGCCAGGAATTTCTAGTTTCTAACCTTGCCTGTATTCTTCTATTGACTCTGCTACTGGTTTTGGCCCAGTCACTTCCTCTCTCTGAATGTGAAATAGGGATAATGATACTTAATTAGGATTAACTAGTTAAATATTTGTAATAGAAGATGGCAGGAGCTGTGCAGGTGCATTGATTATAATTATTGGAGGTGGTGTTTGTTAACATGAGAGCTGCCCTGAGTTTGTCCCTCATCTGCAAATGAACCTAAACCACTAAGTCTGGTTCTGCCTCAGACCAAAAGCAGAAGTTCTAAAATTCCCCCAGAACGGCCATCCTTGGTGAAACTCCAAGCCTTGGCAGGAAGAAGTGGGAATCCCCCAAAGGAGCCTGTTGTGGTGATACAGTATTTCCAGTCCAATTTTACTCATGAGGTCTGGGTAGCTGAGGTAAATTTTTCATCCACATGGAAATGTTTGGGTACCTGCATCCAAACTTCATCTCTGAGCCTTTTTTGAGGTTCACCGTATCTTGGGCATTTATTCTGAGATGGTGGAGTCAATGTTGCCTTGAAGAAGCCTTGCGATGGAGCACCTGGGCCATATTCAGAAGTTGGTGTAACTTGCACTTTCGGGTACCCTCAGTATTAGGACACTAATTTGGACTCACTTCTTAATGACCCGTTGGATGTTACCTCTGAATTTGGCCAACTCAGTGTAAGAAAGTCTAAGATGGGTGAAAAGAGCGATGTAGCATGATAGATAATTTACACCAATTTGCTCATCTCTGAATGTGGCACTCACTCTATCTTTGCCCATGCCGCCAGAACTATAGATTCCTCCAATAGAGGCAAGACCTCAGTGGGAGAAATTTGTGGCGATCTGGTGGGCTTGTCACGACTCCTGCAGTTCTGCAAGCTGCATACCTGCCTCAGTCAGCATAGGCCCCATTGAGCTGTTCAGCACTGTCAATCTTTCCTTTCCCCTCCCTTAGGTTTTGTGGCAACCAGAATCTCAGGGAATCCTATCATTCCCAAAAGAGAGTGAAACAGGAATTTTTGTCTGTTCATTTGTTTTTCTCCATCTGGTTTTCCTTTGTTGTCCCCCATACCTGTTTGAGCCCTGAATTCAGTAGCTCCTCCCCTTACGCTGAGAAAGGGGCCTTCCGCTGGGGCTGGGTTTGTGCCTGCCTACCTTCCTGGGACTTCAATAGGTGTTTTCTTCATCTTCCAGATTGGGAATGATTTCCAGAGTCAAGGGACTGCAGTTGTAAATCAACCTAGCTCCATCACTTAAGTTTGCTCAAAATTGTAGCCCCGCTGCTGTGCCGAAGAGGTGATTGCTATTAATAGTATTCACACAGAAAATGAGCCTCTGGAAATCTAGCACAGCAAGCTGTGGCCGAATATATCTGACTATCAGGCATCTAAGCCAAGGGAACGCCCATCACATCTGACCAACACAACTGAAGATGCAGAAAACAAACCAACAGGTCAGAATTTCAGTTTTTCTGCCAACTGGATCTGACTAATTGAAGCGAGATTTTCCTTCTAGAATCTTTCTGGTATTACTGTTTCATGACTAACCAAATCAAACCTGATAGAAAAGAAGACATAATTTTAAACCTACTCATTGGTTTCACTTTTTTTCAACTAAACAGCAATGAGACATTCCTTTAATTTTGTGTGTTAGCTAAATAGGGCTGGTTCTGATTAACAAAGGAAAGATTGCAGTCAGAAAAGCTCTATCGTCTTTGCTGTCTCAGACAGGTCATGTATGTACAAGACTTGTTCTAGTAACTCATCTTTTAGTAAAACGACAATACCCACAGAGGCGCTTCAGTTAGTTTATTCAGTTGCTATCAAGTATATGAAGTAACAACTTACCCTAAAGTGTGTATTTTTAGATGGAAAGATCTGGCTATATTAGTGCTCTAGAAAAAGAACTAACACGATGGCTGCTACTTTCCCTCATGCTGCATCCACTAAATCTTTAGGCATATTCATGTGGCTGTTTTCTCAGGTTATACATTGCATATAAATTAGGTGAGGTGACAAACTACACGCAGTTAATTCTGGGTCCTGTGTGTATCTGACCCAGTGTGGAATTTCATTTTAAGACCTATTTTCAATTGTAAACTTAAAATTCTACCCACAAAACGCAGAAATGTGGCATTTTGGTATATTTACAAGTATAAAGACTTGTGAACTATATGAGCGAGACATGTGTTACATAAGCATAGGGTATGCGTTACTTATAATGCACAGGTCAAATTCATCCCTGGAGTCAACAAGTCCAATTTCCAATGAAGTCATTGGAGATTGGGCCAGCTTATACCAGAGCCAAATGTGTTCTGTGTACAAGTAAAGGGATACTTAGGCAAAGATATACACACTAGAGTACTAGTAACGAAACCCTCAATCCTGAGTGAATACATCCCTACCTGGGTGGGCAGCTATACATTTAGAATGCCTGGGGAAAAGTGCCCTCCAAAACCCCTGTTGGCTGATGTTATCAATAGAAGCAAACATATCTTTTATTCTAAATACTTCCAGCCCTGCCACTTCTGTACAATGAAGATGTGATCAATGTCTTAGATTGCAAGCTACGTGGGAGAGGGACAATATCTTCCTTCATGCGTCTGTGCAGTCCTCAGGACAGCAAAACCCCAATCCCCACTGGAATTCCTAGTGGTGATTCTAATATAAATATTAAGTAATTGTTAAGGCTATGTTTTAGTCACTGGTATTTTTAGTAAAAGTCATGACAGGTCATGGGAACTAAAGAAAAATTCATGGCCCGTGACCTGTCCGTGACTTGTACTATATACCCTTGACTAAAGCTTGGATGCTCTGGGGTGGGGGGCGGCTTGGGTGCGCCGCAGACAGTCCTGGGCTGTCTGCATCGGGTGCTGCAGAAGTAATGGTAGTCACAGAATCCATGACCTCCGGTGACAGATTTGCTGCCTTAGTAATGGTCATTCAGTACCACGTGAGTTCACCTGTTATCAGTGAGATTGTGGCAGTTCTAATCAGCTTGCTGAGGGATGCAGCTGAAATGCTATTGGAAAGAATGACTGTTATATTGGCATAAATTACATATGTTTAAACTGTACAGCAATTGGTAGGTTCTTACTGAAGATGAACATTAGCAAGACTGTTTTTCCACTGGGAAAGTGGTTTTTTTTAAATGACCCAGATTGACTTTGTTATGATTTATTGTACACTTCTTGACACGTATTCAAATGTTATTTTATTAACGAACAGTCCCCTAAGTGCTATTCTAGATGAGCCCATTTGTATTGTCTATAGGTCATCAGGCCATAGATTGCCACGTGGACAACATGTGCATTGCTCCAAGAACAGATCTGCAACCCTTAGAATTATAAACTTGCATTTCCAAGGATTTATAACTAGGCTGTAAACATTAGCTTCAGGGTGAAACTTGGCACATGTGGGCTATGCTGTAGAGAGAATATGCTATGCATTAATTAGAGCAACTATTTGGCGCAAATCTCCTTGTCTAGTTATGAGTACCAGTGTAAAAATATGTAACTGTTCGGAAGTTTTATCTTTCTATCTGAACAATGGTTTCTTTTTTACATCATTAGATTTGATGGTTTAATCCATAATATGGATTGAATTGCTTTTATAAATTGTATTCAAGTTTTTTAAAAGAACAAGCTATCAAACTTTTAAAAAATAATTTTAAACTTAAACCAACGCTTGGCCTAATCTGATTGAATGCGCTGGACAGCTGAGAAATGAATTTTTTTTCCCTTGGAAAATTTTCAACAAAAATGGAAAATAGTATTGATTGTTGCTTTTCTTTGAAATTTGTTTCCACTGAAAAAACTGAAAACTCCAACCCCCCCCCCCGAAAAGTTCAGCTTTTTTAATTTGTTTTTTAGTGGAAATCCCAACGTTTTGATAAAAATGGAAATGTTCACACACACAGTCTCTAATCCAAAAGCAATTTTTTTATTGGCAAAACATTTCAATGGAAAAATTTCATTCCTATTGGTCCAGTACCTTCCAGCATTTAATCAATCAAATTATAATCTTGGCTTCATTTGACTTCAATGGCCCTACACTGATTTACTAGCCAACTGAGCTTCTGGTCACTGCATTAGGCCTTGATCCTACTCCCATTGAAGTCATTGGTGATTTTGCAAAAAGAACAGGAATACCTGTGGCACCTCAGATACTAACAAATTTATTTGAGCATAAGCTTTCGTGGATGCATAGAATGAAACAAACAGTAAGAAGATATTTATAAATACAGAGAACATGAAAAGGTGGAAGTACCCATACCAACTGTAAGAGGCTAATTAATTAGGAGAAGCTATTATCAGCAGGAGAGAAAAACTTTTAAAGTGATAATCAAGATGGCCCATTTTGGACAGTTGGCGATTTTGCCGCTTTCTACAATGGAACAGTATTGGTGCCTTGGACATTTAATGAGGATGTCATGTTGTATTGAGGTTTAAAAGTAAGACCACAGTCCAAATGATCTTCAATCAAACACGTAAAATGATCCAACAAATATATAGCTAATATCACATATTAAATGTTTGTTTACTCTTGTGTCCATTGATCCATTAATGTGCTCCATTACTGAATAAAGAACTCTCTCAATGGGTTGCTTGGACTGAAGTCATATTTTACTTGTAAATTTATTCTTCATCTTGAAAGTTTTTGCATTTAGGGTCAGAACTGAAATTTACGCTTATACAAGTCATAATTTCTACAAAGCCTCCCATCCCTGCCATAAAGAATTTTCAAACAGTTTTAGAGGTCTCTAGGGCTTTTCTTTCCCTGAAAACAGAATTGCCTATTGATTTTGGAGCTCTGAGTCTCCCACACCCCCAGACAGGCCTCTGTGCATATATTTAGAAATGAAGATCATACCTTCCATCTCTAAAATAATGAAACTTGATGACTTAACTTTAGACCATGAAAATTAAAAGCTCACTTTTAAATGTTGTCCCATGTTGTAATCTATTCAGTCTCTGGAGTCTCTTTGCTTATCAACTGTGGGGTTACCATGCCTTTTCTATAGTTTTTTCTCACTGAGTCTGGGAAATCTGCCACAAAGTTATATCTTGGGGTGTAAAAATTAATCTATTGGAATTAGAGTGACCAGATGGCACAATTTTATAAGGAGAGTCCTGATATTTGGGGCTTTTTCTTATATAGCTGTCTATTACTCCCCACCCTCTGTCCTGATTTTTCACTCTTATCTGGTCACCCTAATTGGAATTTTGCAAACTTCAGAGATCAGTTATTTGTGATGCTAAATTTGCATGTCTGAATGGGTGTATGGGCTCTGGAGGAGTGATATTGTCTAAAGGTCTAATACTGAAGTTCTTACTCCATCCGTACTGGGCAAATATTGAATTCACTTCAGCTGAGCCTGCATCCTTTAGTATAGTCACATTCTTCAGATGTTCTAGCAAGTGAGCACACAATCACGAATGTTTAGCCTGTGCAGGAAAAGCAAATTTTGAACTTGTCAATGTTCACCCTGGCAAACAGATTCTTTGAGCGAACCCTTATCCAATCAATGAGCAGAACCAATAGCATGTGACTTGTGTGTCCTGGCAAAACTGACCAATGTGACCTGGAATACTCACCACAAACTGCTCACACCCAATCTATGGAGCAAGAATTATTTACCGGTGAATAATTCCATATAACAAATACATTCCAGTAAATCTTAGCCTGCATGCAGACAGTTTGCTAAGGCAAGGTTTAGTCGTGATTACCCCATAGTAGCCTCATTGAACTTGATAAGGCTATTGGAGGTAAGAACTATCCCCAGAGGCGCTCTAACTTTTTTGCCACCCCAAGCATGGCAATCAGGCAGCCCTCAGCAACTTGCCTGCGGGAGGTCCACTAGTCCCGCAGCAGGTCCGCTGGTCCCGCGGCTTCAGCATATCCACCGCCGAATTGCTGCCAAATCCGTGGGACAGGCGGACCTCTCGCAGGCAAGCTGGCAGCATGCCCCTGGTGGCTTGCTGCCCCAGGCACGTGCTTGGAGCACTGGTGCTTGGAGCCGCTGCTGACTACCCTACGTCAGGAAGAATGCAAACTGGGCAGTGGGTGCACTTCCTTTAAGAGGCAATGTGGCCTGGAGAAATTAGTGGAGCTGTGTGGTGTTTGGCAAGTCACTTGACCCTTCCGGTTCATTTCCCCCATTTGTGCAAAGGCAATAATCCTCTCAAGCCCTGCGAGAGGAAGGCTGTTTAGTATTAATGAGCGATTAAGTGCCGAGAGCATGTTTAAACACTCAATACTAGTGAAATGTCAGCACTCACGAGGCTCCTGGTCCAAAGAGCACTGAAGCTGATGACTTCAGTGGGCTTTGGATCAGGCCCTGCTTGCACTGGCCATGATCCTGCGAGCGCTTACTGCTCTGCCTACTGCCAGGGCCGGCACTAGGTTTTTGCTGCCCCAAGCTCCGAGACCACAAGTGCCGAAGCGCCCCCCCCCAGGAAAAGATGGCTGGAATGCCACCCCTGGAATTGTGCCGCCCCAAGCACGTGCTTGCTTTGCTGGTTCCTAGAGCCGGTCCTGCTTATCGCTCACTGCCAGGCAGGGCTGGCTCCAGGCACCAGGGCAGCAAGCAAGTGCTTGGGGCGGCACATCCAGGTCTTCGGCAATTTGGCGGCAGGTCCCTTGGCCCCTCTTGGAGGGAAGGACGCGCTGCCGAATTGCCGCCAAAGTGCTGCTGATCATGGCTTTTTTTTTTTCTGCCGCTTGGGCCGGCAAAAACGCTGGAGCTGGCCCTGCTGCCAGGGGTTACCCCACTGAATTGAACATTAGAGTTTGCAGAATTGGGCCCAATATTTGATCACTGCTGCTCATTGGTTAAGAGCTATGCAAACTGTGTCCTAAAATGCTGTTATTTTTTTACCTCATCTGTTCTTCCCTCCCTAATCCAACTGTTTCTCATTCACCTCTTGTTTCTTGTCTTTTAGACAAGTTCTATGGGGAGGGGATTGTCATTTTGTGTTTGTGCAGTGCCTAGAACAAGGTGGTTGAGGTTTCTAGGAGCTGCCCTAAAATAAATGTTCAAAAATAATTGTAACCTCTTCCTGCATTGTACTGCAGAAATGTGGGGCTCAGACACTGTAAACCTCCTGAGAGATTCCCTGATCAAACATCCCATTGTTTTTCTAGGCTCCATTTCTTAGAATAGGCCCAAGATTTTTTTTAAAATTATCTGCTTATGTCATCAGAAAACCACATTCCAATTTTTAAAAGGTCATCAGGGATTGAACCTCCCTGGAGACTCTGTACTGTTTCTAGCAGTCCTCTAAAAGGCTCTGGAAAACAAAACCAAAGAACCTCACCACTTTTCCTGATCACTTTCTTTTAATAGGTTATACTTTTCTGTAAACATCACCTGGGCACCACTGTATAATAGCCATAAATCTTTGCTCATAAATAAGTTAGAGACTTATACTAGCCCAAACCTCTCCACATGCCAACAAACCCACCACTCCCAGTACAGTAGAAAAATCTGTATTCCTCTGCAAACGGCAAGTGTTCATGAATTTATCCTTTCTAGGGGCCTGATTCCAGTCTTTGGCTCACATGAGTAGTTGTCACTCGTATGCGTGACATGGGAGTGTTTGCATGAGGAAGCTCCAGGTTAATGCAGATGTGTTGGAACACATATGGTGGAGAGGAAATGGACTTGGGGCTTCTAACTCTTCGTTAATTCACTGTGCAAACTTAGCCCAAGTATTTTATTCCCCGGTGCCTTTTTTTTCTCTCTGTAAAACAGACCAAAAGTTTTAAATCTGAGAACCTAAAGTTGGACTCCAAAATTTATATTTTCGGTGCTTAAATTTGGACTAGCAGGCTTAACCTTAACAACCCACGTTTGTGGCCACAATATTTAATACCCTCGCTTGGGTGTTGAGGCCTGTTTAATTATTGGTAACTTCCCCCCCCTTCCCCGAAGAGCGTCAGAACAAAGGTACTGTGTGTGTTGCTATTATAAACTCTCTCTGCTAGCACTGCTTGTTGAAATTGATCATACTTATAACTGTTGATTGCATTGTACTTACTTTTTACGGCTGCCATCAGTTATATTATCTGAAGTGCACTCCGAATGATTTGCAATGTTGAAATGGTTGAGTTAATTGGCAGTAAGAATGTTGTGCTATTATTAGGTGCGCCTTAATGTAACAATCTCCATTTTCTTATATTTACTCTGTACTACTGAGCAAACCCAAAGATAAAAGAAGGTGGATTTAGTACTCTTAGCACTTCTCTCTTTTGCTCTCAAGCCAAGTTGTATTATTTTCTTTTCTGCGGGTTTAGGCCTAAAAGCAGCTCAGGTATGTGCAAGTTTAAACAAGACGAACCAGGGCCTCATTAAAAATTACTCTCTCCTGGATAATATTCAACACAGGATTAATGGTAAAGTGAATGATGTCATCTTTTAAGCTCCTGTGACCCTTTGCACTTAGTTAGCATGCTGTTGAAATGAAATGTTTGCTACATGGCAAAGTTCTCATGCTGGAAACACTGGCGCTATTGCATTTATGGAAACCAAAGATGAATATATTAAGAACAATGTGAAGAATAATTAATTAGATATTAATTAATAGATACTCATCTGTGGAATCTTCTTCACTTCAGTGATGTTAAATGAGAAGTGCTCTACATATGAGCTAAGCCAGCATTCCATTCACCTCTGCCTAGCACTTTCCAGCATATACCAAATGGCTTATGCGCCATCTGAAGGCTACCAACAGAAGATAAGTGAAGTTACTTGTGCAGAGAGGAAGGCTCGGACTGGCTGCTCGCCATGGCCTAGAAGGTTAATGCTTCAGCAGAGTCAGCAGTTCCCCAGCCATTAAAGAATAACTCATCTATGCCTTGACATTTTTGGAACCAAACTGTCTGTTGTTGAGGCTGGATTCAATTTTTCAGGCCTTGGACCTGGATCCAATCTAACGCCACAGGTTTTTATATGGATGTGATTCCAATGACTTTGGAATTACTGCTGATTTACACTAGACCACAACCAGGATCTGTACCGTTCAACATATTCATAAATGATCTGGAAAAGAGAGTGAACAGTGATGTGGCAAAATGCACAGACAAAACATAATTACTCAGATAGGTAAGTCCAAAGCTGACAGAGTAGAGTTACCAAGGGGTCTCTCAAAATGGAGAGACTGGGTAACAAAATGACATGATATTCAATGTTAAGTACATAGTAATGCACATATGTATAGTTGGGATTATGTTCTCCAAAGAGATGGGGTCTAAACTAGCTGATGCTGCGATCCCTTTCTTGGGTAGTAGCTTTGTGGATAGTTCTCTGAAAACACCTTCTCAATGTGCATAGTCAGTCAAAAAAGCTAACAATCCTAAAAACCATTAGGAAAGGGATAGATGATAAAACTAAAAATAACACAGTCCCACTATATAAATCCATGGTACACCAAGACCTTGAACACGGTATGCGGTTCTGGTCACCATTTCAAAAAAGACATGAGACCTAGACAAGTACAGAGGAGGGTGACAAAAATGATTGAGGATGGAAAAGCTTCCCCAGGAGGAGGCTGGCACTGTTTATCTTGGAAAAGAGATGATGGGGCAGGGAATGATGGTCTAGAAAATCATGCATAGTGTGGAGAACGTGAATAGGAAAATGTTATTTGTCCCTTCACATTACACAAGAACCAGGAGTAAACTAATAGACAGCAGGTTTAAAACAAACTTAAGGAAGTACTTTTTCACACGACGCACAGTCCACCCATGGAACTTATTGCCAAGGATATTGTGAAGGCTAAATTTATAAGTGGATTTAAAAAAAGAATTAGATAAATCCATGGCAGATAGGTTCATCAGTGGCTATTAGCCAAGATGTTCAGGGATGCAACATCATGCTCTAGGTGTCCCTAACCCCCTGACTGCCTGAAGTTAGACCTGGAGGACAAGGGATGGATCACTCGATAATTGCCCTGTTCTTTTCATTCCCTCTGAAGCATCTGGCACCAGCCATCGTAGAAAGACAGGATCCTTGACAGAACAAGAAGTAATGGTCTCAAGTTGCAGTGGGCGAGGTTTAGGTTGGACATTAGGGAAAACTTTCACTAGGAGGGTGGTGAAGCACTGGAATGTGTTACCTAGGGAGGTGGTGGAATCTCCTTCCTTAGAGGTTTTTAAGGTTAGGCTTGACAAAGCCCTGGCTGGGATGATTTACTTGGGAATTGGTCCTGTTTTGAGCAGGGGGTTGGACTAGATGACCTTCTGAGGTCCCTTCCAACCCTGATATTCTATGATTATGGGCTAGATGGACTTGGAGGCTGACCTTGTGTGGCCATTTTTATGTTAATCAGGCCCTGTATCTTGACTCTGGGATGAGCAAGGGTACCAAGGAGTTTGTGCTTCAGAATGGCATTGGTGCTGGGCTCATGGATATGTTGTTGATGCAGTACTGTGCATGCAGCCTTTCATTCTTGCATTTTACCCTTACCTCTATCTTCCAAATAGATCAGTTATTCAGCATGAACTAGACTGTGAAACTGAACTCAGTTTGAACATTTACTGACCCATTGGAGGACTGTGCAAGTGCTCAACAGCAGTAAAGGTTTGCAGCTTAGCCCAATGTATATCAGATGCCACTGTGATTAAGTCATAGTGAAAGTAGGCACATTTAAATCAATTAAAAAGCAACAGAGTCCTGTGGCACCTTATAGACTACCAGACGTATTGGAGCATGAGCTTTCGTGGGTGAATACCCACTTCGTCAGACGCATATAGTGGAAATTTCCAGAGGCAGGTATAAATATGCCTACAAGAATCAGTCTAGAGATAACAAGGTTAGTTCAATCAGGAAGGATGAGGCCCTCTTCTAGCAGTTGAGGCGTGAACCCCAAGGTAGGAGAAACTGGTTTAGTAATTGGCAAGACATTCACAGTCTTCGTTTAATCCTGAGCTGATGGTATCAAATTTGCAAATGAACTGAAGTTTAGCAGTTTCTCTTTGAAGTCTGGTCCTGAAGTTCCTCAGATCCCACTGAGGAATATACGCCTCTACCCCGATATAACGCGACCCAATATAACAGGAATTCGGATATAACACAGTAAAGCTGTGCTCTGGGAGGGGTGGAGCTGTGCATTCCGGTGGATCAAAGCAAGTTCGATATAACGCAGTTTCACCTATAACACGGTAAGATTTTTTGGCTGCCAAGGACAGCGTTATATCGAGGTATAGGTGTACTAGGAAACTGCACCATCTACTCAGGACACTCCCTACACTAATACAGGAACAAATCAACATACCCTTAAAGCCGAAACCGGAGTTATTCTATCTACTACCCAAGAGCCACAAACCTGGAAATACGTCTGTTAGTCTATAAGGTGCCATAGGACTCTTTGTTGCTTTTTACAGATCCAGACTAACACGGCTCCCTCTCTCATACTTAAATCAATTAGTCATTCTAGATTAAGGACAAATCTAATAAATTGCATGTGCAATAGTAATTGTATCGCAACCTTTTCTCTTGATGTTTATAAACAATTGATTGCGCAGCATCAGTTAATTAATTTGCACAACACCCCAGGGGCTAGGTAACTGACCTGATTCTGTCACTAACTTGCTCTGTGACCATGAGGCAAGACTGATATCCAGGGGTCTGCTTCTGTTGTCACACCAGTGGTTAATCTCCCATTGCAATTAACCATTGGAGAGACCAAAGATGACCGTATACACTGAGACTGCAATAGAAGACAATCATAAATGTCAACATAAGCTGCCCCTTTCAGCCTAAAATAGCACTTGAAATTGTCAGTTTCAGTGGTGAGGGATTCTCTGGAGAGAGGGGTGACGTTCTATCTTACATGTAAGGTAGATATTATGTGCTTGCAAGAGATCAAGACAAATAGCACCAAAATTCCCTGTCATGCATATGGCTCCAAACACCAAAAGCAACATCTATGGCACCATGGTACTTAGACGTGGTGAAAAGAAGGGTGAAAAACATTCCTTTGAAACACCATTTACTCTAGTTCATACTGGCAAGTGACTCATGCCCCATGCTGCAGGGGAAGGTGAAAAACCTCAGGGTCTCTGCCAATCTGATCCACCCCAAATATGGTGACCAGTAAGAGCCTGAGCATGTGGGCAAGACTCACCAGCCAGACATGTGGGAAAGGATTCTCTGTAGTAACTTGGAACGCTCCCCATCTAGTGTTCCATCTCCAGCAGTTGGAGATATTTGCTAATAGCAGTGGCAGATGGGTCACATGTCATTATAGGCAACCTCATCATATCATCCCCATTGTGAACTTATCAAGGTGTTATAACGAGAAGCATTTTTTCCACGTTTAGAGATGTATGAAAGCTGCAAACATTCTGTGGCACTCCATGCTGGTAATGCAGAGGGTAAATGCACCAAGATCTCTTGGAGTGACAATGCGGACAACTTAAAGGTTGTGCATTGCTTTCAGATGGACCTGGAAGAAGTGCCCAGGCTAGCCACGTCATGCTCAGGTTAGTATTATGTTGTGTGAAGTTAGAACCAGTGGATAGATGGCTTAGCAGAAAGGTCTGACATCCCTAGACTACTTGCAGGTTTAATAACCATTAATCAATGGACATTAACCATATGCAATTGATTGTGCACTTTCACTGCTGCCAGGTAAGCCCCGGAATTTCTCCATTCCTGCCTTTCACCCACACAGATCTCCTCTTCTTTGTTTTGGAAGTACAACGGCTACCTCCTGGTGTCAGCCTTTAGTTGCTGCCGCTGTTGTAGACAATACAAGTAATGGGTTTTCCTCCATCCAATGCTAAGATTGCTTGTCTAGTAAGAGACTTTGAGCTGTTCACTGTTAATGCTGGAGGAAGCAGCCTTTATGAAGGGGAGCTCACCAGTGTCCTCAAGGGAATCCTTTTATGACTGCCAGCTTCCTGGAAGTTACCTGAAGAGAGAACTTACCCACTGGAGCACACGAGATTATTTGCAGACACACACTACAGCAGGGGTTCTCAAACTGGGGCTTGGGACCACTCAGGGGGTCGTGAGGTTATTGCATGGGGGGGTCACAAGCTGTCAGCCTCCATCCCAAACCCTGCTTTGCCTCCAGTATTTATAATGGTGTTAAATATATAAACAAGTGTTTTTAATTTATAAGGGGGGGGGGTCACACTCAAAGGCTTGCTATGTGAAACCTATCACCAGTACAATAGTTTGAGAAACAGTTCCCTACAGAGAAGGGCCCAAGCAGCAAATTTTGAATCAGGATCTGAATCCAAATTTTCATAACATCTGAGGGTCTTAGGTATTTCCAGGGCACCATCTTCATAGTACCTCAGTGCCAAGGGCCTAGATTGGGTTTTGCTTTGGGACGGTCTCTAACTTGTGCTAGTTCATGAAAATTGTTAAAACAAAGACGAAAATTAAGTGCAAAATGTTGAGGCACTAACGAGGCAATGCTGTCACTGGTAGGGATGGGAATTTTGCTTGAGTTTAGGGGCTCAGAACTGGTTCTTTTTTTTCCCTCCAAGTGGGGAGCTACCAGCTAAGGATCATTGCTGGTGAAATAGTATCTTTATCTCTGTGTCCAAAGGTCAAACCTCCATATAGCAGCTTTATTTATGGGTTGAAGTAAGTGCTTCAGTGGAGATAAAAATTAAGCTAATGAGTTGGCTTGAGGTGGCCATTTTCAAGAAGCAATATAAATAAACCGCTAAAAAGGCCAGAAGGTGGGCCCAGTCATTGGCTTTGCTCAGTGTGTGAGTGCAAAGGCTGCACACGGTGACTTGCTCTAAACAGATTTAGTGAGCAAAAGCTATAGTGGGCAGCATCCTTTGAACCTCTCCATTCCAGGGGGAGAGTAGGATCACGGCATGAAGGGATTCATCCAAGATATCTTTTTATTCACCTTTCAGAAACTTCCCAGTTAAGAAAAAGGGACAGAAGCCTAGTTCTTAACCCCTGGAATTACAGTCCTGGGAATGCTGTCTATATATATATATTATTAGATTTAAAATAACTTAAGTAGTTTGGTTATTCCCCAAGTGATATAGAATGACATAATGTAGCCTTGCCATAAATAGAGGGTTGAGAACGTCTGAGGTATTATTCTGTGCCCTGTACTTAGAGCTGGTGGTAGGGGCAGGTAAGCAGGGCAGTTGCCCCAGGATGCCAACTTCTAGGGGATGTTTTTCCACTCAACCTGTTTTTGCTTCATTCTTCTGATTGACCTTCTTGTCTTGGCTGTTTTGTGGGGAGGGACAGGGACAGTGTCTGCCATGGTCAGCAAAATGCCTAGGGCTGCTCCTGTCTGTGCTTAGGCTCCTTCTCCCCATACATAATTTGTGCATGAAACAGATGGTGTTCTAAGCCAGTGGTTCTCAAACTAGGGCCGCCGCTTGTTCAGGAAAAGCCCCTGGTAGGCGAGGCCAGTTTGTTTACCTGCTGCGTCCACTGGTTCAGCCAATCGTGGCTCCCACTGGCTGCAGTTCACTGCTCTGGGCCAATGGGGGTGGCGGGAAGCAGCAGCCAACATGTCCCTGGGCCCGCGCTGCTTCCCGCCAGCCTCATTGGCCTGGAGCAGTGAACCGTGGCCAGTGGGAGCCACAATTGGCTGAACCAGCAGAAGTGGCAGATAAACAACTGGCCCGGCCTGCTAGGGGCTTTCCCTGAACAAGCGGCAGCCCTAGTTTGAGAACCACTGTTCTAAGCTGTCTTGACACTGATTTGCAAACCAGTATTTAAACAAGGGGCTATTGTGCAGCCAGGGACTCTGAAGTGCTCTGGTCATGCACCTGCTATGGTACCTAGGCCAAGGCTGCAAAGGAAACGTCGGGCTGTCTAGGGCGGCACTGAAACACTACAGCGGTGGTTCTCACTGGAGTAACCTGAGGGCCCCCATTTTGATTTAAAATTTTGCAGTGGACTCCCAAGCCCTCCACTCAGCTCCAGGCCCTGCCCGCACTCCACCCCTTCCCCCAAGGCCCCACCCCCACTACCCCTCCTCTTCCCCGTCTCTTCCCACCCCTCCCCCAAGTGCCTCCATCCCTCCTCCTCTCCCTCTCAGCACTTGAGGGGGGGAGAAGTTAATCAGCGAGGCCTGCAGACCCTCCGGAGTACCCTTGCAGCCCCCAGTTTGAGAAATGCTGCACTAGAGGATTATTCCCCTACATCACAGGAATCCTCAGCAGATTACTTAAGCCAGGTCTGCCTGCTTTGTGCCATAGGAGTGGCATAAACAGACTTACCAGGCGATATGGAGTATCTATCCCCATATGTCTCTAATGGCATAATAAGTAATAATTCTTCTGCATGTTCGGCAGTCGCATGGAATACATGGCACAGGAAGCTACATAGGGCTGTTTGTTGGAGGCTTTTAAAAAAAGCCTCCTATAGCCGCTTAACATTCTGCAGAAAACCTTCTACAGATGTGACTTACTCCCAAATCTTTTAACCCTCATATGTTGTCATGACTCAGTCTCTCCTGTGCCGTTTCAGAAGGAAAAAAACAGGCTAGAACATTTGTATCCTTTTTCTATCAAACACGTGCTAGCAAATCACAACCACCTTATGTTATCGGTGTCTGCGTTACTGGCAGTGGCTACTGTTCACTGGAAAAGCCTGGTGAGTGAAGTAATTGAAGGGTCTTTTCCCCAAAGAGTGTCCTTGGTTGGAAGGTAAATCCAGTAGAGAGTCGCTCTGCAGGCGCATTTTTCTTCATTCTTCATCTGTTTGCGGGGGCATCTGGACATTATGCTGACTACAGCTGGTCAAAAATGTTTCTTATGGACCAGCTTTCCATCAGAACATTCTAATTCAATGGGATCAGCACATTCCGCGGGACTGTGTCGGTTCTGTCAAAGCTTCAGTGGAAGCCAGGCTGGCTAGTTGACAGGCCAGTCTGCCTGTTTGGCTTCCTGCCAGGCTGTGAGCAGGTTGCCCAGGCTCCCTGGACTTCCTTGGCTGCTCATCTGCTCCCATAGCCAGCTCCTCCACAACTGTAGTGATAACTTTCTGTGCCAGACAAGATAGCCATTTAAACATGAGAAGTGAAGCCTTTTGCAGGGTTTTATTTGAGAAAACGCCCAGAAACTTGTAATAAAACAAGTTGGACTTGTTTTTTTCCCATCTTTGTATCCGTGGATTGTGCCTTGAGATCGTAAAGTTCCCTCCAATGGGAAATAATGCCTTTAGCATTTGGTTTTAGGCATTATAATCGGTCTGTCGTTTTTCTGTTACTCCAAGCCTTCAAAACCAGCCATTCCCTTCCCGTCCCTGCTTTAACTATAGCTTTGCTAATGCTTTGATGAAAACTCTGGATGCTGCTACTATGAATGTCATGCATCGTGGGCTAATACATATTTTTGTACTTTAATTCCATGTTATGCACTATCACTAGCTTAATAGTTTCATATAAACGCGGTCTGTGGGGCTGACTATCATACTGTGCTGATATGACTGAACAATAAATCTTTATGTGCAAATAGGGAAACAGATTATATATGTTGCACTTCTTGTTAGATAGGGCCAATGACTGTTTTGACAGCAGTCACGCATGCATTGTCGCAAGAGGACATTGAGACCAAATTTCAACCGGGCTCTGATGGTGGGCAGGCACTTTGTGGTCATTTGCACAGGCAAGCTTGGAGTTTGGGCACACAACTCCCCAGTTTCTGTGTGCAAATGGCTTGCTGAGGTGTAAAATGTTTATATACACATTTCTGAAGGTGCAAGCAGTTACATGCACAGAACTGGACACCAATGTTGCCCTTTAAGTACTGTACTTTTATGACACTCATTTGGTTATTTTTCAGGATAAATCTATTTTCTGCAGTGTTTTCTAGGTAATTTTCATATAATTGTTAAATGCATTGCCAGATTTGTCTGAATGTCTTGGAAATTTCACTTAACCTGTAATAGATCTCTTTAGCAATAGTGAATCTCTTTCCTACCAATATGGTCTTCAGTGAAATTAGTACCTTTTAAATTTAGCCAACAAGATCTGTTTGTACACTAAATGTTGTGTTATGTCCAGTATTTAAATGTGCTACCCAATGCTGAGAGGAGCCAGGTCATGGATTACTGATTTTGACCTATGGCACATGCTGCAGGCTATAAAAGAACGAAGCCACTGAGTAAATATCTTTGATAAAGTATCTGAAAAACCAATTTGCTGGTAAGTGCTACATATCCGATGGGGTTACATTCATATTTCAATCTTTAATTCTTACAGGTAAATTGGGCCCAAGGACGTTTTCTGATACACATCGATTGCCAAATGAAATGTGGTTAATACATATAAACATGCAAAAATTAATCCAAAAAAGGGAATGAAGATGATCCTTAAAGTCAGACTGGTAAGTGGTACCTTTTGGAACAATGTTTGTGAAACATACAATCACCTGTGCTAATAACCTTCCCTGTGTGGTCTTCCCTGATGGCGGTTAATTAAGCATTAAGAGGGGCATTGTATTTATCAGAGGCAGGAATGTTAAACACAAGAATACCATTCTGTAATAAGGTTCTTGGACTGTGGTGACATTTGTCTTGAAATCCTGTTGATCCTTCTACTTACAAACAGGATATAGTGGTTTAGCTCACTAGGCAAATACAGATAGTTTGGAAACTGAAAAAGTTCCCATTTCACAACAGCTCTCAAAGCCCTGTCTGAGCAATTGCTTATCTGATCTGTGCTTGGCTATATGGTTTTGTCCTGCTCTCCTTCTTTCAATTTCCTCTCAATAGACATTGACACACTAAGGAAGAAGCTCGATATTTCTACTGAATAGTCCCTCCACGTCGTGAAAACCACCTTTGTTACTAATGTTGCCTTCGGCAGGCTCAACAGACAAGGCAGAGGTTGAATGGGCCTTGGAAACTGAACTAGGGTTGCTCCATCTATGTAAGAATTGAGGGAACAGTTTGGGGGAATTTTAAACAGCTGACCATGATGTTTGGTACCCTGAGTGAGGCTGAGGGTGGTACTTGACTCATCTCATTGTCACCTCAGGGTTCAATCAGACTATTCCTGGAGTAAGGTTTTACACAGCCTCTCTCCAAGTGGGTGATGTCGAAGCCACATCTCTTGATATTGTGGTGTGGATGTCTTTAAAACATTTCTTTTGGTCTCCCCGTTTCCTTTCTCCTTTGAGTTGGACGTACAGCAATTGTTTTGGTAGGTGTGCATCAGGCATGCGTGTACAGTGCCCGCTCCACATCAGCTGGTGCTGGATAATCAGGGCCTCAATATTGAAGGTGTTGGCCTCCATGAGGACACTGACATTAGTGCAATGATCCTCTCATTTTATGTTGAGGATCTTCCAGAAAAAGAGCTGGTGCTGGCGTTCCAGGTTTTTCAGGTATTGTCTGTAAGTCACCCAAGTCTCGCAGCCATAAAGGAGAGTTGGGATTACTACCACTTTATAAGCTAAGTCTAGCGTGTCTTCTAATGTTGTGGTTGTTGAACACTCATTGAGATAGTCTGCCAAAGGCAAGGCTGGCACAGCGAATTCTGCGCTGAATCTTGACATCAATGTCTGCCCTCTATGAGGGATGGCTGCCAAGGTAGGCAAAGTGGTCTACATCTTCCAGTTCTTCTCTGTCAGTGTAGAATTTCCTTGCTGGGTCTCATGATTGACCAGCAGCTGGCTGGTGGAGAATTTTTGTTTTGCTGATGTTCAGGGTTAGCCCATGGCTTTTGTAAGTTTTGCCGTTAAGGGCTGGATATTGCCATACTATAAAATGTTCATAGACTATCAGGGTTGGAAGAGATGTCAGGAGGTATCTAGTCCAACCCCTGCTCAAAGCAGGACTAATCCATAGATAGATTTTTGCCCCAGACCCCTAAATGACCCCCTCAAGGACTGAACTCTCAACCCTTGGTTTAACAGGCCAATGCTCAAACCACTGAGCTATCCCTCCTTTCTCTTCTAAAAGCTCTAGTCTTGGACCAAATTCAGCCCTGGAGTAAGCCCACTGAAACCAATAGAGTTGCAATTGATAAATGTGGGCTAGTATATGTTTTAAACATGAAACTCTTTAGTTTTTACAAGCTTGTACACATGTGCAAAGCGACTGAGATAATCACCATTGAAAATACATTGTTTCTCTTGGAAACTGTTTACATAACATTTAAATGGAGTATTTAAACCAAGGTTTGTTTATACAGAGAGACTGTCATGCCAACTAGCAAAGGAATTTTATTTTTTGACAAATGGGACTGAAATCAGTCTCCTTTTTTTACTGTCCTAAGCTCCACCCTGCTGCCATGTACGATGGTTTGCAGCTCTGCAGTTAAGAGGATTCCAGTGGTGCCCTATCATGCCACTAGAGTTCAACTTGTCAGTATTTCCAGGACCAAATCTCTCCAAGAGGCTTATAACTCCTCATAAAAACTGCACTTTGAGCTGAAAATTGGCCTTGTGCATGGAGAGCAACCTTCTTTTCCTGAATTTGAAATAAAAAATGTCCGAGATTTTATTTTTTAAACACCTTCTTCTATCTCAAATCAGTTTATTTTTTTAGAAACCTTTCCAGAATATTAATTTAGAAACTGAGTGATTTTTATTTAGAAATGCAGTTTTCTGGGCCTACTCGCATTACGCTTTCTCAGTGTATGATTCCTAAAGAGTTTGAGCTTGCAAACTGAACACTGAGCCTAGATGTGTTGGGGACCATTGCCACATCACTTCAGGTGTCCTGCTACTGCTTGGCCCCCGTGTCCCTCCTGGACCCGGTGCCCCTTTCTCTGGGTTGTTGCCCCCCTGGCAGTACCCCCACACTCTGGGTCTCCCCACGCCAGGGAACCCCCACCTACTAACCTCACCTCAGTATACGCTACTGCCAGTCATTGTCTAGCCCCTGCGCCGTGGGGCAGATTGCAGTATAAGCCACTCATCACTAGCAAGGTTAGGTTTGGACCTGCTGCCTTTGCCTACCCCTGGGCTGCCCTCTGCAACCCCCAGTACCTATTAGCCCAATGCTAGGCTGCAGTCTGGGGCTTTCCAGGCAGGAATGCCCCAGCTCCTCTGCCTTTCCCCAGCCCTGCTCCACTCCCAGTACCCTGTCTCTAGCTCCTTGCGGCCAGGCCCATCTCCCTCTGCAGCCAGAGAGAGACTGTTTGTTTGCTTGAGCTCCTAGCTCAAGTCTTTATAGGGCCAGCTGGGCCCTAATTGGGGCATGGCCCCAGCTGAACCTGCTTCCTACTCAGCCTGGGCTGTTTTCCCAGCCCTCCAGCCATCTCCCAGGGCTGGTTTTAACCCTGTTAGGGCTGGAGCGGGTAATCACCCCGCTACAGCCTGGATTTCTCCAGGTGTATAATCACTGACCGTATACTGTAGGGTTCACAGATGAAATAATGGATAGAGCTCTCAGTGGAAAGAGGCATTATATTTGTGTATACCTTCTTCTGTAGCGTATCACACCCAGTTGAGGAACTGATTGTTAGGTATGGCAGCACTCTCATAAATATTAAAAGAAAGAAAACAAATTTCAGAACTGTCACAGTAAATCATCATAAATGCATATATACAAAATTATATATTTACATGCACAAATATACAAAATAATATACATATCTATTATCGCTTCTATTGAGACTAGAATCATTCTAGATAAAACTTATCTGTTCCCAGGAACTTACCACTGGAGCATACAGTTGTTGACTTTGCAACTAGTTTAACAGATTATTCTTATTTATAAAACTGGGCAAGATTAAAACTCTGAATATAGATACGCTGCAGATGGTAGGGAGCCAGCAGGATTCTGAAGCTGTAACAGCTGTCAGTGTGCAAGGCTTTTAAAGAGCGGGCTACTCAGACTAATCTTTTAAATTGAAGCTATGCAGGGAAAATCTAGGATTTTGCAAAAACTGGGATTTTTCCCCTTTTGGGAGACAAATATTCATGGGTTGTTTGTTTACCTATAGGGTGAATGCCACAGCAGTTTCCTTTGATGCTGCTGACTGACTTGAGAAACCCGACTTACTAAGAGAATAGCAGCCTAAAGACTCAGGTTGAAAAACAACAGATGTCCAATCCTTTTACTGCTATTGAAGAAATAACATAGTACAGTTCTGTCCCCACCAATAGCCAGAGGCTTCAAATTAAATCAAATGCATGAACAATATCTGTGGGCATCCTGACTTCTTTTAATGAGCGAGGTGCAGTGAAAGATGCGTGCAGTGCAGCCAATGCATCTTTGCTACTGGAGAAACTTGCTGTTGTGCAGAACTTTTCATGAGCTAATTAGCACTCAGAAAGTGAGTTTGTGCCTTTATAAGAGACAGAGGAATTAACTAATGTAGCTCTCCTCTAGCCACGAATTTGCTTTTGCCAGAAGTAAGCATAGCATACTTCTGAACAGAGAGTTGTTTCTAGGACCGTGCTTACATGTAGAACCCTGTTCGGTATACGGTGCTGTAAATATTACATTAGAACCACTAGGGAGCCAGACTGGTCCAGCCCTAAGGTTCAAAATAAAGAGAGAGGAAAGTCTGGCATGAGTCGAACAGAAAAGTAAAAAAGTATATTCTGTTCTCAAACTTGTCTTCTCCCCTCTAAAGCTGTGATGACCCTCTCTGTCCCTATTGGGTGATTATTTCATACCCAAACTTACTACACACCAGCAATGTAGATCTGTATTTCTAGTTGCAGTAGAACCTCAGAGTTACGAACATATCAAGCATGGAGGTTTGTTTGCAACTCTGAAACGTTCATAATTTTGTACAAAACATTATGGTTCTTTCAAAAGTTTACAGCTGAACATTGATTTAATACAGCTTTGAAACTTTACTATGCAAAAAAAAAAGGTTTTTTACCATCTTAATTTAAATGAAACAAGCACAGAAACAGTTTCCTTAACCTTGTCAAATCTTTTTTAAACTTTCCCTTTATTTTTTTAGTAGTTAACATATAACACACTACTGTACTGTAATTTTTTATTTTATTTTTTTTGCCTCTGCTGCTGCTTGTTTGTTTGTTTCCGGTTCCTAATGAGGTATGTGGTTGACTGGTCAATTCGTAACTCTGGTGCTTGTAACATTGAGGTTCTACTGTAAAGTGCACTGTGCCTTTAAGGCCACCCCAGAAAAGCTACTGGCTGGATCTGGGTTTGGTACATAGAGTGGTCTCTGAGTGAGCACGTTTGTTGGAATCTCCTGGACTGTCTGTGCTAGTTGTTTGGGTCTAATGCCACATGGAGAATATCACAATAACATCTATCCTGCATGTCAATTAGGGTAGCATTATCCACAACTCCTCTGTTAGGAGATGAATGACCAGATGAATTCTGCTCTGTTACTTGGTATAAAATACACTGTAACACTATGGGAGACATTCACCACTGGCATAGACAGACACATCTGCACTTAAGTCAGAGTTCTCCCTTTTTACACTGATAGTGACTTTATCTTGTTGACATCTGTGGAGTTACCTTTGGAAATTGCACCAGCGTAACTGAGAACTGTTAGTCCCAGTGTTCATAACTGAGGCGGACACAGCATTCACTTACAGGCTTATCTGAAGTCTGTGTCTTTTTTGTTACCAATCAAAAAAGAAACTGTAGAATTGGTTTGATTTGTCTAAAGTACTTTGACTCTGAATTAGACCAAAGTGAATCCAAAAGGAAAATAAAGACTTAGAAGTGAAGTAATAAAAGGATAGAAAAGGTTTGGCAATTATATGAAAGGATACTTTATTTATCTAATTTCCTTAGTGTAAGTGATTCTAATGGAGGGAACAAAACAAAAATATAATCGATGAAGCCTTCTAAACATAAGGACTTGGTGAAAAAACACAATTAGGAGGAAAGGGCATGTGTGAGAACTGGATTTGACCACTAATATTTTCCACATTTGAAGCTGAAAAGGAGACAGCTCAAGAAATAAAATGAGCATTATGAGGTTTGGCTTCCCTTTGCCATATTCCAAAGCACTAAGAACATTCCTTAAACATGTTCAAAACAAAAAATGTTTTTCATTAAACACCACAAATTTTGCTCTGATTTAGATGGAAATTTTTTCAAGACACACATACAGTAAAAATGTTAACCTAGCAAGTTCAATCAGGCAAAAGAGGCAGACAAAAGATAAAGCATATGTACTCACCTCAGTGTGTATGGTTTTGGAGACGCAAATCCCATTAACATAACTAGGAGCAACGGAATGACTCTATCTCTGTGCCTAGAAAAGAAATTATACCCTTGAGTCTGCCCAGATGCCAAATATAAAAACCTGGAAGCTGGACCTCTTCTGTTTCCCCTTATGAGTCACCAGTTATCATCCTCACAGCCGAGCACCAATGATTACTGTGGATTTTGTCTGTAATTCATCACCATTAATACTGGGCCGTATGAAATCATCTCTTCCTCCGTCAAACCCTGAGTGCACTTTTCCCTGTGACATTCTCAACCTCGGTTGACTGGCCAGGACTGACAATCACTTGGGGTTCCTGCATGGCAGTGCAGATTGCTACCGCTGGAGGAGTGCTTCCCCTGACCACCTTGGGTCTGTGCCCCACAAAATGGCTGAAATGTTGGCCCACCACCCACAATATCCCACAATCCTTCTGCAGTTTGGGTCACCGCTTCATTTTTATCCCTGTTGAGAAGGGAAGTGGCTTCTGCAAGGGGATGTGGAATGATGGGAGTTGCTGAGT
This sequence comes from Chelonoidis abingdonii, assembly GCF_003597395.2. Taxonomy (NCBI): domain Eukaryota; kingdom Metazoa; phylum Chordata; order Testudines; family Testudinidae; genus Chelonoidis; species Chelonoidis abingdonii. Next base: position 81,365,536 of record NC_133777.1, read on the forward strand.
GTGGGGTACTTGTTGGGTCAGTGGGAATAGAGGATGGGTAAGGGGGTTTTGTGCTGCTATGTTATGGAGTAGGAAAGCTCTTTGAGAAGACCAAATGTGATACTGCTTTGCAACTATTGGCAAACTACTGATATGGATGGTGTTATTGAGCTGTGTGCTGAAGGCTTCAGCAAATGAGCTGTCTACAGAGAACAGGTGGAAGAGCAGACACACGTGGTTCTACCATAGTTCAGGTTTGGACTTTTATTTTCCTGTGTGCAAGTTCTTGGTTAAGTGTATCATCTCATATTGTTGCTGTAACATCTAACAGCAAAATAGTCAGAGTAATGTAGGATTATACCATAGATATGGTATCCATTGGGGAAATCCACAAGACAAGCATGGTGTGGGTATAACACTAAAACCAGACCAGAATTTTCCTCAAAGGAAATTATAGACTCTGGGAGCGATTCTCCAGCCAGCTATGGCCTCTGCGTTGCTTCAGCGGTGAGAGGGTTGTAAAAAGCTCATTTGCCGGCAGGCCCAGGGTAGGGTAGGCATAGGCTGCCCTGCGTAGCCTCATTGCAAACTCTGGAGCAGGGCTGGGCTGCAGACAGTACAGTCCTGTATATTATGCAGTAACACCAGTCCCACGAGCTACTCAGAATAGCAAGAGGGCAAAGCTACCTCTATGCCAAGAGGTGCAGCATAGAAGCTCAGCCCTTGCTTTTTCAAAGAGAGAGATGGACCACAGCTTCACACAAATAAAGTCTGGCCCATCGAAAGTAATCTGAACCAGTTTGGGTCAAAGTGGAGTGTGGTCCAAGTCCTTGTCAAAGCCGGCATTCATATTCCTGGAAACAAAGTCTGGCTGCCTCCTAATAGCATAATGGCTGTAGACAAGAGTCATTAGGATGCTAACACTCCTATACCTACTTATTTGAAATATGATTTAGTGTCATGAAGGCCAATCCAGGAATCCACAGCATTAGTGTTACCAATCAGGTGTTCCCTAATGACATGAAACGTAGCCAGTTTTGTTTCCTGGTTCTACTCTGAGTGTTGAAGGCCACAAAGGAAAATTGAGGCAAATGACCACAAAGCATGCAAAGCTGGCTGGAGATAACGTAAGATAATTATCTCACTGGCTAGCTCCGTCTGTACATGGTGGCTTCAGCTTCAAGAAATCTCCATCAAGAACACAGAATAGAAGAGTGGAAGAGTTGCAACAACTACTTGTGGGTGTAGTTCAAACTGATCCCATTACACATGATGCTCTTTATGGCTGAGGAAAAGAATGAGCCTTTCCCAGGGAGAGAGGTACAGAACTAGAGTGGCCTGGAATTCCTGTGGAAGACGAGAACACCTTGTGATCACTGGAACTCTTGCAGAGCAGTGATTGGAATTTGACTTGCCCCATGTCACAGGAAGTCTGTGGAAGAGCAGGGAATTAATCCCAGCTTTCCTGAATCCCAAGATAGTGCCCTCCATGCTAGCCCATCCTTCCTCTCAACCCACTTGAACCACTGATACCTTCAGCTTCCTGGCTAATGAATTAAATCTGCTTATTTAGCAGTTTGAATTAAATTCACTGTGGTGAGGATTTTTATCTTACTAGCTGTAATTCTAGTGAGAGGCAGATCCTCAGCTCATGTTCATTGGTAAGGATTCCAGTGACTGAGTCCCTAGGAAGTAAACTCAGAGATGTGGGGATTTTTATGGCCATTTATAGCTGCTGTTTTGTTCCTTTCAGTCAGTTTTCACCCTACGTGACAGCCAATTTCCCAGTTTAGAATATGTGTTTTGTTTTGCTGTTAACCAATAAAAAGAAAAAGGAGAGCAGGGGAGAAGGATTTAAGGTGGGGAAGTGGAGGAAATCAACACCTTGCCTCACGCCCAATGCATTTACAAGCCAAATCACAAGATGGCATAACAGCAAAAGAATGGAGCATATGGGTCTCACCTGCAAATCCATGGTCCCTCTGATTTCAAAGACAATGTGCATGAATTTTTAGGGCCTTCTGAATCAGAGCACTTCAAGAAGGAGGCTCAAATCCAACTGAAAAATTTGTGAACGTGTCCTTCAAAATCTGATCCCTTTCTGAGGCCTAGATGGTGACTGGACCTACGTGTCCTAGCAAGGAGGGAGTGAGAACCCCCCTTACATGGGCTGCCCTGGACCGTGGGTCTCTATATGTAAGAGTAAGAAGTGGTGGGGAGTGGGCAGGGAATGGGTGGAACCATGATTCCATTTCTTGTATTTACTGGCTAGCACAGCTTAGCGGGGGCTCGGTGGGGTGGGGGGATGTTGTAACTTCCTCTTGGTACAAACCAAAGGCAAGGAGCAGGCAGGAGTGGGTCCCAATACTTTCTGGGACCACTCCTGGAGTGATGCAGACTATGCAGCGCAGCACTCCTTGCTCAGAACTCAGCCTAAATTCAAACTCTAGCCCTAAATTTGCCAGTGCTCTCGTCTGTCCATTGCACCTTTCAGTTCCTACACTTACTACATGGTAAACTCCATCTGTTGGGGGGCAGTGCCAGCTCCCCTCTTGTATGTTCTCCTCAGATTTCAATGCCACTCAGCCGCAAAGGGATTAAACACAATTGTCTGGAGTTGCTATCGGAGCAGATTAGGTCGCTTTTAGTGGAGGAGGTTTCCTTTTACATTTCTTACTGTTCTATTCCCCCACTTTCTCTACCTTCTCAGAAACCCAATAGTTGGTGAGATCACAGTGATCTGGATTAGTGGGGACTTGGACAGAATGTAAACTGCTGTAAGGTTCCCATCTAACTCTTTCCTCCGCATCTATTTGGGAATTCAGTGCTAGATTGTCAGCCCTGGGGACCGATGTTTTTCACTCACAGGTACAATGTGGGAAGCAGCATTTCAGGTTTCCCCACTCAGCCTAGCTGGGTGTCTCAGCTTTGCCTACGAGTGACCACCTCTAGGGAGAAGAAGGGGTTGCTGCTGTCTGTAATCTCCCTTCTGAATCACAGAAGCTGCTATATAAGTAGACATGGCAGAATTGGCTTTTTATTTTTTATGATTTGGGTGGATAATTAATCATTTTAAAGCTTTTTTTTTTGGTTATCTATTTAAATTTTCACAATTGTGAGAAATTATTCGAGGGTCAAATGAGGGGGGATTCAGACAATTATTTAACAACGATATTCCATTGAGAGTCAAAAGTTAAAACTTTATTAAACAGTGAAAACTCAAATTGCCAACGTTGCATGTCAGAACATACAAAATAAATCAAGCTCTAACAATTTCTCAAGCAGCATTGTCTGGCTTTGCCAGCTGTAAATTTCAGTTATCAATAGAAATATTTCAGTTTGTGTGTGTGTACAGTGTACACATCCATTAAAATCTAATTTTTCCAAGCATATGTATAAGGGGAAAGAGACGCTGAGTAAACAGCAAATTCATGGAAACGGCTGGCTTCAGACACGGATCTGCCCTGCCACTGAAGTCAAAGGGAGCTGTGTCAGAGGGCAGAATTTGATTCTGCATTTTGAACAGTAGATCTTTTCCTGCCCACACTCCTCCCTTACGGCCAGGTCCTTGAAGTCAATGGGGCTTAGCACCTTATAGGCTCAGGCTTCTCTTTGAAGGAGAGGTAATGTGGCCTAGGGATATAGCACTGGCTGGGATTTAGGAAACTGGAGTTCTGTTTGCAACTCTGTCACTGCCTGGTTGGCGATTGGGGCAAATCGCTTTACTTTTCTGTGCCTCAGTTGCCCTGTTTCTAACATGGAGATGATACCCTCCATTCTACAGTGAGTTGAGATCCACAGATAAAAGGAGGTGTTATTTTGTAGGCTTTCACTATGAATATACATATGTATTGGGAGACTCTTGAACTAGGGTTTTGCTTCTGATTCTGAATGTTGATGTTGCCTAGAAGTTAATAGTGTAATGTAATGCTTGCTCACAAACAGCCCAGCTGACTCCAAAGTAATACTGAGACGAGTAAGGGTGGCAGCAGCAGATTCTTTGCTAGATTGCTCATTTTCCAGATGGCCCATCCATGTCTCATCAAAGCTTAGAGGGGGACTCAACATACGACACTTTACCGTGCAATAGAATAATAATGAATAAATAGGCAGTCAATCTTGCTCCCTCTGGGTATTCATTGCAGATTAAACTCACCATCCTCCTATTGCTCCTCCACATATAAGGCCCAAGTAAATAGGCTTTATGGCACATGGAGGTCAAAAGGGTGTGGTCTCAATCTCCACATGACTAACAGAGAAGATCTGTAGTGAATATCGCAGCCCTTGGGCCATCTCTCACAGAAGTCATGGCCAAATGGATCTGTGCAACTGAAGAAGCACAGCCTGGGCCCCACCTCCTCATGGTGGTATATGCAGAGCTTGCGTGAAGCCCACCTGTATTGCATGCAGGGTGTGCGGTGTCTGCTCCACAGCTGCCTTGCCCTGCATGGGAGGCTTTGCAGCCCCTGGGAGGAATGATGGGAGAATGACACCACATGAGGACACTGATCATTGTGAACTCTTCTGCTGTTCATGCGTAATATATATGGCAATATACCCATCTCATAGAACTGGAAGGGACCCTGAAGGGTCATTGAGTCCAGCCCCCTGCTTTCACTAGCAAAACCAAGTACTGATTTTGCCCCAGATCCCTAAGTGGCCCCCCCAAGGATTGAACTCACAACCTTGGGTTTAGCAGGCTCTTTGTTTGGTGTTTGCATAGTGCCTAACACAACAGTCTGTGACAGGCTCCTAGGTGCCACGTCAAGATAAATACGAAATGACTTGATGCTAAAGTAACTAGAACAAGGCACCAACAACCCCATAAAAAGGTAGAAATGTTTTGCATGCATCCTTGTTCCTTCATTTTCCCTTTCTTATCCAAGTTTGTTTTGATGACGGAAGATAGTCTTTTACTTCTAATTTATAGTTATTTCGCCTATCTTCTCTTAACTGGCAATTCTACTCAGACAGATATGCATTATAAAAGGGTAGTAAGTATAGCATTTTCAAGTGGTCCTTGTCCTCCCCAGCCCCAATATTCATAATGAAAATCTACAGTTAGTATTTCACCCAAGATACCTTTTAATTTGTCTTTTTGTGCACCTGCTGCTTGGCATACAACTAAGTGCACCTGCAATAGTGAGTCTGCACCTGTTTTACATGTGTAAACAGCCATGTGCACAGACACAAATAGCGGTCTCAGGTGCACAGGCTGGACATGCATCCCTACTGTGTGGTTTCAGAGTAGCAGCCGTGTTAGTCTGTATCCACAAAAAGAACAGGAGTCTTGTGGCACCTGGCTGGAATATGTTGGTGTTTGGAAAGAATAAATTGGAATGAATGGAATGATGTTTCTGGTTGAGTCATCTGCAGGGAGTGGACCTGTGTCAGTTGGATCAAAAGGAGCAAAATGAGGATCTATTGAATCCAAAACCGGATTCGTACAATGTTTTACTGCCTGATTTTTTAAGTAGCTTCTTTTCTCCCGCTTTGTCTCAATTTAAGAATAACAAGATTCTTTCTTGTGGATATTTCAGCTTTCCTGTACACCCACCACTGTCGTTTCTCTGGCCTTTGGCCCTTGGAGCAGATATTGGCTTGTATTTACAAGCCCAGTAATTACCATCCGCAACCTGTTATCAGTATAAATACATACAAGGGAAATTGCAAGGTTATGGTTGAAGCTTGCAGGTTTTTAGACTAATAAATATTTGAACCTGAAGCAAAGTTCCACTTTTTTCCGCCTTTAAGTGGATTTGGTCTGTCAGGTTTGATGGAGTCAATGAGATTCAACCATGTTCTATTTAATTAACATTTGAAAAGAATTTGCCTGGGACTTAGCCCTTGGCAGTGAGGACAGTAACTATAATGGTAGGGAATAGCGCAAGCCGCGTGCATGTGTTGTCCTTTAGTCCAGCGCTAAATAGCAATGACTGGGAAGGGAAACTCACTGGCAATGTTTTTTCTTGACAGTTGCTTGGAGTTTCAGTGTAGGACACTGACCAGCTACTCAGTAAGTATCATCTAGAAACACAAAGGGAGGGGGAATGAAGCTAAGGCTGAAAGCTAAATTGTGACTGTGTAACGCTTAATGGAAAACTCTGATGGAATAGATGGCTGCCATCTTTCCAAGTGCCATCCCTATCCAGACCAGCCTAGTCCAAAAGGGAATACATGCCAAAGTAGGAGGCAGCCACAAGCCATTCTCTCATTGTATTGCAATAGAGTGCAGGAGCCTCAGTTGCTGACTAAGACTCCATTGTGCTCAGTGCTGCATAAACAAGAACTTATAATCGAAGTGTCAGCAACAAATGGAGACAGACTTTGAGCACCCACTTTTGTATGCTTCCAATCTGCATTTGGACACGGGAACAGGAGAGCTGCTCGCTCAATTTGCACCCTCGAAAGCCCAAATCCTCATGTCTTTACTCAAGCACAATTTCCATTAAAGATAATGGGAGTCTTGCCAGAGCAAGGACAGTATAAAACCAGAATACAGGACATTGGGTTGGGTTGAACACAAATAAAATCCTGCTCTTCTGCTCCCACAGCAGGACCTCCCCTTCCCTGCCAGCTTTTCCATCCTGCAGTGGCTTCCCAGGGGCTCTATCTGCTCCCTTTTCTTCCCTGACGGTTGTTTGATCCAACCCAGCAACCTCCTGCCCCCTCCTCCCCAGCACCCTGTGGCTCTCCGGGATACAAATCGAATTTTTCTGCCAAGATATTTCTTCCTCTGTGGGTACCGATATGGCTTCCACTGCAGTAGGATCTGACCACCTTGCGATCTTTAACACTGTCACCTTCCAGGGCTGCTGTGAGGATAAGGCAACACTATTATCCCACTGTACCACTGGGCAACTAAGGTACAGAGAAAATGACTTTTATGAAGGCAGTCTGGCAGAGCAGGGAACTGAGTCCAGGTCTCCCAAGGCCCAAGCTAACCCTCTTCCCACTGAATGTTTACCTTGAATGGGATATGGAGTAAGTCCAGCGAATCAAACCTTGCTCATTTTGCCAGCACAAGTTATTGTTAAACCAAACGGCATATTCATGTCAGTGGAGTCTGGGCAGGAGTTGTGCCAAACCCCACTCAACCCAATGAGGGCACCCACTAAACTTGATACCCACCCATGTGGCTATGCTAATATCCAGTCGAGTCTGAATAATTCCCCCTCTTCCGTCTCAAGTAATGTTGGGATCAGGTGACTGTTCTCCCAACAAGTGTCAAGAGAAATTTGCTAATCCGCGGCCCCTCCTTAATAAAGCAATTTTCAGTTACTTTGGGATGGTCCAGGCTACTTAGTATCTGTCCTTCTCATTTTTTAAAGCTAACTCTTACTCTTTGCAGTTCAAGTGATGCTCTGGGGTCGGTGCAGGTTACGTCCTTATGTCCTCACCAATATCCTGTTGCGTTTCTGGCTGCACTTTTCACCTCACCTCCTTCTCTATCCGTGGCCCCACAAAGTCGTGGGACATCCTGGTCAACCTCCTCCTTGCCCTGGCTAAAATGGCCATCTACGCAACCAGGGAGAGGAGGTTGGCTGATGGAGACTCCGGTGACTGTGGGGCTTGTTTCTGATCCTTAGTCCGTTCACATATCCGGGCAAAGTTCCTCTGGGCGGTGTCCATTGGCTCCCTTGACGCCTTCGAGGAGCAGTGGGTGCTGTCCGGGGTTCTCTGCTCGGTGTCCCCGTCAGGCTCCCTTCTTATGACCCTTTGACCGCACTCCTGTCCCTGTTCTTTTATTAGTTGTCCCCCGAAATCAGTGGGTTCTGTGGTCCTGTGGGTCCTCCCCTTAGGCTGGGGGGGGATCCTTTAGCATTGGGCAGGCTTCCACCCGCCCACTTCCCAGAACCCCAATAGATACACCACCAGATAAAGAAAATGTGGTTTGATAGCATCCTGTCCGGCAAGAAATCACTTCTCAGTAGTTGTGGTTGTGAAACCCTCATTTCTCTATTGTTTTATCTTTATGGCCCCCACTTTTCAAAGACAATACTTCAATTCAAAGCCGCTGTGTCTCGCATTAGACCCATCCCAGCCCCCATTTGCAGGAGGATGCTCGCATGCTGCATTGTCTCCCTGCTGTGTCATGCTTGTGAGCTGGCAGGGGATTGAACTGTACAAGCATCGTCTTGCTGTCAGTCTTGTACAGTTCAGTCCCCTGCTTGCTCACAACAATAGGGTGGGTGTGTGAGCCGAGCTGGAGAATTGTGTTCTGCACGTGAATGTGTCTTTGGAATTGAGCCAGTCCCTTGCTACGCTGCTAGCCAGCGGAGTCCATGACATTTCAGCAATGTTCTGTGACTTTTACAACAATTACTCTGTATTTTTACCTGTGCGGGTGAACATAGTTTTCCTGACAAGCAGGACAATTACTGCAGTGGTGGTAGCCGTGCCCATACCAGCCAAATGCTGGACAGGATTTCCTAACCCTGCTCTGTGACGCTTTTGCTATTCTAGTCCTGGAACTTCCAAGCCAGCTCTGCTAAAGCACCTCACTCTTCTCGACCTTCCATGCAGCTGCTGTTCCAGTCCCGAGACTTCCGTGAGCAGAGGAAACAGAATGTGTCCAGTATTGGTTTATAACCTGGTCCACAGTATCTGCAAATACAGTATGTTCTATGCCTGACATCACTGTATGGATTGAATTTGGCAAGTCTATTCTTTCCCTTTCAGAAAATCTATATTTATGACATGAAGCATACTGGAGGGAGATGGGAAGGATGCCAGAGAGAGCGAGTGTGTTGTGAACTCAGAGGCATTCCTAGCAGTGCAGGGCTACTGTTTAACCCCTTCATTGCCGAAGCCGCACTCCTAGCTTGAGTCTAATCTTTCCAATGCTGTATGTGTGAGATTGCAAGTAAGTCCCTGGGGAAAAGGAGGAGGCTGGCTGGCATAAGCTACAATCCTCAGCTTGCTCCTCATTGCACCAAAGTGGCCTAACATTAACCATCAAGGTACTGAAGCCAAGAGCTGAGCAGGTTTTAGAGGAGTTGGACTTGCAGATATGGAGAGAGAATAGTGGATATTAAAACCAGAATTGGGGAAGGCCTATAAACTCTCCTGCTTCAGGGCATCAGCCGACTGATGGGGTCAGGAGGAAACATTAGCCTATAGCTGCCTATTGCAGGGATGCTTGCACCTTCTCTGAAGCAGTTGATGCTGGCTGCTGTGCAAGATGGAATACTGGACTAGATGGACTGCCGTTCTGTCTAGTCTGGTGTTTCCTTTGTTCCTAAGCTGTGCCTGGACAACCGCTTTTAGGTGCATTTTTAACTGAAGGTTCTGATATTTTTGTGTTTATACAGTCAGAGCTGTTACACTGGTTACTGCTGCGTGGCTATTTTATACCGTTGCTGACCCAGCCTGCCACAAAAAGGCAGTTCTTAAACACCACCACCTTGTGTCAAAATTAATTGCATTTTGGCATCCACAGAAGGCCCCTTTGAAAACTATGGTTCATGGATCATTTCCCCCCACCCAACACGGTGGGGGTAACACACAATGCTTTGTACAGCATCCTGAGATGAAAGGCACCTGAGTGTACAGAATTTGCTGTGAATAATGGGAGGCACCAGCCCAGCTGGTCAGATCACATTATCCTCTACTGGAAAACCAGTGACATTTTAGTTTTCCTGTGTAACAAAAAATAAACGTTCGTCGTCATTTAATGATTCAGACCTTGGATTCCAAAGCATTAAAAAAATACCTGTTTCCTTGAGATCAGAAGGAAGATGAGGTCTGTTTGTCAAAGGTTTGGCCTCATCTGTCAAATACCTTCCTAATAAGTAACCTGAAGGGCTTTAGTGGAGCACTAGAGGCTTGGCTACACTGGAGAGTTGCAGCGCTGGTGAAGGGGTTACAGCGCTGCAACTCACTCTGTGTACACACTTACAAAGCCCAGCCAGCACTGCAACTCCCTGGCTGCGGCGCTGGCTGTACACCTGGTCTGATTTGAGAGGGAGGGGGGCGTTATGGCTGCCGAGTGCATGCATGCATGCCTAGATGTGGAATAGCCATTGATTGGTCTATCACGTCGCAGTAATCAGCATCGTAGTCTCTGCAAAGTTTCTGCCAGAGCATGGGCAATGGTGCTGCGCAAGTTTATAGGAGAGCTACCATGGTTTGTCCCAGTCAGGCTAACGCGTCCGCGCCACTGTGGCAGTGAGGGGGGGGACCATTGCTGCACACAGGCAAGCTGCATAGGGAACAGGGCAGATCCACATGCTGGAGAAGGCCTCCCATCTTCCAGTGACGCGTAGCAGGATATATCTGGAAGGATAAAATCCTTGGAAAATGTAGGATTCGATCAGTGTCTTCCCCACAGCTGCTCCTGCTTTCCTCAAAGCACAAAAACTCCACTGAGCCCGATTCCTCAGGAAGCTACATTCCAGGGGAGTCTGCAGCAGAACACATTGATTCATTAGTGAGAAGCCCTAGTACTCACATGTCCTGTCTGCTGTTGCTCTCTGTGCTATGTTAGATATGTGTGAATGATGCACAGAGGAGTCTACACACTCCTCCAACCTTGATTATAAACAATGCAGCCTCTGTAATAACTGATTCTGTTCTGTTCCTTTTTAAAAGTGACTTCGAATCCTATGGCTCTAAACACTCACAAAAGAGATCCAGAATTGAGAAGGAGGAAAAGGAGAACCAAAAGGAGTTGGTGTTAGCCAGTTATGGATCATAGCAGAGACAGTAAGAGAGTACAGGACTGGAAGACAAAAGCGCACAGTGGAGCAAACGAAACCAGGAAAAAATTGGCTACAGGAAAAAGAATTGGCAAAGAGAAAACTCAAACCAGCTTTAAGCCTGCGCGCCAACAGACTGTATGCAGTCACTGGGTACCATGAGGCAGAGCTATACTGTGCTAATACCCCAATCAAAGCTCTCTCTCTTTGCCCCAGTGTTTGCTCATAACCCCTTCCCCAGTACCTCTCTACCACCACCAGCGCCCCCACACTGTAACGTACACTACCAGCCCGAGACTACGCCCTTACCCTCTGCACTCAACCCCAACACATGCAGCATGTAGTATCCGAAGTGCAGCAGCATGCAAGCATCCAGGCAGCACATTTCAAACATCTGACTGTACAGTTCATCACCCCCCCCCCTTTTTGTACTGTAATTTTAATAAAGGATTCTTTGGCTTTTAAAACGGTTTTTTTTATTGCAGAAAGAGAAACTATGTACCCAAGGGAAAAATCATTATAACCATGCACTAGAACACCAGTGCAAGGCACCAAACATTACTGTTGGCTTTCAGCCTCAAATTGCCTCAAATTGCTCCTCAAGGCATCCCTATCTTGAAGCCCTATGCTGGCCTCTCTAGTAGTCCTGCTCTCTGGCTGTGCAAATTCAGCCTCCAGGTGAACCTCGGAGGTCCATTCGTCACTGAATGTTCACCCTTCCCTTCACAAGATTATGGAGGGTACAGCAAGTGGATATAACCGCAGGATGCTGCTTTCCCAAGTCTAGCTTTCCATAGAGACACTCCAGCGCTTTAAACGCCGAAGCACACTCCACAGTCATTCTGCACCGCTCAGCTGTAGTTGAACCGTCCTGCTCCTGTCAAGCTTCCTGTGTACGGTTTTCATGAGTCCAAGGCATTAAGGGTAAGCGGGGTCTCCAGGATCACAATGGGCATTTCAACGTCCCCTACTGTGATCTTTCAGTCTGGGAAAAAAGTCCCAGGCTGCAGCTTCCTGAACAGCCACTGTTCGAAAGATGCGTGCATCATACACCTTTCCAGCCAGCTGTGTAAATGTCAGTGAAACTCCACGGTATCCAAGCCGCTGGAGACCACAGAAATACCCTTCCGATTAATGTACTCGATTGGTGGGTGGGGCCAGAATAGGAATATGCTCCCATCTATTGCCCCCCCCACAGTTAGGGAAACCATTGTGCAAAGCCATCCAGAATGTCCTGCACGTTCCCCAGAGTCACGGTTCTTCTTAGCAGGACTGCGATTAATGGCCTGCAAACTGCAATCAACCTATTCCAACGGTCGACTTTCCACTCCAACTGGTTCGCGACGATCGGTAGCTGTCTGGAGTTCCATCTCAGACGAATAGCCACCCGCTTCTCCACGACAGGAAGCTCTCAATCTCGTGTCCTTGCGCCGCAGGGGGGGCAAGCTCAGCACACAGTCCCATGAAAAGTGGTTTTCTCATTCCGAAGGTTTGCAGCCACTGCTGTCATCCCAGACTTGCAGGACATTGATCCCACCTCAGTGGCTTGTTTCCTGAGCCCAAGGCAGTGTTCCACACTGCTGAGCACGTCCGTTCTGCCACAAGCAATTTAGTGTCACAGCGCTCAGGTGAATCTATACCTGTATCATCATTATCGTCGTCGGACTCCTCACTGTCACTTGGAGCATAAGGAATAGCTCAATCTGCCAAACGTGATGTGCTGGCGACATTCATCAGCAAAGTCCAGCAGTTTGGCTCCATTTCTAACAGAAACTGCGCTGCAGACTCACATGCATGAAACTGCTGGAGGATGCACCATGGGCGTGGACAGGAAGCGGAATGACCCGCACCCTTCTTTCCACTTCACACACAACTAGCGCCATAAATGGGAAACCCACAGCGCCAAAATGGGATGAGGTGCTCTGTGGGATAGCTGCCCACAATGCACCACTCCCAACAGTGCTGCAACTGCTGCAAATGTGGCCACACTGCAGCGCTGGTAGCTGTGAGTGTGGCCACACTGCAGCACTGTTCCTACACAGCTGCAGGACCACAGCTGTAACTCCCAGCGCTGCACATTTCCAAGTGTAGCCAAGCCCTAGTGCTGCTTGTTAATTCTCAGTAGTTAAGGTGGTAATTGTATTGCTAGGTACCCCAAAGGCTTTTACAAATAACAGGGATTACAGAGCTTCAGGGCAGAGGGGACTAGAGCTTTAGACGATTCAGCTCCTCTGTGCTTAACAGCCAAAGGCAACTTTTGATGGCTAAGGTTATGTAGAAGGCATGTCACTGAAATCAGATAAGTGAGGAAAATTGTGCCAAAGTTGCTATTTTTCTTCTGCTGACATTAAAACACCACAAGATAAGAGGTGTTTGTTTATATTTATGTAGTTTGGGGGGTGGGGAGATGAGGAAATTTAAAAAAAATTAACCCCTTAAAGACGAGACATCAGCAAAGATCTCAAAATGTGCCTTGTTAGTTAAGTACTGCCAAGCAAGGGATCAGCAGGCACTGCCGATAATTCAGCTTGCTAATGAGATAGGGCTGCTGTTAATGCTGGGGACAGATGTTCAGAATCTGAGTGCGAGGGTGGATTGGGTCTATTACCCTATAGCGCTGCTGTAAATGATAACCTCTGCCCTTTCAACTCCCCACCCCACGCCATGTACAACCCCACTACAGAAAGGAGGTGGACAAATTGAAGAGAGTCCAATAGAGGGCAAAGAAAATGATAAGAGGGCTGAGGCACGTGATTTCTGAGGAGAGGCTGAGGGACCTGGGCCTATTTAGTTTGCAGAAGAGAAGAATGAGCAGGGATTTGATAGCAGCCTTCAACTACCTGAAGGGGGGTTCCAAAGAGGATGGAGCTCAGCTGTTCTCAGGATGGCAGATGACAGAAGAAGGAGCAATGGTCTCAAGTTGCAGTGGGGAAGGTCTAGGTTGGATATTAGAAACACTATTTCACTAGGAGGATGGTGAAGCTCTGGAATGGGTTACCTAGGGAGATGGTGGAATCTCCCTCCTTAGAGGTTTTTAAGGCCTGGCTTGACAAAGCCCTGGCTGGGATAATTTAGTTGGGGCAGGTCCTGAGCAGGGGATTGGACTAGGTGACCACCTGAGATCTCTTCCAGCCCTAATTTTCTATGAGTCTAAAAGAATCTGTGTGGGGTGGCTCCTTTTCAAATATTGGCTTGTTGGGTTTCCCCCCAGTTTCACTTTCTGGCATTTGAGAATATCGAATGACGACTAATACATGTTATCTGTATTTGAGCTTTGCAAATTCCTTGGTTTCAGCTTTTCATAAACGCGACTGTCTCATTGCATTTACGCATTTCACAAGTAAACTGCAGTGGGCACATTGACGCTCAGCTGACCTCTTTATTTTTACGACACGTGAGTCAAAATTTCACAGGGAATTGGCCCCCTATATTTCAAGGAGGCAGAGGTTTTATGGGCTGAAAACTCCCAGAGGGATTGGAACAGATTGTCCACAGATTTATAATTCCTGCAATGCACAGTAGCAATATCCACTGGTATTTGACAAGCAGAAGCATTACTTGCAAGCTGGCTTGAAATACCAGGTAATCTTCTCAACCCTCTGAGCTGTGTATGCTAGAAAGGTACATCATTAGCACTAAAATAGCCTTGGTCTGATTCTTCTTTTTCTTTGCCTGCTGGGCATATCAGGGCCTCTGTATCTGGCTGTTGATCTAAACCTGGAATTTGAATCATCACATTCACAAACTCTTTTCAGTAGTGATTCCTGAAATCAATCAACATTTGAAAGGTTTTGTGTGTCTTGCTGTACATTGCTGGCCAATTTGTGCTCTCAGTTGTCCACATTTAATTGCTCTGGTAGAATCTGACCGAGTGTTAACGTAAAGAGATGTACAAGGAGACCTGTTAGAGAGGGGGTGGAGGTACTTCAGCATAGAGCAGCCCTGTGCATTGGAGGCGACTTCTCATTTCTCTCTGTATCTGAAGAGGTGCCCCATGTTCTTGGAGATGACATTCTATTGCCCTAGAGGCCAAGTGGAAGAGACTTGTAGCTGGTAACATGTTGTCTGTTGTTGATGGCGAGTAATATGATTATTTATTACAACTGGCTAACTACAACAAGATGTTTTCCACAAATATTTGCTCGGGTTTTTTAATACGTAGGTCTCAGTCAGGTGCATTTTTCTGTTCCCTTTTCCTGAATAGTTGTGTGATCAACACTTGTGACTTTCCAGAACACAGGTAGAAACAGAATTTTACTTTTGCACGTGCACTTGTTCAGGCTGGGACTGCTTATGCACTCATGCAATCACAGAACAGAAACAATGCCATGTAACTTATCTGACTAATCACAACTAGCCAACACTGCTTGAGCAGGGAATATCAACAGGAAACTGCTCATAATTAGTCTGTGGAGTTACCAACATTAACAAAAAGATCTTCATTTTTGAATAAGGAAGTGGTGGTGGTGTAGCTGTTGCTCCCAGGAAATTAGAGACACAAAGTGGATGAGGTAATATGTTTTATTGGACCAACTTCAGGTCTGCCAGAAAAAGAGCTCTGTGTGGCTCGAAAGCTTATCTCTCTCCCCAACAAAAGTTGGTCCGATAAAAGATATTGCCTCCCCCGCCTTGTCTCATGAATAAGGAAGAGATTTGTGGACATATTTTTTGCCACAGATTCAGTGCACACAGAAAGAGGCTAAATTAATTGGATAATTTATGTATGGTAACCTATCTATTTAATAGCGCCCTCTGTTTGCAGTGCTTTACAACCCAGTGATACTGGGTTTGGGCATTGAAAATTCCAACCCATACTTGGAGCCTACCATAGTCAGCAGTTGAGGCTCCAGTTCAAGAAAGCACGGAAGTACGTGTGTTAGCCAAATAGGGATGCTCTGCAGAATCGGGGTCTAGGGAGCTGAGCATGCTTTGTGACGCAGACTGTGATGGATGGTTTGCTACCCCGCAGTTTTGCAATATGTACAGCGGATCTACTGAAGTGTTAGGAATGGTTTGAATTGTTTTAAAATGTGTTAAACTTCTCCAAATACTATCTCAGTCATGTTACAAACCAAACTGTCAGTTTGTCTTGCCTCAGGGCATGTCTCACTTGGAATCACTTACGCTCGGTTGGATGGATTCAGTTCCCAGCTTTCCAGATCTACCATAAATACAACAGCCTGATATAACTCCTCTCTTGGGGAATGCAGCATGCAAAGCATGACACCAGTGTTAAGCTCAGTGGAGATATAAACAGAGAGAAGAATATTCATGCTCTGGTGTTAAAAGCCTCCTTCCTTTTTATGATATGCCAACACTCCTGTAAAATCTCACAGCTTTAACACCACAGAAATGAAAACACAGACAGCTTACTGCACACGGCTGGGCTCTGTGCCAGACTCCGCGTTCTCAATAACATTCATACGTTAATCGAGATATTTTGGTTCCTGGTTGGGTCTCTGGAATCTTCGCCCCCATGTGAAAGAGTTCTTCTCTCTTACATGTTAATGCCTCTGAAGTGCCTCAAATACTCCATAATGGATCTCTGCTGCTGCATTGCATGAATAGTGAATCATAGAATCATAGAATCAAAAGGTTGGAAGGGACCTCATGAGGTCATCTAGTCCAACCCCCTGCTAAAGGCAGGACCATTTTCCCTAAATAATCCCAGCCAGGGTGCGGTCTAGCCGGACAAAGTAGCTCTAAAGATGGAGATTATACCACCTCCCTAGGTAACGCCATTCCAATACTTCACCATCTCCTAGTCAGAAAGTTTTTTCTAATATCCAGCCTCGACTTCGCAACTGCAACTTCAAACCATTGCTCCTTGTTCTGTCCTCCGTCACACTCTGAGAACAGCCTAGCTCCCTCCTGCCTCGGAGCATCCCTTCAAGTAGTTGAAGGTGCTATCAAATGCCCCTTAGTCTTTTCTCTTCTGCAGCTAATATAGCCCAGTTCTTCAGTCTTGCTCTTCATAAGTCTTGTGCTCCAGTCCTCTAATCTTTTTGTTGCCTCCGCTGGACTCTCTCCAATTGTTTCCAGACGTCCTTTTTGTAGTGTGGCGCCCAAAACTGGACACATATTCCAGATGCGGCCTCACCAGTGCCGAATAGAGAGGAATAATCACATCCCTCGATCTGCTGGCAACACTCCTACTTAATACAGCCCAGTATGCTATTAGCCTTTTTTGGCTACAAGAGCACACTGTAGGCTCCATGTTCAACTTCCATCTACTGTAACCCCAGATCCTTTTCTTCAGCACTGCTACTTAGCCAAACAGTCCCCAGCCTGTAGCAGTGCATGGGGTTTCTGTCCTAAGTGCAGGACTTTGCACTTGTCCTTGTTGAACTTCATGAATTTCTTGTGGCCACTTCTCCAATTGTGTCTAAGTCTCCCTGAATCCCTATCCCTACCTCCAGCGTGTGCCACCACCCCCCCCAACTTGGTGTCATCTGCAAATTTACTTAATGTGCAAGCTATCCCATCGGGAGAGATTTTGGGGGGGAAGATAGAGTTTCCCAAATGAGTCATAAACAGCTGTGTTAAACGATTTGGTGATGGCAGCAACCAGATGTAAGCTGGTAATTAAGCTTAGGGGTTCTCATGCAGGTCCCCAGATCTGTACCCTAAAGTTCAGAGTTGGGGTGAAACCTATGACAATCCCAATGAGTTAGCTGACATAGAAAAGAAGTTGCTTACTTGAGAGAGCCAGGATCATAAATTCCAAAGCCAGAAGGGACCATTGTGATCATCTAGTCCAGGGGTAGGCATCCTATGGCATGTGTGCCAAAGGCGGCATGCAAGCTGATTTTCAGTGGCATTCACGCTGCCCAGGTCCTGGCCACCGGTCTAGGGGGCTCTGCATTTTAATTTTAAGTGAAGCTTCTTAAACATTTTTAAAACCTTATTTACTTTACATATAACAATAGTTTAGTTATGTATTATAGATTTATAGAAAGAGACCTTCTAAAAACATTAAAATGTACTACTGGCACATGAAACCTTAAATTTGAGTGAATAAATGAAGACTTGGACGCCACTTCCATCTATAATTTCCACTTCTGAAAGGTTGCCGACCCCTGTTCTACAGGAACACAGGATTCAAAGGGGGAAGAGTGGTTATGAGAGAACTGGGTACTGAAACAGCCAGGATCTTTGGACATTAGCAACTCTCCCAAGAGGTCTGCTGAGGGAATCATCCTCTTTTCCTGAGCTCAAGGGACTGCTTCCCAGAAGAACGGTCTCCTCCCCCTCTCCTCACTGAGACTAGTGACAGGAGAGAGGACTAGAAGTATCTTTAGCCTCCAGGCCTGTCTTCCCCTCAGTATTCGGAGGAGGGGAATGCTAGAAGTGCTGATACTGTGTCAGCGAGAGCACCCCAAAATCCACTTGCTGCTTGATATTTTAGTTTGTTTAACCCACTGTGTATGAGAAGGGTGCTATTGAGATAAAGAAGCTCCCTCATCCCTAATCAGATGAATGTGTCAGTAGCACCAGGTTGTATAGAAACACTTCTTTGGTCGCGTCATGAAAAAAACACTCTTCTTCCATCCCATGAACTAGCTACTTCTCTTATATTTTGGTAACTAATTTTATTGGAACAGGACGAGCCATATACAGGGTTGCAAAACTTAATTTCTTCCAGGACTTGGTGTTTAAATTGTATTGGTGTGTAACAGCACAGGCAAGTTTCCAGAAATGTATCTAGAGGTGTATTTGCATGGATGTTTTCCAGATCTGTATGCTCAGTCATGATAATTGCTGGTGGAAATTAGGTGCACAGTTGCACATCCGGGAGTCCTTTAAAATGACTCTATTTCTTATTCATTGCCTCAGGTTGGCTCTCTTTGTCCTCTCAAAGTTCTGCCGTTTCTCTTCACTGCTATATAATATGAAATCTCTTTTCACGGTCTGGAGTAAGATCTCTTATGTGTTGTATCAATCTGTTGTTTTTTCTCTTTTGGCAAATATCCTTTGGATTATGATGGAAACCATCAACAGGAGATGAAGGGTAGCATTTTGAAAAGCTCCTAAGTCTCATTTTCCAAAAAGATGTAGGTGCCTAAACTCCTATTTACTTTTCATGAAACTTATGGTCTGACATGCATAACTGCAAATTGACTGGCTGCCTGAGCAGAGGAGATGTAACGACAATATTGTAGGGCTAGACAATAGCCTTTCGGTTTCTCAGTGATTCTGACTTAGTCCCACCTTGGCTGACTGAAATATCATGAGCAAAGATGTCCTATGGAGAACATCTGTTACATGTCAAAATGTCCATAACCGTTCATCTTTAGACCACACTCATGAAGTATAAGGGCTGCAAAGAATGTCAATTGCTTCAGCTGGTAAAAGCTCCCTCCTGCATTCCATCTATAATTTTTTCCTCCTCAGTAATCAAATTATATTTGCACCAAATGTATTTGAAAATGAGAATATTTAAATTTTTTTTACTTGTTCTCTCTAGCGATTACACAAGAGAAGTCAGTCAGTTGCCACCTTACCCACACTCTCTTTCCTCTCAGATGGCAGTCGCCAGACTCAGCAGCGCTTGGCTGCTTGGCAGTCTCCTCTGTCAGTTGCCTGTTAAGTGGGGAGACAGCAACTCAGCTTTTAGCCGCTCTTGCCTTCCTGGATGCAATTTATTGCTTAACTTTTGATTCACGGAAAATTGTATTTTTTTATTTTGTCAGCAAGTGCAGCAAAATTCCTTATTAAATTTCTATGGGCTGCAGAAGTATAGCCACTGTGACCTCTTCTTATGGCTAGCTTCCTTTCAGTGATCCCAATGTGCATTATGGGCTTTATTTTCCAGTCCCTTGACTCTCTTCCCACTCTCTGAGGATCTTCAGTTTTCCCCCTTGCAAAACACCAAAAGACACTAAGGCCACGTCTACACTAGTGAGCTTACAGCAGCACCTGTACCGATGCAGCTGTGCTACAATAAGATTGCTCGTGTAGCTGCAGTAACGAGATCTGCAGGAGAGCGTCTCCTGCTGAAATAGCACTGTGCACATGGGTGCTTATGCCGGCAAAACGTATAATGCTTGGGCTGTGTGGTTTGGTTTGGTTTTTTCACACCTCTGAGCAACAGAAGTTTTGCAATGTAAGGAGTAGTATAAAGATGGCCTAAGAATCAGCCTATGTTTTGCTGTGGGAATAGGCTCAAACCTGAACCCTGGATCCAAACATTCTCAAATTTTGAAGGGGTTCATAATCCAAACCCACGTCAATTTCATAGCTGGCCATAATTAATACAATGGACTGGCCCAGACTTCTGGATCAGAAAAGCTCAAACACTGAGATGGGAGAAGGCTGGATCTGTGGCCCACATCGGCAGCACAGCCATATCTCCAAAAGTAACACTTTCCCTTTAAATTGCAGACTTTTAAGCATTTTGGGCTGGTATGCTACCAATATAGAAAGAATAGGTGGTCGTGTGTAAGCCTCAGGGCAGCCAATGGTTGTGGTTGATCATTCATTCCTAGCACATGTTAAGCTCCCTTCAAGCCATTTGTCATCAATGTTTTTGGGTGCACATGTCAATTATCCCCCTTTCTCAGTCAGAGGCAGTGAGGTGAATTGACTAGGCCAAGGTCACAGAGGGAGTCAGAACCAGAATTAAAACAGGCTTCTACTCCTGCACAGAGGCTGCTAGACTCTGCCTCTGTCTTCTCAACACTATGAAGCTGATTTTGCCACCCTTACTCCCACTGAATAATACTTCACTCCAGCAGTAGCCCCACTGATTTTACTGGAGAGCAAGGGTGCTACTCAGAGAAAAGGGAGGTAGAAATGGACCCTGTAAGAAACCAAGTTCTTTATCATGCTTTTTTTTCTCCTTCTCTGACCTCCCTCTCCCATTAGATCCTCGCAGGATCCACACCCTTTAGTCCTTGCACGTTTGTTTCCTGTTCCCAGAAAGATTAACCAAAATGCTCACGACAGATAGCTACATTAAACTCCTCCAGGAACATCCTGAAGACATGACTTTCAGCCTATTTCTCACATTAATGATACATCAGAAACAAAGAGATTCTTCCCATTGGAAAATACAGTTTGTGGAAAACATCTGAAGGGCGTCCTAGTGAAAAATCCAAAACACAGATGCCTTAGCTCTTCCCAGATTGCAATCAAGTATGTGTGAACAAACGCAGGACAACACTGTGCATGAGTATCAGTCATGCTATCCCTTAATGGATGGGTGCCAGCATCATGAACAAACAGTTACATTTGAGTCCTGCCTTGGGCCTTGATCAAGGAGCTCTTCTCTTATTATTCTGATTAAGTGGGCATGGCAAGTCAAAGATGCCACCAGGAGACCCATGACCTTCCAGGATGATGCTCTCCTACTGGAATATTCACAGCAATGTCTGCAGCTTTGTGCCTGATGAAATATTTCAGAATCTCCATTCTTCAGCCCATAAGCCTAAACAAGGACAAACCAGTCATTTGGTTAGCGATTTTCATTCTTCTTCCACTGCCCTCAACCCA
The DNA here is from genome assembly GCF_003597395.2 of Chelonoidis abingdonii. Lineage (NCBI taxonomy): Eukaryota > Metazoa > Chordata > Testudines > Testudinidae > Chelonoidis > Chelonoidis abingdonii. The sequence continues at coordinate 81,386,709 of NC_133777.1, forward strand.
ACATTCCCACACTAAAATTGTGGCTGTTTTGACCTCCAACAAGGGACCTTTTACTGAACTTGTGCAGAGCTCCACTGACAAGACACGCTACTCTTGTCTCTATGAAAGGAGGCGCCAAAGATTAGAAAATTTCATTCAAGAGGTTTGGGGGCAGGGGACCAGGTGGGGTCAGAAAGACACATCAGATATTTTTATTCGGAAACTCAATCACATAATTTCCCCTCATCAAGGGGTTACAGATAAACCCAGTGGCTTTCTCACAATTTGAGCTGTCGTTCACTGTTAACTTGGTTTGACTGATGATCTCTCCTGCATAAAGTTACTGTCTCTTGTTCCAAAAGGTAACTATGTCGGAGAACAGCAATGAGTTTCCCTGGCACCAACTACAAAGGAGTTGCTGCTCAAGAGGTACACTGAGGATAAGTTAAATATTGTGAGGCTGAAATAGGTGTGGAAAGCACACTCTGCACTCGTTATGCTTCAAAGATGGCAATAATTACTGCAGTTGAGACTGTATCTGTCAGTCATCAGGGCTTCGATTAAAGATAGGCTAGGATAGTTCTGCAGTGTTTTTGTTCTTTTCTTTAAATACCCGACTTATCATTTTTGTCCCAGTCTGTTTGTATGAAGCAGGAAAAATAACAGGAAACTTGTGTGTTCTGGATCATTTTCTAATGTAACAATTATCTTCCCCATTTAATGTTAGGATAAATTGCACTTTACAATCATGCAAATATGGTTGATCAACAATTAATGTCTTTAATCCTAAAGTCAGGAGAGAAGCTAATTAGATAGGGCAAAAGGTGGATCTTGTATAGCACTGGCTGCTGAATGCTTTCAATCCACATAGCCTTTCTTGGAAGGCTTCCATTCTCTGAGGCTTTGTCTACACTTACAGTTTTGCAGCGCTGGCCGTTACAGCTGTGGTCGTACAGCTGTGTACGGCCAGCGCTGCAGTGTGTCCACACTGACAGCGACCAGCACTGCAGTGTGTCCACACTTGCAGTGGTTGCAGCGCTGTTGTGAGTGGTGCATTGTGGGCAGCTATCCCACAGAGCACCTCGTCCAATTTTGTTGTGTGCGAAGGGGACGGCGGAGTTGGGGTCCATTCCGCTTCCTGTTCCAACGACCCGTGATGCCTGGGATCGACCCTCCTAGAGGCCCCGCACCTTAGGCACCTTTTTTTTTTAAAAAAAAAAAAAAAAAAAAAAAATTATCCAGTCCCCAGCTGCGGTCCTGCCATGGTCCGCTCCTCTTGAGTGAGGGCCGGCAGGAGCGGCTGCGGCCGCTCTCCAGTAGAGCTACTCGCGGGCGGCGGGCTTGTGGCGCTCCGACGGGGTCCAGCATGAGATGGGCGGTTGGGGCTTTGTCGCGCTCGGCCAGGAGAGAGTCGCGGATGGCGCTCCCTGCAAGACGCTAGCCCCCCGGGCTACGCCGAGCAGCGGCACCCGGAGTGGCTCGGACGGCAAGCCCGCGGACCCCGGCTGGAGCTCTGCGCCCTTTTAATAGCCCCTGAGCCCTGGGGCAGTGAGGGGGGTATTTTAAAAGTCCTGGGGCTCCATCAGCTGCTCTGCACTCCGTCCGTTCAATAGCCGCTGGGCCCCCCTCCCTCGCTCCAGCGCTCCCGCGGCTATTTAAAAGTCCCTGGGTAGAAGCGGAGTTTGGGCTACTTAAAGGCTGGGTTCCAGTTGCCTCTGCTGCACCCCTGATCCTGCCCAACCAGTCCAGCCCCCCTCTGCCTGCAGCCAGCTCTGCACCCGTGCGCACAGCCTCTGCAAACACCCTGTGCGTCCTCAGCACCCTGCACACACACCTGCCCAAAGGCAGCCAGCCCCACACACTGCTGCCCGCACAGTCTGCAACTCTTGCCCAGCCGCACCCTCTGCCCTTTCCAGCTCAACCCTGCTGCAACCCACTGCTGAAGAGGGCCCGCCCCACACTCCTTGTCTCCACCAGCCCAATCCTTGCCCTGCCTGCAGAGGGACCTACCTCCAGTTCAGCCCTGCCCTGCCTTCACAGCCCATGTCCATTGCTGCCTGCAAGTTTCCAGGGCATTTAACCCTGCAGGGCAGCCTGGAACCAAACATTGCACACCCCAGGGAGTGGCGGGGACCCACAAGTGTGAAACAGCGTCTATTTAATAACAAATCAACAGCGATAGTATTGAATGCATGTATATAATTTATTATTCATATAGTTAGGAAAGAAATAATAACTGAAGAAATGAGAGAGCTTTTTTCCCCCACTTTTTTTTAATCATCCCTTGCCATTCTGTTGCTTTCTCATTGGTAGTCAATTTCTTTCTTTTGCATCTTCTCCTTTACTTGCAGCCTGTTCCTTTTTCATGTTTCTTATCCCTCCAGTCTTGCAACTTTTATTTCTCTGTTGGAATACAGATTGCCTAACTGCTTTCACATCTCTTCTTAGGTCTTCTCTGGTTTTTTTCTTAGCTTGCTGTCTTTCAGACAGGTCTGGCCACTGATGGAGCAGTATTCCAAGTCACTTTAAAAAAAAAACAGAGATAACTGTTAATTACAGAGCGTGCATTGTTTTAAAGAGTTTTTTGTAGCATCATTTAACACATCTGGCATACAGGAAGAGGCCGCAGCTGCAGATAGAGGCATGAGCGAGTTTCCCCAACGCGGCTCACACGTGGAAGGGGCTGCACGTGGCTCCCTGGAAGGGGTGGGGGTGGGGGTTGCTTCACTCTGCGAGCCAATGGCGTTTCTTGGGCTTTGGAAGCAAGAGCAGTACAGGTAAAACAACACTGAACCTACACCCACATCTGCCACAGCAGCTACTCATCAGAGCCATCTTGGCACACACGCTCCTGGACAGGGGTGGGGTTGTCACTGTGGAAGCCATGGGGTTTCTGTGGCTTGTGGAAAGCAAAGAGCAGCTACAGGAAATAACACTGAACCCTACACCCCAATCTGCCACAGCAGCTACTCTCAGAGCCATTCTTGCACATGCAGCTACCCTGGGAAGGGTGGGGTTGCTTCACTTGGACCATGGGGTTTCTGTGGCTGTGGGAAAGCAAAGAGCAGCTACAGGGAATCAATGGGTTATTCCACATCTAGGCATGCTTGCAGGCAGCCATAGCCCCCTGCCCCAAACATTTGCATCCTTATAATAAAAAGTTCTTACCAGGAACAGGCTCCCTGCTGGTTCCTCACTACACAGTCCCAGCAGCTGCGACTGGCTAGCTTCTTCCTAGCTGGAAATAGTTCCTGCCTGAATGACTCCTGGGAGTCTCCAACACCTCAGTAGCCTCCCTCTCGGGTTCCTCTACAACCTCCCCCTCCTCTCCAGGCTCTGAGCCCAGGGCAGTGGAGTGCAAAGTGATGACCGAGGAGGCTGAAGAGGTAATGCTGGATCGTAAGTCTAATCCCTGGAGGCCAATAAAAACGCTGTGATGTCCACCACTATGACAGCGGCTGCATCACCAGGCCTGGTTCTCGCTACACAGAAGCAGACCCAGGTGTACAGCCAGCGCTGCAAACAGGGAGTTGCAGCGCTGGCTGAGCTTTTAAGTGTAGACACCTGCTAAGTTGCAGCGCTGTAACCCCCTCACCAGCGCTGCAACTTGCAAGTGTAGACAAGGCCTGAGTGTCTAAATCCATCCCTTCTCCACTGCACAGAGCAGGGAAGTTGAGAGCCTGCCCCAACATTTGGATAATGCAACACCAGATGACAAAGAAGGCAAAAGAGAATAATGCTACCATAGGGGAAAACCAAATGTGAGACCAGTGCGATTGAGAGAAGGAAGTAGAGTCTGGTCCGGAGCTGCTGACATTTAGATCAGGCTCACAGAGCTGGAATGGTTCAGCAATGCCTAGCGTGTCTGTTGCTGGAAAGGAGTTTTTCACTGGCACGTTTCCCATTCTCTTGGCGTCACAAGTACTCCCAGAAATGGCCTGCAACTTCCCACTTCTGTGAATGTCTTGGATTCAAATCGTTGCTGAGTGGCAAGTGCCTACAAATCAATATGTGATAATTAGTGCAAGCCCCACCCACCCAATCCAGCCTAATTAGGTGTATGGCACCTCACAGGCTCTGCCCTTTTACTGCATGGGAGGGTTTTCCCACATCCCAGCGATGCTTCGGTTTTGGGGTTCCTGAATCACTGACTCATTCAGGAAAATAAAAATCCAAAATAAATGGCTCCTAATTCTATGTATAATCCAGAGTTGTTAGTTGGACAAGGCAGCACTTGCCTTGCCAGGCAAAAGAGTGCAGCTGCCCCTGTGATTGCCTCTCTCTGAAGTGCCATGGCTCCAAATCAGCAGCAAGAGAGCGTCGCTGTTCAGGCTGGTGGTCCCTTCAGGTGAAAGGGTTACTTTGAAAAGTGCTTGTCGACTGGAGCCTTGTGGCTTAGAAGCCTAACCTCCAGTATTGGCCTCGATCACCTTGAAGTGGGGTCTCGCTCTGTGTTGCAAGACTAATGGTCAAAGGCATAGTGACAGCGAGCAAGTTCATTTGGAGCCATCTCGACCAGCTCCTGGAAAGCCCATAAAGCACTTTTCAAAATGCGTCATAAATGGGTGAAAAGAGCAGATGGATCAACTCTAGGATTATCTCATTTTCCTAACCTCCTCCCTTGGGTAAACCCAGGCTTAAGGTTTCACTGCTCAAAGAGAGAAAGAGAATCAACAAAGCAACTGTCTCCTCTGTAACTTTACAGGAGGCAAACAAATATCTGGAGAATGTCCCTCTTAAATTCCAGGGTCGTTTTCCCCATTGGGAACAGCTTGAAACAGAAGAGGCCATGGCGTGTACAAAGGCTGTGTCAGACACTTTATCAGCTGCTGTCGCCGGTTTTATCTTGGTGCATAATAGCTATGAAGGGAAAAAAGTTTAATCTCTAAATGAGAGCTCTCCATGAGACTGTTTCGTAAAGGGTTCTTGTGCCCTCGAACAATAAATGCCATGTATGCCCTGCCAGCCTGGGGTTGCTAATCATATTCAAACTTGTGGGCATTTCTTTCTCAGGGCCAGCGAGGCCTTTAGTACCTCTTTGGACTTTGCCCACGCTGATGCAGCCTGGCGGCAGGCTGTCACAGCTTGGCGACGGCAGGTCTGCGGGCTGATACAGACACAAATGAGAGATCTGCTTCGCAAGGATTTGATGCTTCAGATGCACAATGATGTAACCAAGTCACTCAGCTGGCAGTGTCCCGCTGCTACAATGCACCAGTATCAAAAATGCCCAAAGAATGCAGCCTGAGGGCATGGTGTCACCAAAGCAAATTAGAACCCCAATTGAAATGTCAGGCAAATGAAACACAGAAGAACTTGTTTAAGGAACAATAAGCGATGTGTTATTCCAGGATGAATGAGCTGATCTAGTGTATGTCAAATGTTTACTCTGGGTTTTCACATAACAGTCAAATGAGGCCTGATGCTCTGTTTCTTGTTTAAGAAGTCACTGGAAGTTCACAGAATTTTAAAGTGTGGTTCTGGTCAGCTGTAGATACACCTTGCAAATTTGCTGCTGGTGTGAGCAGTTGCAATTCCACTGGAGTTAAATGCCATATAAGATGGCTGTGTAAAAATGGTACTGACTTACTCAATGTATTTGTTCCATTGTGTCTTTGATTCACGCTGCTTCCTCCTTTGACAAAAGTTTTTGGAAGATCTCTTCAGATCCGGCAGAGTAAAGAAGGATATTACTCTGCTTATCGCATCCTCGACAGAATTGTCCACCGTGCTTGAGACTTTGTATTGGCTATGGTCAAACTCAAGCATCTATAAACATTTTGAGGTTTGACCCAACTATCTTTCAATGTGTCGAAGGTCACTTAGCTCTCATTAAAGAGGAAAGGCCAGATTGGGTCATTAAAACCTGAGCATGAGAGAACGGGCAGGATGTTGTATATATGTTAACTATTCTTCATGATGATGCTACATTTGAAATGCAGCACAGGGGCAAGTTGAAACATCATGGCCTAGAAAATGTTTGCTCTACTCTGCCATAAAAGCTGCTCAGAGACATTCAAAACTGCACAACTTTTGGCAATTAATGGTCAGAAATGAGAGGGGGATACAACACACAAATATATTGAAATGTCAGAAACACTTAATTTAAAAATGTCCCTTTTGCTCAACGTCTAGTGCCTCAGGCAGTCACGGGGAGGCTAAAGGGAGAATTTTAAGATGCTACATGCTTACCACTCAATATCACTTGTACGAAAATACTTAGAGAGGAAGGCTCATGGCTAATACAACCAACGGCAAAACTAAAAAGTGTTTTAAAAAAGATGTGGATGACCTCTTATGTTTGGAACCCGGTGAGCCTGCCTTAAATCTTTCATCCTCAGCCCAGGCATAATGCCTACTGGGAAAGAAGCTGGAAGAAGCTGAGGTGGTTTTTCTGGACTTTGTGCATGGCTCTGTCTGAAGGAAGAATGGAAGCATCCCCACCCAATTCCCATAGTAGCCATTGTTAAGAGGTTGTGCTCGGATTTGTGCCTGGGGCTGGCCCCAGAACTTGAGTCCAAAACTGAAGTGTTTATAGAAGGGGGAGGAGCCTACAGTTGTGAAACAAAGTTTTAGAATTAAAAAAATCACACTTCGTGTGAATTACTTTTCTCTCATCTTAAAGTAAGAACCTCCAAGACCAATATCCTAAACTCCCTGATGCTGTTCGGAGAGTTGGGTGACAGATTCTAGATCTAGTGAGCACTTTGCCACCAAATTCCATCCAAACATCTCAAAGCTCTTTATAGACTTCAGTAAAGTATTGCTTGGTCCTGCGCACCCTTATATGTGTGAGGGGTTGCGATGCAGAGCTCCCTCAGTGAAGAGTTTCCTGTTCTTTCCAACCAACTCTCACATCAGACCTGACAAACTCACTACGCCAAACACCTGTCTTGCAGGGTATTGATCTGCAGAGTGTAACATGTAAGGTATGCACGAAAGGGCCATAACTTGTCAAGATTCATAATCACTGTGAGACATACGTACAGTTAATATTTAAGAAATAGTGTAATTATATTGAAAGTATGCTTTATGGACTTGGAGTAAAAGTTAGTCCCTAGAGGGTGTGTCTTTGTAATGGCCCATTCATGCAGAAAGGAGTTGTCACCCAGTCCTGGTTAACAGGTATTGTAAAGCAGGGCTCAATTGTCTGGTCTTGTTCCATATCAAAGTATCAGTGGAAAACCACCAGAGACAACTGCAAACAATCGAAACCAACTGGAGGTTAAAAAAAAAAAAGGACATTACAACGGACAGGATTGTCCTGCTTAAGAATATTTGTATTTGTTTGTATTGTAACCTTGTGTTTCCTCCACTCTCTCCTGTTTCTAGTTAACCCTCCATTCTTTCTTAAATACCTTTTGTTTTTATTACAAGTTCTGTGTGACTTACAGGAGCAATGATTTAAGGTAAAACGAGTAAGCTGGGGTACACTACGCCTTTGGGGAAAGAGGATCTGGATTTCCTGTGACTAGCTGGTGTCAGGGCCTGGATATCACAGGGGAATGCTTCAATTGGATTAGGAGACTGGGGTACACCTATTGATAACCTGCAAAGCAAAGACAGGGCTGGCATAGCCTAGAGGTGTATGCTTAAGCGCCTAACAGGCTGGTGGTGCTAGGAAGCTAAGACGCGTTCACCATAGGCAAGGCTACCTCTCACTAGAGGCAAGGGGTAACAAAGTGACTCAGTCCTGGTACCCCAAGAACCATCACATGGTTCCACTGGCTTCTCGGGTAGCGGAGGGCTGAACATGAAACACCATGAGAAATGCTGTCCATGCATCTAAAGAAGTGGAGTTTTTACCCACGAAAGCTTATACCCAAATAAATCTGTTAGTCTTTAAGGTGCCACTGGACTCCTTGTTTTTGCTGTTCTAACTGTATTTCAAGGCCGGTATTGTATACCCAAGAAATATTCTGAAGCATCCAGCCAATTAGGTGCATCACAAGCATATTAAACTTCTGGGTCAGTAAAATCATGAGTGGTGTGGAGAAAATAAATAACATTCAGTTATTTACTCATAACACAAGAACCAGGAATCACCAAATGAAATTAATAGGCAGCAGGTTTAAAACAAACAAAACCAAGCACCTCACACAGCGCACAATCAACTTGTGGAACTCCTTGCCAGAGGATGTTGTGAAGGCCAAGACTATAACAGGGTTAAAAAAAGAACTAGATAAGTTCATGGAGGATAGGCCCATCAATGGCTATGAGCCAGGATGGGCAGGGATGCAAAACCATGCTCTGAAGTGTCCGTAGCCTCTGTTTGCCAGAAGCTGAGAATGGGCAACAGGGGATGGATCACGGTTCTGTTCATTCCCTCTGAAGCACCTAGAATTGGCCACTGTCGGAAGACAGGATACTGGGCTAGATGGACCATTGGTCTGATCCAGTATGACCATTCTTATGTTCTTATGCTTATCTGACTTTTCTGATACTGGACTTTGAGATTGCTCACATGAGCAAGGGTTTGAAAAGTTGAGCTCTTAAATTCACTGATGTAATTAAGTTTATCTTACAATAGACTCTCCTTTAAAAGTATCTCATAGCAAACCACAGGGCATTGAGTTAATGCTATATTTCACGTCAGTTGCAGATGGGAGTCAATATTTATGCTTCTGACTATTCAGAACTATTCTAGCAAGCTTTGTCTAGTTTATTGAAAAGAAATATTTGTTGACGATTCTGGAAAGCTTAGTGGAATGTTGAGGTCTCTGGCCGTCAAGGATAGTAAAGTGGAAAGAATATGAATAGAACCCGACAAAAGCTGTGAAGGCAATTAAAGGCCCAGATGCGGAAATGTCTGGGCATGAGTCAGTCATTACCATGAGCACTAAAGAGGGAAAAGTCTTAAAAACCCGTTTTGCAGAGCAGACCCTGACTGAGGCATATCCGGTTGGTGGGGCTTCCTTAAGGGAGAGGAGATGGAGATTATCCTCTATGTGGATCATTAAGGTGTTTTGGTGGTGTCCAACGCAATGTCAAAAATCATTAATGCTTCTGGAGACCGGATTGAAATGGATAGTTCCGGACTTGATTCTTCTGTATCCTTCCAAAGCAGAAGTTTGTGTTGGCATCCATATGTTTGGGTGTTCTGACCAGGACATGCTCTGCCTTTTAGGACAAGAGGTTGATAGCTCTCTGGTACAGGAAGAAATATAAGATATTTTCATCCTGCTCTTTATGGACCAAAAAATGCATCTGATAAATTAGTTTAAGATGGGTGGTCATTATTAGTGAATTTTTCTATTCAGAGAATCTTTGCTTAACATGCTTGTGTTTCAGGGGAATGTGTTTTCCCACCAGTTAGAATCGGAACATGCAGGGACAGAGTTGAAAAGAAGAGCTCTTAGAATGTGACTCAACATGATCTCTTAGGGTAATTGAAAGTTGGTCAGAAGTGGACAATCAGCAAGGATAGGCCATCCTGGTTGGTTGACTGTGACTGGTCACAAAAGTCATATAGAACTAGTTCTGATTCTCCAGTTGGCTGTGCCCATGCAATCAGGTTGCAAGCCTGTGAAGAAGTGGGAGGGAAATTAATTACCTGGGACACCAGTTTCCCTAAGACCAGCTGTTGGCATGGTTTCTGCTGGGCCTTCATAGCAGGCTTTCAGATTTTCCTGTGTGAGGCTTTCTTCACAGAGTTGTCATCAAGGGCGGCTCCAGGCACCAGTGCACCAAGCATGTGCCTGGGGCGGCAAGCCGTGGGGGGCGGTGTGATGATCGCCGTGACGACAGCAGTCAGGCAGCCTTCGGCAACGTTTCTGTGGGAGGTCTGCCAGTCCTGCGGCCTCAGCGGCAATTTGGCAGCGGGTACGCTGATGGTGCGGGACCGGCAGATCACCTGCAGAACCACCACCGAATCTGTGTGACTGGCAGATCTCCCATGGAAACGTCGCCAAAGGCTCCCTGACTACCGTGCTTGGGGTGGCAAAAAATGTAGAGCCGCTCCTGGCTATCATGTTAAATTTTAGATCACTGTGCTTCTCACTTGGACACCTAATATTCTGTCACATTAAAAATACCTCATTTGCATGTACATCCTTGTCCTAAGGGTAGCTATCTCCTGGTTTCATACCATTTCTCTCTGGCTAGGCCTCTATTTGAGGCCTCACCCATAGAAATATAAGTTTCCTTCACTCTGCCTTGTTGATTTCTATCTGACAAGTGAAGGATGTGATGAGTTTCTTGCCTTATCTTTCCTTAGTCGGTCTTTGTGTCTTGATAACTGACAGAAGCTGTCTCAGCTTAAATTAGCCTTTTTTATGCAGCATCTTCCTTCAAATCTTCAGCTGGCAGCATCTCTTGCCTCTGGTATATTATGTCATTTATTAGCACAGTGCAATGTTGTGGTGTGCCCAAGTGATTAAAACATTGGATCCCTGCTGTAAAGCCATGTGTGCAATTTATTTTCAGCAGGCAAAAAAACCCACCTAAAATCGTTGTGTTCTTTGAAGATATTTTCCAAATTGAAATAATTTAGCAATTGGAATAGTAAAGAGTATAGATCAAGTGCAAAGAGCACACAAATCTCCTGTCTCCATCACCATAACTATAAAAACAGTCTTTGAATTTAGACAGTCTCTAGTGTAAAAATATCTTAAGGACCCAGAATCCTGCCACTAGCTCAATGGTATTGAATAAAAGTTTTTGTCCATTATTCATCCACCACAATACAAGAGTTTGTAGTATAGGTATCTATAATAGGGTTTTACCTAATACAGTTTAGACCCTGCTGTTGCCTCAGTTTCCTATCTGGTTAATTCTCATACTAAAATAGTTGGAAATATTTTTGACAATATTTTTTGTTGGAAATCAGAAAGCATCAGTTGTGGAAAAAATTGAAAATTTTGTCAATCTTCAAAATGAAAAAAACATTTCTGGGTGGCAATTACTTTTGGTTTTAGACATTTAAGCTTATTATTGTAAACATTTTTTATCAAAACAAAACACTTCAGTTGATGTGAACTGGTTTTACTTTTTCTCCCTGATTAGGACAGGAAAGCCATTTCCTGCCCACCTCCATTTTCATGCTTTCACCAGGGGTTCTCCTGGACCTTCCTTCTCCCTAACTGGATATGTTCATTCTTGTGCTGCTTTTGTGTTGTTTGCCTGGAGGACTCGGTCACTAAGTGGGACAGTTTGGGGGATACCCAGGACTGAGAGTCACTTTTCTCCTGCCTACCGTGAGAGGGATTCTTGTTTGTGCTTAGCTGGGTGACTGCTCCCTGATACCACCAGCCTGCTAGCTACCGAAACCCGCTCCTCTCGGTAGGGTTTGCCTTTCAGGTTAACAGAGCCCCGTGCCCTTTAAAGTGCTGCTGGAGCCCTGCCGCTGCTACCCGAGGGCTGCGGCAGCGGGGATCCGCCGGTGATTTAAAGGTCCTGGGGCTCCCTGCGGCTGGAGCCCCAGGCTCTTTAAATCACCACTGGAGCCCTGCCACTGCTACCCAGCCCAGCTATAACGGCGTTTCACTGCAGGATTTTTGGCTCCCCACGACCGTGTTATATTGGGATAGAAGTGTATGTGCATTGCGGGAAGTACTAAGTAGTTACAACAATAATCCAAGTATGTGTTGGGAGGGGAGTGTGAAAGACTGTGGATGTGGGTGTGACGCAGACTGTGTAGGTGTGGGTGTGACACAGACTGTGTGTGCTGGCTGGTGGGGAAGTTTCTGAAACGCTGTGCGCTGTCTCTTTAATGCACTGAAAGTTCTGCTCCTGGGGAGTGTGTGAGAGAGAGTATGAGCTGACTGCTGGGGAAGTCTGAGACACCATGTACTGTCTAAGGCACTCATTGCCCGGAAGGCTCGTTCAGACCTCAGACTGCAGCAGCTCTCTCCGGCTCTGAGTCCCTACCCTGCTCTGTGGAGATGGGGTACAGGAGCTGGGGGGGGGAACACCCTGACATCAGCACCACCCTCTTTACTCTGGACAGCCAGCAGGAGGGTCCCGGGAGCAGCTGCAGGAACAACATGGCTGCAAAGCAGCAGGGGGAGGGGCACCTGCACACACACTGCCAGATGTGCCCAGCTCTGCTAATCAAGTGCATGGCACTTGACTCACTCCTGGGAGGCCGCCCGACTGTGCAGCTTAGAGAGAACATAGGTGTCAACTCCCTCAGCACTATCTCATCTAGGTTACTTCCTTCTAAACATACCCTTCCTCCTAATTCCCCTTTGATCAGGGCTGTCGCCCCAGCTCTTTCTGAACTCCCCATTTTTTGCTGAACACAAGAGCTCAGCTGGTCCCACTCCAGCCTCTAAGGAGAAACTTCCCCTAGGTCTTTCCTAGTTCAGCATCCTCTGCAGGAGCCTCCCAGCAGTGCTTCTGCCCTCTCCCTTTGTAAGTGAGCAAGTTGCCTCTTCTATCGCAGGATAGCTGAACATCTGACCCAACTATCAGCTCAAATCCATCATCTAGGAGATAGACTTAAGTGTGTGGCTGATCCCAACTCCCCTTAGAGTCCCGCCCACCTTTTGATGGTATCCTTGTGTTCCTGTCCGTTAAAAGATCCTTATATCAATGCACGAAAACACAATATTTACAAGTGGGAAGCTGTTTTGTCATCTATGTACGTTAGTCTGCTGGGCTCAGTTCTGCTCAAATGTGACCGCATTGTAGCGAATGTCAACTTCACCTAACTCTACAGATCACTTCTGATAGATTTTGTAAATACAGCAGTAACTTGCTATGGGGTGCATTCCCATTTCACCTCTCCCCTTGCCCTCCATCCCAGAGACTGGCCACTCCCTTACATTGCATCCTCTTCGTGCGCCGCCATTGCCAGGCAATCTGTAGCAATAAAGTTCAGTTTCATGAAATGTGCTTGAGCAGGCTGCATGGTACCTCCAGTGTAAATATGGGATGACTCCTTCCTTTCAGCATTTAGAAGGTGAATTGAGTCCAACAGAGAGAAAGCAATGTGGGTTCCAGTTCTCAGAAACTGGCAGTGACTTGTTGATGCAATACTAGAATTATTCAAAAGCTATTTGATGTTTCCAATCACCAGTGCTTTGGCTAAACTCTTCAGGTTGATATAGTATGTAGAGGATTGGCTTTGCTTGTGGAGTGCGGTCAACACTAGAAGCTATGAGTGGCTGGAACATGCTCAGGGAGGACACAATCTTCAGACAATTTACAGTGAAAGCCTGCTAAAATGCAATGTTTGGGGTCCAAAAAATTCCATCGCGATAAATGCGGGGTCGTGGTATAGCAGGGTCTCAAGCCGGTCAGTTCAAGTCAGTGGTCCCCAACACGGTGCATTGATGTGTGCCGCCTAGTGCCCCTAGTGCCCAGCAGGGGAGAGAAGCCGAGGCCCGTGCCTGCCAGGGACAGAGAACTCCAGGGCTGCGGGCACCGGTGCTCTCTGTCCCTGGCAGGTGCAGGGCCGCAGCTTCTCTCCAAGCCGGAGAGAAGCCGCAGCCCTGCACCTGCTGAGGACAGTGAGCACCAGTGCCCGCAGCCTCGGAGTTCTCTGTCCCCGGCAGGCACGGGCCTCGGCTTCTCTCCCCTGCTGCGCACTAAGCGGGGGCACATCAATGTCCCGGTGGGTACCATGGCGTTGGGGACCACTGGTATTAGGCCTTAAAGGGGAGCCAACTTATGATCGTGCAATATGCGATTTCACGTTATGGTAGGGCACGTTATTGCGAGGTTTGACTGTAGTTGCTAAACTCTACAAATCTCTGAGCATGTGTTAACTTGTCAGAGGCTCATAACTTTGCCAATTGGGGGGTTAATTTTCACAGGAACAGCAAAAGGCACCTCCCTGACTGCAGGACAACACATCTGCCAAATTTCAACTCTATGCTCCAAAACGTGGAGGTGCTAGAGCTTCTCAATTAAATGGTTGTAAGAATATTTTAAACGTGGGCAAAATGATGTATTTCACAAATCTTGTTCTCAAAAATAGTTGAATCAGTTTAGCTGAAACTTTTCAAAAATTTGTCCCAATTCAGACCCCTGGCATGTTAAATTTCAGCCCATATGACTAAGGTTTGCAAACATATAAGAACTGAAAACAGGGTCTTATAATGGAAAGTGTCAAGCAACTTTAACTGTAGGCATCTCTACCTGTGCTGCCTATAATGTATTCCAGACATGATGCTCTGTGGAAGCCCCCTCTCCTTCCATGTGCCAAACCCATTCAAAGATACCTTGCCCGCTGTCAATGTCCAGTTGCCGTCTGCCAGTGGCACAGGTTCTCTTCTGCAATAGATGCTTCCCAATTAAACTTTTTCCTGGTATAAACCAACCCAAACCAGATTACTCTAGTGAAGGAAGGGGGGGGGGGGGGCTACCAGATGCTATTTTTGCACAAGATACCTTTTGCAACATGTACACGAATATGTTGTCCGCATACTAGCATGTGAGTGTGTGACAATGCCCCTTACAAGCATTGTAAGGTGAGGTCAGACAGGAGATAAAAGAATGAATGAACAGTCTGAAGCAGATCATATTTGGATTCCCTTGCACCTGTCACATTAGTACCCAAGTCTGAAAGTCTACTTTAGGGGTGGGGGGATGGTGATTAAAGGCTCTTTAGATCTCAAGTTTTTTTGTTTTGTTTTGTTCTTTTGACCTTAAGTAACAGCAGTTTCCAGACAATTTAGACTTAGGAGATGAGGATCAAATTGCTTTCTTAATCCTTTGTTTTTTGTAAAAGGGTGTGTGAACTACAAGAAATACCTTGTTCAGGCCCAAACATTCTGATTTATTTCCAAGCCAATAGAATTAATCTTGGAACTAACATGCCCTTTATGATAGTGATGATAATAAAGAGGGAATGTTCCTGGACTGGTGAGATTGCTCAGCAAACAGAAATAGGAAGAGGAGAATGATTTCTCATGCTGTTTCCTGAAGTCCAAACATGACCCAAAGTTTTGATAAACTTTCTGCTCAGGTTTCAGGAAACAGCAAATGAAACTGCATTCCTGATGGCCTTTTTTGTTGTTGTTGCTGTGTCTTTTTTTTTTTTTTTTTTTGAGATGTAATAAAATATCATCTATAAGCCTGCAGACTGTCAAACTGTTCTCTGCGGGCAGGTGAAGAGTGGAGGCAGATTGACTGATGGCTGGAATAAAGCCTCGTTATTATCTCCAGGATTATAATTCCAGTCTATTTTGAGGGTCCAAAGTGACAGGAGTTTGGTCATCTCAATTTAGTTCTGGCTGGATTCTTGTGAGCATTGTCTAATGTTACATGTGATTTTGCACCATTCTATATAATAGTAGACAATCTGTAGCAGGGGCTGATTTTGTGAGACGGCTGAACTTCCATTCACCTCTGGAAAGGATGGTGCCTCCAAACCCTGGCCTTAGGCAGTAGAGTCTGGCTAGTGTGAAGTATCTGGCGTGCAAACTAGCATCTGACACTGCAATTAAAAGTTGGGATTTAACCTCCCAGTACTGCTAGTCTTTCAAGAGCACCAAGGGTTAGCCTGACAAAAAGAAAATGCAGAAAAATAATCTGATCAGTGAGAAAAACAAGTGCTATTGCTTAGACAGAAAATGCAAATGCACCAATCTATGTGGGAGAGGCAAGTTCGCTTTAAACCAATGTAAACAGTGAGGTTTCAATAGTGTGAGTGAAACATGTACGTTATGGGGTTCATGTTCTCTGGTCGGGAGGGAGGAGGAAATAAGATCCGAGAAAAACTGTGGCAAAAAATTAAACCTAGAGTGAAAATCAAAACCAGAGACACAAGCAACAGGAATGCATATGGAAAAACACATATTTTTGCCCTATGTAGGTTTCACAATTGTGGCAGCTTTGCTATTGGGGGGGGGGGTTTATCCCCCCAAAATAGCACCAGCTTCCTATATACCAACAAACATTGTTTATAATCCCTATGGGAAAGAGAAGATTCAATTACAGGAATAAGAATGGCCATATAGGGTCAGACCAATGGTCCTTCTAGCCCAGTATCTTGTATTCTGACAGTGGCCAGTGCTAGATGCTTTAGAGGGACAATTATCGAGTGATCCAATCCCTGTCGTCCAGCCCCAGCTTCTGGCAGTCAGACGATATTTTTTGCAGTTTAGTGACATTCTCCCATTACTGTCTAAGGCTTTATCCTGGGGTCCAGCTGATCTTGGCCTGATGCAGGACCCCTGGGTGTGCTAGGAATGGCAAAGATGCCTGTACTCTTCCCTGATCCCGGAGAATGCTAGGGACCAATCTGGCCCCAGACATAAGTTACAGATTAGTCTCAACTATCCCAGCGAGTCATAGCCCACGAAGGGCTGTTATACCAGCCAGGGATTGCTGGAGTGCAGCAGCATTCTGGCCACAACGGTGGTTGCTCCTCTTCCTTCCACTAAAGGAGACTAGAAGGCAATGGGATAGAGCCAGCTAAGTCTGCTCAAAACTGCATTGAAGGCAGGGCTGGAGGAAAGCTGACTTCAGGATGGGGGAGCTACAAACACCATCTCTGTAGCTCCCTCCCCAGGTGGTCTTAGTGCTTGCTTGGGCACAGCAATGGATTCAGCACTTTGTTTCCAGAATCCCTAATCCTGTGCAAAAGCCAGGCAATATATCATGTGAAATCAGATAACTAAGAGAGATGACGGGGCACTTTAAAATATACAGCTGATTGAGGAGTTAGCGCAGATGGTTATAACATTAGGATAACCTTCTGTGCCTGAATTTTTTAAGCAATTTTAACCCAGTCTCTTTTTGTGTCCAGAATTTGCACCCACAATTCTGAAGACACAACAAAGAGTAAAGTAGGTTTTAAGAAGAAGCCTTTACTGTTATGTGGGGCTTAATAAATGTACCAATACCACTCAAAAATTCCAGCTTAACTATGAGTGCCTACGTGAAGAATTCCGGAGAGTGCTTGGTTTCTTTTACAATTAATCTTTAGGTCTCTGTTAGCTTTATGGACAATAAACACACATGTAATAGATTATAAAGTGTTACCAAATATACTCAACATACCATAAAGCGGTGTTTCCCAAACCTGGGATGCTGCTTGTGCAGGGAAAGCCCCTGGCAGGCTGGGCCGGTTTGTTTACCTGCCAGGTCCGCAGGTCCAGCTGATCGTGGCTCCCACTGGCCACGGTTCACAGCTCCAGGCCAATGGGAGCTGCAGGAAGCAGTGTGGGCCCGGGGACATGCTGGCCGCCACTTCCAGCAGCTCCCATTGGCCTGGAGCAGCAAACCACAGCCAGTGGGAGCTGACATTGGCCGGATCTGCAGATGTGGCAGGTAAACAAACAGGCCCGGCCCACCAGGGGCTTTCCCTACACAAGCGGTGTCCCAAGTTTGGGGAACACTGCCATAAAGTATAATATACTGAAGACTCAGAGGGTTTGAAGCCTAATTGTGATCGAGTGCAAAGTTTTGTGGCACATCTTTTTGCTAAATTCCCACTCCCTTTTTATATACACACACACACTCCCATTAAAGAATCCAAAGGCCCATGCTGAATGCGCATGAGAGAAGCCAAACTCAAGAGAAGTTAAGCAGATTGCAATGAGTACTCAGAGTTCACTGATCTTCCTATCCTGAGCATAACAGCTCCATAACATAAGAATGGCCATACTGGGTCAAACTAATGGTCCATCTAGTTTAGTATCCTGTCTTCCAACAGTGGCCAATGCCAGGTGCCCCAGAGGGAATGAACAGAACAGGTAATCATCAAGTGTTCCATCCCCTGTCACTCATTCCCAGTTTCTGGCAAACTGGGACTAGAATACGTCAGAGCATGGTTTTGCATCCTTGCCCTTCCTGGCTAATAGCCATTGATGCACCCAGTCTCCATGAATTTATCTAGCTTTTCAAAACAAGACAGGTTCTGACCAGAGTCAAACCCCTAGAATTCTCAACCATAGGCATAGGGACCGCCAGAGAGGACCCACCAATGGCAGCCTCCAGGGATACTTGGATAATAACACTGCTCTACAGCCAAAATGCTTCTGAAATAAGTGTAGTCAAACTTTACTAATTCTGGGTCACTGAGAATGAAAATGATGCTTAAAATTGTTGATTGGCTCTAGTCTAGCTGTTGGGCTCCAGACTACAGCAGTGGAATCTCCTGGCAGGTGATGTTAGGGTTTCCATGTTCCGTGACCGTCAAAAGGATCTTGTCCCATTCTTCTTCATGGAAGGTGATCTTGTAGCCTGCAACAACATCGATGGTGTGATGGCAGCCCTCAACATCGTTCACGATCCAGATGAGTGGAGACTGTTCATTGATTCATCGGAGACGAGTCTTAAAGCTGTTTTGCTGCATAATGGCAATGTTTTGCCATCAATTCCAGTTGGTCATGCAGTCCATATGAAGGAAACCTATGACAACATGAAACAACTTTTGAGGTGCATAAACTATGACCAACATCAGTGGCAGCTTTGTGGCGATTTGAAGGTTGTTGCTCTCTTGCTTGGTCTGCAGACTGGATACACAAAGTACTGCTGTTTTCTCTGCGAATGGGATAGTCGTGCAAGAGATTCCCACTACATCAAGAAAGATTGGCCACTCGGACAGTCATTGGAGCCTGGGAGGAAAAGTGTTCAGCATCCACCACTTGTTGAATCAAGGAAGATTTTGTTACCACCCTTACACATCAAGCTGGGTCTGATGAAGAACTTTGTCAAGGCCATTGACAAAACACAAGCAGCTTTCAAGTACCTCCGTGGAAAATTTCCAAGGTTAAGTGAAGCTAAGATAAAGGAAGGTGTCTTTGTTGGTCCTCAGATTCGTGAACTTCTTCGAGATGATGCATTTGACCATGCACTGCGTGGCAAGGAAAAGACGGCATGGAAAGCCTTCCAGTTAGTGGCAATAAATTTTCTCGGAAACAACAAGGCAGACAACTACAGGTTGTTGGTGGAAAACCTCCTCAAGGCATACAAAAGCCTTGGTTGCAACATGTCACTAAAGATACATTTTTTGCACTCTCATCTAGATTTTTTTCCACCGAACTGCGGAGCAGTGAGCGACGAGCACGGCGAGCGATTTCACCAGGACATTGCAACAATGGAGAAACGCTATCAGGGCAAATGGAGCCCATCAATGCTTGCAGACTATTGCTGGACAGTGACAAGAGATGCTCCATTTAATGAATACAAGAGACAAGCCAAGAAGCGCCGAGTAGACACTGAATAGGACTAAACTATGTACATAATAGTTTTTTGCCTTTTGTTTCATAATAAATTTTATTTATATAACCCTTTTGCTGATTTTTAAAGTGTTACATAAACAGGACAGGTGAAATATTATCATGTAAAGCAACCATAAACACATGAAAAGACCTTGGTTTACAATTTATGATTAAAACTCTACTATCTACACAATATACATAGACATAAAATGTAAAAACTTAAATATCTTAGAAACAGTAGCCAATCAGTTGTTTTGTCATTTTTTAATTCAGCACATCAAAATACATAATAAATACCATATTTTATCTCTGAAGCAGACGACTTCTCAAAAATTGTAGACCAGTGTAATAATTACATATTAATTATTTGACAGCTAGGACGTGCCTGTGGTTTAAACTTCATTTAATCCAGTTCAATACCAAAACAAAACCCAAATTCCCCACTTCTCTCTAGCTACAAAAAGCCTTGTTGAAACAGGCACTGAGCTGGACGGGGGTAGGGACAGATAGTTACGTCAAGTTTCCTCCACCTTCCTTCCTTCCTTCCTTTTCTTCCAACAATCTGTTACCCAGCCTTGTACAATGGGGAAAAATGGCTTCCCCAGCTCTGCCAATTTTAATATAATAGATTGTCCAAAATATGCGGGAACTGGTCCAAGTCATCCAGCAGTCAGAAAGGGCCTCAGAACTCTTCTGATGAATAAACCCCATCATAATTATTTTGCTTACAAGGTTTTGAAGTTTGGGATCCTATGGTATAATCTCTGCCTCAGCTTTCCAAAGACAATAACACTGCTAATGATAGAGTCACAAGAGTTACAATTTGGTTTCACCGATTTGCATGTTCAGTTTTTTAATGGCCGAGGCATTTGTAGTCTGGGTTATTATAAATGAGATATTTTGTACCTCGAAATAGATGATTACTGTAATTTAAATCAAAATATAGAAAGGTGCAGCCAAAGATGTCTTCATCTAACCTCAGTGTTTCTTTTGCTCTTAGGGACTTGGCTGCCAGATTTAGCTGGAACATCAAAAATGCTATAGTCTATTTTCTCTGAAATGACAAATTACTGAAGGGGGCCCACAGAAATGAGCATAGGGAAAGCTTAATAGGCATGCAGGGATAGATGAGAAATTACTACCCGGCACATCTATAAATTAATCCATGGAGTTTTTCTTCCTTTAGCTTCAAGGGAGCCTGCATTGTAAGGTGCTGCAGGTCATTGCAGACAACTCCCATCACCGTCTCAGCTAGAGCATGAAAAGTTCATCTCTTCAAATCAGAGATGGAGAATATGTTGTGATACAATAGGGTTCTGGGACATTTGAATACACTCAACTTTATTTGAAACAGAACTCATAGGATCCCAAATTGTTGAACTCCTTGATAAAATTCACCTACTCAGCTCAGTGGTTAAGAGTTCTTCTGATCTTCTAAAGTGAAGTTAATTGACACCTTGAAATGAAACCCCCAAACCCCCCAAACCTGGCTTGATTTTGTTTTGGGTGAGGGTCATCTCAGAACGGCTAAGACTTGAGGAAGAAGGATGGTCCAGTGGCTAAGAACTAGCTTGAGACCTGGGTCTAATTTCTTGCTCTATCAAAGTCTCATAGTCCCTTCTGACCTTAAAGTCTATCATGTCTCTCTGTGCCTCAATTCCCCATCTCATGGGGTATTGCGAGGAGCTCAGACACTATGGTAATAGAGGTCATGTTAGATGTACCATGTTGTAGTCTGGAGTAATAGATCAGAAGCTGGTATTGCTACAGTTCAGTGACTATTGTATTCACTTTTATCAACTCCCCTGGGAGAAACTGACAGTCAGAATGCTGCACCAAGGATCAGTGAAAGACCTTCAGATGGACAGAAAACATGCAGACCCACAAACCACAAAGAAACTTTGGCCTCTAAGCTGTAAGAGAGGATCATACTTAAGTAGGAACAGGTAAGATGGTATAATAGCATACCAGACTGGAGGAACAAAGAGAGAAGCATTAACTCTAGAATTAAGCAGTTTGGTTAGTTCAGTGCTAATAAGTTTCAGATAGGCATCTAAATTCTGGGTGTCTGTCTGAACAGAAGCTCCATATCTTCCCCTGGTGTAACTCTAGGTATCGTGTCTAGAAGAGAAAAAAGAAGATAAGAATTTATCTATTCAAGGCAACAAATGCAAGGAAGTTCAGAGTTAAACATGTCACTAGAGCTGATTGGAAAACAGTTTTTCCTGCAAAAATTTACTTTTTATCAAAAACATGAAAATCAAAAATGTTATTTTCAGCCAGGGCCAGCTCCAGCGTTTTTGCTGCCCCAAGCAGCAATTCTTCGGTGGAAATTTGGCAGCAGGTCCATCCCTCCAAGAGGGACTGAGGGACCCGCCACCAAATTGCCGCCGAAGACCCAGACGTGCTGCCTCTTTGCGTTGGCTGCCCCAAGCACCTGCTTGCTGTGCTGGTGCCTGGAGCCAGCCCTGGTTTCAGCCATTTTTGGCCAAAAACTGAAAGTTTCAGTTTTTGAAGGAAAAATCAAAATATTTTGAGGAAAAATGACATTATCCATGAAATTTCTTGTTTAATCAAAATCCCTAAAGTTTTAACAGAAAATGTTCAACCAGCCCTACCTGTCCCACATTGTTCTGAAATAATAATGTAGTATTTAGCACAACACCTGCAGTTGTTACGAGCCCTGTGCAGCATGATTCAAGGATGAAACAGTGCAGTTCTTTTGGTCCTAATTCATTTTCAGTGGAATGATTATTATTCGATCACTGAGACACTTTGAGTTGCTCTGAGCTCTGTCCCAATTTCATCATCTCTGGCGCATAAAGCCGCAGTGTGAAATGTAACAATTATACTTAGACTATAAAGTCTTCAGCTCAGTCACCTTGCCTTCATACTTTCTGGTAAAACACCACCCATACTGAGATACAATTATGATAATCCCAGAAACTGTTTAATCAGAACTAAGACTCCTCTTCATTTTTGTAGCTATCAACTGCCCTGAGATTATAAATGGAATGTAAGTGTATGAATCACAGCAAGATAGGTCTCACACACAACAGAATCCTCTATCGTGTTATCGGAAGCATAGCAGTCACCATTAAACTCCTTTGCAAGTAACTAACATCGCCACAGTATTCCCAGAATTCTCATGGCATTCCCTATACCGCGGTAATGTTATCCGCTTGCAAAAGCAATGTTGTAACAGATTTAACGGTGGCTGCTGTGCACTACTTAGGGAAGCCTTAATCTACTGATCGTTGAAACAATAGACAATTAGGCCGTCTTGGGAGCCGTTAAGGTCTATGTTGTGTCAATGGCAGTAACTCCACGTCCTCAAAGCCATTATGAGACCTTTCAGTGCATTATAGTTACTGCCTAAGGACAGAGCTGCTCTTCTAAATGAATTCATTCAGCAATTGTATCTTGGGAAATGTGCTGAGGCTGCATTATAGCAATAAGCCTCCGTGGCGTGTGCATCAATGTCTCATTGGAGAGTGTCTTGTGTGCATTGGAAGGCATGGGCTGGCAAAGGGTGATTGGCTTCCACCCAATCCACTGGCTGAAGTTTACTCTCTGGCACATGCTTGCTACTACAAGGGAAGAGTTTTTAAAACTATCTTTGTAGGTTTCACCTTTCCTTGGAAGAAGGGAGAAGATCTCAAGAGAGGCTCTACACACCTTTTTCCTACCCTTTAGAGTATATGTGTGTTTTTTAAATATTCTCTAATGTGTTCTCATTTTTGAGTTTCCATTTGGGCTCCTTCCTCCTATCCCCTAGAAGCTAGAAAAAGCTTGACACAACAGTCATGTTCAAATGCTCCATTCCCATTTGGTTTTTACAGTGTAGAGCAAATCCTAATTACGTTTGTCCATATAACTAGAAGGCTGACAGCTCCCAAACTGCTCTGAAGGGCCTTTGGTACCTGGTGTGAGTGTCAGTTTAAAACGATCACTCTTCTTATTCCTGCTACTTCTTTTCTCCTCTTTCCAAACCCTGATGCCTCCCTTCTCTATCCCATTCCCAACACTTGTGTTTGTCCTCCCGCTGACACCCATTAACATCATGGGCCCAGAATTCTGTTTTCAGCGGTGAGGGTGGTCCCAGCTGTGCACTACAGGCAGTTAATGCATGGGCATAATGTTATTGGAAGGTGTCCAGCTGCAGGATCCCTGCTTGAGAGCATTTTACTTTCATGTCTTTTTAGAAAAGAAATATCCAGAGTTTAGCACAGGCACCAGGCCTCAGGGCGAGAAAGGTGGGAAATAAAGGAAATAGATGTCATTAACATGAGTCATGTTAGCTACCAACTACTTCCTTAAATTGTTAGTCCTCCTTTTATTTGAAGTCATATGGCAAGCATCCAGTCATTCTCCAACAGGTACTTCCCGTCTGCCCTCAGCCTTCATCCTCCAGGATCTTCCAATAGGCCTATCCTGTTGTGCCCTGAAGGAAAAATTATAGAAGTGGCAGAAGGGAAACACTCATTGGATCATAGACACTATCCATGACAGACTTGGTGATGAAATCAGATTGATCAGTTTCTATAACGCTCATTCTACATGTGATCTCAGCCAACTACTAAAACTGTACTGTTAGCAGGTTATGGTACATCTTGTGACATACAAAATAATATAAATAGAACTGTAGCCCGAAGATCCAAAATGGAATGTGGCATTAATAAAAATCATCTAAATAGTCAGTCAGTTTTGTATACCCTAAAGCAAAGCCCTGAAGCTATCCATTTTAGTTTGGGGAAAATCAATATTATGACACACACACAGAAATAGGTCTAAAAAAATAAGCCTGTAGCTTTCACTCTTTTTTATGATTCAGAGGGTGGGTTTTTTTTCCGGTACATGCAGTACCATAATCCTTGACTGTCATGGAAGTTTTGTTTGAGGATTGCTTTTTCTTTTTCTTTTTTTCCTTTTTTTTTGGCCTTGAGTTAGCATCACTTCTGTGAGGAAGCTTAACCCATTAAATTTGCATGTGAGTAATTATTCAATAGTGGAAGAACCATTGTTAGTAATGTGCATGCTCTATTCCACACTAGACCAGAATGGAAATGCAAAATACTCCGTAACCTGCTTCAAACATGTTTTCACAGGAAATAATACCGGTGAAATGAACTGTCAATCTCCTATTGATAGGAAAGTCAGTCATATTGAGGATGCTGCATTAGCAACATGGTTGAGAAAACACTTGATTTGAACATTGGTATTGCCCTGAAAATTTCAGATGCTTGTTCTCTGTCCAGAAGTGGATTTTATTTTTGGAAGCTTGCTAAGATTTCATTTAGCTGTTTAAAAATGGGATGGTTACCGATTAAGTTGTTGAAGATGAATGAGTTCCTGATGATAGAAGAGCACTGAAACAAGGGCATGTGACAACTTCATTTGCAAAGCAGATTCCTAGTTCTGAAATCAAAAAAACACACAAGGAATTTAAAAGCAAGAACTCAATACTCATGCTACCTTTTAGATGAGATTTTACATGCCCAAGCATATTCATATTTGTGGTTCTCACAGCAACTGTAACTAAGCCACATTATGCAGGCAGAAAAGTTATTGCCACAAATGATGATAGTGCGTCGATAAAAGAGCTGAGTTGCTATTTCTGCAGAAGCCATAACTTTGAATTTCCTGATTATTTTTTTTTCTGTGTGCACATGGCATTAACTTATTTTTGTGTGTCCATGAAATATTATGGCATTCCACCACTTGTATGACATAACAGACAAATGTCTGGAAGCCCTCCTTGGTTGTTTTAAGTTTCCATCCACAGAATGTAATTATTGTGCATTATGCAGTGTTTATTTAAAGAATGAAAAATCCTGTGGCAATCAGATTGTGTGCCAAGTTACAGGAAAAATGCTTTTAAAAATCAAATAATATATGGGTTTGGGCAGCTGGTGTTTGTAAGATCCTAAAAACAAAAATCTATTTGTCCCCCAGAGTGCTGAGGGAGTAGATATCATTACATACCTCTAGTCCTGGTGGGATAACCTTAATCCGGGTCCACCCCCATTTCTGTCTCTTGCCTTATGGAACCTTTCCCATTTACTTATTTATCTGAGTGTGTTCTAAGCATCTAAGATGTTTGCCAAATCTGTAATGCTAGCTGTCACTTAAGAGTTAAAGACTTCTCTGGTGTGCTCCACGGCTGTTTTAACATCTCGGCACACCATTCAAAGACCCCAGCAAGGTTGCAATAGCTGCTCCTTCACCTTCTGGAAATAATGGTTGGACACAACCTGAAAGCCACTGGAGAGAGAACATAATTCAGCCTATTCATCTTTTCATATGGACTTAATCAATAGTGCCTGGGATAAAATGGGACTGGAAGTGACCGTAAACTAAGATAACATACTGGTTAAACAGCCTATGGATTTATTTTACTTTAATATTAATCAAGTTTATTTCAGTAATGTCTAGGGACCCATGAACAATGGGTCCCACTGTGCTAGGTGCTGTACAAACACAAAGCCAATGCACTAGACAAGACAGACACAGGGTAGCTTAAAGGGACAAAACACATCAGCCGTGTACACTACATGATGGTGCTCAAAGTCTTGTTAGTTACTTGATTTTGTGGGAAACAGGTGGGTTGAGTTGGGGATGAGCTAAATGGAAAGACAAGATGAGACAAGTGAGGGAAAAGGCCTGGCAAAGGGGACAGAGCAGGTGAGGAGAAGGAAGAGAAAGAAGGAGGGAGATTTACCTGCTAGCTTGGTGGGAGGAATAATCTATCAGCTCAGTGGGATCTGTGCATAGTTACTGCAGTTGTAAGATCATTCGAACCTGCAAGCCATTGATCAACATTGTGGGTGCTCCAAGCAACGTGGTTGATGGGGCTGGAGTTTATTAGGAGCTTTTCTGCAATTAAGAGCTTCTGAGGACAATTAAATACTGAAGTGATGCCATCACCTCAGTGCTCATGTGAGACACCCTGCAAGTTGTACTGTGATGTTTTGCAGCATTGTGATTGCCCAGCCTTGTCCCGCCAAGTATAATGAAGTTATCCTGAGCTGTATGGATGAGATCCCATGCGAACGCCTATGGTAACAGCACAACTGTACAAGTGTGAAATGGAGACAGATGTTTGCCCATTGTTCTGCATAAGCAAAGCTACAATGCTGCTGTCTGAAGAGTCCTGGTGGATGGGTCTTGATCCTGCAAATCTTTACTCATGCAAACAGTCCGACTGAGCTTACTGAGAGTCAGGCTGCTCACGTAGATACACTCACTGGAAGGGGCGCTTGATGAGCCTGTCAGCCTTGTGTTGTAATTAGAATGGTCGTTAGTGTGAAGCTCTGAGAATAGAAACCGTATATCTCACTGCAGGTCGGCACTTGGGTGTGAGAGGCTACACTGCAAAGCCATGCTTGAGTGTGTCCGCTCCACTGTCTCATTGCTGGGGTTGCACTCACTCCTGTGACTGAGGTGCTAGGACTTCTGGGGGTCTGTCCTATGGTTCTCAGCACTGCAGTAAGCTGGGCCACTCTGGCTCTTTCCCAGGGAACTGTGTGAGAACTTCTCTGCCCTTCTGTGTGCTTTACCCTGTGTCCTCGCTGCAAAGTACGTGGGTTACCAGTGAAAGCCTGGCTTGGGCTTTAGCCAATATCCCAAGAAGGACCAGCTAGCACCACCCCTTTCAGGTGAGACAGTTTTCTGTGTAAACAGAAAGGGGCTACAGGCAACACCTGAGTGAGAGCCTGAGTTAACTTTGTGGTGAAGACCAGCCCAAAATCCATCTACCATGTTCAGTACAGTTAGTGCTTAGATACCAAGGTGACAGGTATTTAGAAGTGCCAGAGGATGGCTGGATCAGCTGTACAGAGGTGTTACTGGCAGGCTACTTCAGATCTGAAGCTTCAGACTTCCTCATGAAGTGGCAGAAATAACAATATTCCAGCTGCCCCATTTCACACAATCTTGTGGGCTCCCCACCCAAATGTTTAACACAGAGCTTCACGTCAGGAGCCTGCAAACTTGGGAAAAGGTCAGTAGGGCGGTTCCTTTTTCAGTTACGAATGACTCCTCAATCAATCTGCTGAACTGGTGCAGGGAAACCAATGCCTTGTGTGGTTATTGCATCTGCAGCGGGGAGGTGATGTTCTGCAGAACCATCTCACTCAAAGGCTGGCTATGCTAGAAGTGTATTTCCTGTGTGGAATTCCGTAAGTCACTGACAGCAATTGCTACAGCACCTGTTGAACCACGTAATCTGTTAAAGTAGCCTTGGCTGATGATGTATCACAAAGACATTTTGATCATTTTAGGCAATTCTATAATCATATTCACAGACAATATGGAGCTTCCATTGTGTATCGATGCATAGCCCACAGGGGAGAGCTTTATGAGCTCTAGCACTGTTCGCTATGACAGTCGAAAATTCCAGAACTCCAGCCTAGGTTGCTCTGTACTGAAACAGGAAAGATGAGACTGGGGTTAGTAAGGATTAGTCTACACTACAGTAGCTATGTCACCTACAAGTATCACTCCCACAGCCAACATAGCTATGCCAGTGTAGATGCAACTATGCTGCCAGAGGAGCGCTTCTGTTTTCTTAGCTGTGTCACCTCCCTGAATGACATTAGCTATGCCGGAAGAGGATTTCCTTCTGTCAGCTTACTCTACATCTCCACTAGGGGGTTCTCCCAGCATGGCTGTACTGGCAAGGTCTCTGTAGTGTAGACCAGACCTACAGGTTAAATTAAAGCTGGTTGAAAAATGTGTCGATGGAGGGGGGAGGATCCAACGTTTTAAAAAATACTTCATTTCACTGGGCAGAATTTTTAAATGTTTTCATTTTATTTTGAAGATAAGAAACATTTAAAAATGAATATTTGGTCATCTAGGTAACATAGCACAGTGGTCCCCAACCTTTTCGTCTGGTGGGCACCAGACAAAGGACCATGGCGGCGGTTGAGCATCCACCGAAATGCTGCCGAATTTCTGCAGCGATGCCTCTTGATGACGTTGCTTGTCAGCGGCAAGTGGCATCATGAAGAGGCGGCAATGCTGAATTTCTGTGGCATTTCGGTGGTGACGCCTCTTGATGATGTCGCTTGTTGCTGACAAGAGACATCATCGAGAGGCGGCTATGCAGAAATTCGGCGGCATTTCGGCGGATGCTCGACCACTGGCCAGGGCGTGGGCGCATTTAGATGCACCTGCGGGCACCGGGTTGGGGACCTCTGACATAGTGGGATTTAAAAAAAGAATTCTACATTTTAAATTCCTTTTTTAGAAAATACTTGATCATTTTAAATGCATCTTTGGAACATTTCGATTTCGAAAAGGCAATATTTTCACAGAAATGTTCAATAATTTCAGCTGACTCTAGACTAAACTGAGCTAAACTGACAAAGAAATTGTAACAGCAGGATTCCCTTTCGTCAGCCTACTTCCTTTAGTTATTATAGTCAACAGAACCATGCAGCTTCTGGAGGTGTAGGACTAGCTTATTACACAACGCAAACTGCTTTAAAAACAAACATGGGATCAAATTCTGCTCCTAATCAGCCAAGGCCCAAATGTAGGCTGCAGCATCTGAGTCACAAATTCATGCAGGAAACTTAAAATGCTGGGAAATTTATTCTTTTCTAGTGAAGAACTATTTCTATCGCTTCAGTTTCATCATGCTTTATTTCAGAGGTAAATGGATTTCTGCAATACAAGTGAGGGGATGCCAGACGAATGAAACACAGGGAACTTTCAGGTGAAAATGATTGCTGTTCCTCATTATGAGGGACATTTGAGAAGTCGGCTTATGGCTTCCATTGGCAGTGGTGTAAACCTGAAGCAATGCCATCCACTTCAGTGGTGTCATTGCCATTAGCCCCAATGGAAAGGAGAATCCGGTTTGATATGAACTCAGTATTATGATATTAAAAAATGGAAGATGTTTAGATCACATGCTTAAGAAAACCCATTTGCTTTTTGTTGCAACCTCTGCGTTGGAGTTTTTTCCCTTGTTCGTTGACTTCCAGTTGACCGGAAGGATTTAGCACCTTGCTAAAGGCTAGTCTGAACCCTCCCCTAATGTTTGTTCTAAGCTTACAAGCGTTTGTCCAGGGTATGTCCAACCTGGAGAAAGGTGTGTGTTTAAAACATGACATTTTAATATCCTACAGTAAGCATGGCAAAGAGCTCACACGCTTGTTAGCGGGTTGAGATGAACCCTAGAGACAAGGAAAGCTGAGTTGCAGACTTAGTATCCATGCTATTTGACTTGTGGCTTGCTGCTTGCCACCTGCCGTGCTTGATTTGCCATTTGCAATAGTTAACACCCCCTTCCTGCTCCTACCTTCTTGATACATTTCCTGCCACCTGTTAACTGAGAACCAATGGCTGGCTCTACCCTTCCCTTCCCTTATTCTGCTTCACATCCGATTTCTCCTCATTTCAATCCTCCTCTTCCTTTTCCTATTTCCACCCGTGTCCCATCATGTTCCTCCTCAATCGTCCCTCCCATAAGTTCTGTCCCTTTGTCCCTCCCTGCCTGCCTGTCCTCTCAGTAGAAACAATACAAAGTATACCTGCATTTAGTGGAACACAGTGGGAGGGAATTAAACCAGAGCTATCAAGAAGCAAGTGCTGTTCTCCCCTATTCTCTGTCCCACATTCTGATTCACTTACTCACCAGAGTGCTACTCAGAGTAATGGAAGGACTTGCAGGATCAGGCCCTTTGCCCCTGCCCTGAAAAGTTTACAATCAGTGTCCTCAGCCAAGTCTCCGGGATGCCAGGTGCTCACACGGCAGCATAAATAATAATCACGGCTGCTTGGGCTTATCTTTTTTCCCTGTGGGTAATGACATTAATGTTTAAGGAGAACATTCATGAGAGTCCCAGGCAGTCTACAGACTAGATGAGACGAGGACACACAATTTGCACTGCTGGTCTATTTGCTATTAAATTGTCAAATATTAGATTTTCTAAAAATTATGATGTCCCTTTGGTGACTGTTACCAACACAGGCTGTTGCCTGAGTATTTGATGTACTAGAGATTGCACCATAACTGAAAACTGTAGACTTCATGGAACTTCTAATGAGTTCTAATTTCATCCTTTTCAGTCAGTGTCTCAGACATTGGGCTACAAGGAGTCCCTCTGGTGGTTAATTTAACACCTGCAAATACATACAGAATTTTTTTTAAACCACGTATTGTGCATTCTACTGGACAAGGGGACTGGCTTATATAGAAGCCTGCAAATTTAAAGCTTGCTGTGGGTCATGTTCGGGGCAGGGGGGGGTTAAATGTGTAATTCTGGGGAACTGGATGTCTCAGGACTTGATAACTGGATTATAGAACCTTCCTTTCTAGGTCAATAGCCCAAATTTCATCCAGGCCAGTAGTTACCGTTTGATAGACCACAAACCAACCAGGCATTTGAAATGAGTTACCCAGCTTCTGTCCGGTTCCCCTTGTATAGTTTCCAAGAATTATTTTTTTAATTCTTTCTTCTTTACCATTATCCATAAGAACAAAGCAATTGGTTGCCACAGAACCCCTAGGCAAGGTCCTAGGCAAGCTATACAGCTCTCAGGTCTGACCTGTCTCCCTCTTCAGTGCGTGTTATCCACAGACAGAGAATGGCCATGTACGTTCAGTCTAAGTGACTGGAACACTAAGAAGAGAATGCAGAACAAACGCAAAGTCTGCAGGAAAGAGCACAGAGTGTGTCTCCTGTGTACCAGTCTGTTTCTCAACTGAACACACAATGTCAGCTGCCTCCAACAGTGTCTCAAATGTAAAGCTGCAGGACACAGAAAACACAGCTGTAAACACTGTACAGCACAGTGAAGGCTCCCTTTCTTGCAAAGTTACCTATCGAAGCTCACGTGAAGAACTTGGATTCACTTATATAGCAGCCTCCCATATAATGGTTATAGGTGGGTTGTAGCGAAAGAGCCTAAGGGAGACGGACAATACACCTCCATTGAATTTGGGCTTGTAGGCACCTAACTCCCCTGGGCTCCTTTGAAACTTCCAGCTTCCAGTTCTGCCACCACTGGCCTTTCTACCTTGGCTTTTGCAAAGGTCTATAAAAGCACCTCTGGGTATTGTGATATTTGTGTGAGAGTTTGAATGGCCCCTAATTGTGTCTTGTTTAACTTAGCTATGGTGCTAACGTAGCCAACCTTTTCCTCACTTAGCTCTTTTTATAGCTTATCTCACTTATCTTTATGGACCTGACCTTTTTCTCTTGCTAATTTAGCTCTTTCTTTCTGTACGTGTAAAATATTTTAAAATCCAGTCTTGTCTGCATAGCATTTGTGCTCCTGCTGGATAGACCATGAAGGTGAGTGAACAGAGCAGGAGAGGGAAGACGCTAGGCAGATGTAGCAGCAGCAACACCAAAGCAAACAGTAGAAATGATGGCCAAGGCCAAGGGCGGTGATGGAGTCTCCATTACGCACCATTTTAAAATCATAGACTCATAGGTCAGAAGGGACCAATATGATCATCTAGTCTGACCTCCTGCATAAAGCAGGCCACAGAACCCTACTCATCCACTTTTATAACAACCTCTAACCCATGACTGAGTTATTGAAGTCCTCAAAATTGTGGTTTGAAGACCTCAAGCTGCAGAGAATCCACCAGCAAGCGACCCATGCAACACGCTGCAGAGGAAGGCGAAAAACCTCCAGGGCCCCTGCCAATCCGCCCTGGAGGAAAATTCCTTCCCGACCCCAAATATGGCGATCAGCTAAACCCTGAGCATGTGGGCAAGACTCACCAGCCAGCACCCAGGAAAGAATTCTCTGCACTAACTCCGTTCCCATCCCATCCAACATCCCCTCACAGACCATTGAGCAGACTTATTGTGTAATTCCAAGATCAAGTTGCCCAATTAAACTATCCCATCATTCATCCCCCTCCGATGTATACTTATCAAGCTTAGTCTTTAAGCCAGATTAAGTCTTTTCCCCCTACTTCCCTCGGAAGGCTGCTTCCAGAACTTCACTCCCCTAACGGTAGACCTTCGTTAATTTCAAGTCTAAAACTTCTAATATCCAGTTTGTACCCATTTGTCCTTTTGCCTTACATTAGTACTAGCTTAAATTTTCCTCTCCCACCCTAACTTAATCCCCTGATATATATATAGAGCAGCATATCCCCCTGCAGCCTCCTTTTGGCCAGGCTAAACAAGCCAAGCTCTTTGACCGTCTCCTTTCATAAGGCAGGTTTTCCCTCCTCAGCTCATCCTAGTAGCCCGTTTCATAAACCTGTTCCAGTTTGAATTTTTTTTTTTTATTTTCATCCTTCTTAAACAATGGGACACCAGAACTGCCACACAATATCCAGGTGGGGTCTCACCAGCGCCTATATAACGGACTAACACCTCCTTATCCTTGCTGGAATTACCTCGCCTGATGCATCCTAAAACCGCATTTGCTTTTTTACGGCCATATCGCATTGGCAGCTCATGTCATCCTGCTACAACCAAATACCCCAAGCGTCCTTCTTCCTCCTCTGTGCTTCCAACTAATGCGTCCCCAATGTAATCTTAACAATCTTATTATTAATCCCTAAGTGCATGACCTTGCATTTTCACTATTATATTTCATCCTATTACTGTTACTCCAGTTTACAAGGTGGTCCAGTTCTCCTGTATAGTATCCGTCCTTCTCCATGTTTAGCAAAATACCCCCCAGCTTTGTGTTCATCCGCAACTTTATTAGCACTTTCCCGCTCTTTGTGCCAAGGTCGAAGTAATTAAAAAGTGTTAAATAAGATCGGGTCCAACCAGTCCGTGAGGGACTCTACTAGTACCTCCTTCCAGCCTGACAGTTCACCTTCAGCTACGACCCGCTGGAGTTCCCCTTTTAACAGTCCTTATATCCACCTTACAACTTTCATATTCATCCCATTCTTTCCAATTTCACTAACAGTTTCCCCATGTGGAACTGTGTCCAAACGCCTTACTTGAAATCGGGTAAATTAGATCTACCACATTTCCTTGTCTAAGTAATCCGTCACCTTCTCAAAGAAGGAGATCGATTTGGTTTGCACGATCTACCTTTATAATTCCATGTTGCAATTCGTCCCAATTCACCATTGCCTCAATGTTCCTTAACTACTTTCTCCTATTTAAAATTTTTTCCAAGACCTTACATATACAGACATCAAGCTAACAGGCCTATAGTTACCCAGATCACTTTTTTTCCTTTCTTAAAAAACAGAACGTTTAGCAATTTCTTCCAGTCATACGGTACAACTCCGAGTTTACCGATTGCTTAAAAAATCTTGCTAATGGGCTCGCCAATTTCATGTATTAATACCGCCAGTTCCTTATATCCTTGGATGGATATTTCCGGCCTCCGATTTTGTCCCATTAAGCTGTTCAAGTTTGGCCTCTACCTCAGATGCGGTAATATCCACCTCCATATCCTCATTCCCATTTATCATCCCTCCATCATCCCTAAACTCCTCACTAGTCTTATTAAAGACTGAGGCAAAGTACTTATTTAGATATTGGGAGTGGATGCTTTTCTAAAAACTCTAAACGCTCTGCTCTAGGAATGACTTTGGGGACGCTCTGTGGCCTGTATTACACAGGAGGTCAGACTGCCTATGAATGAGCTACACACATGGCAAAAACCACGGAAAACTGTGATTTGTGTTCTAGGGTCCAGGCTCTGCTGTGCTAGCTGCTGAAAATACCCAGAGTAAGAGGCAGTTCCTGCCTCAAAGAGCTCAACATCCACACAGCCAAAGGGAATATCACTAGCCCCATTTCACCAATGGGGAACTGATGCATGGAGAGACTAGGTTACCTGCCCAGAGCCTGAGTGTCTGTGACAGAGTTTGGAACTGACCCCGGATCGTCCGATTCCCAGGCCAGTGCCTTCTGCTTCTAGAATAGAAATAAACCAGCAGAGAAGCTGGCTGAAAGCTGAGGAGGAGGGAATTCAAAACTTCAGCTTAGTTTGCCCTCGTGTCGTGTGCCACATGAGGAGAATAAGTGTTTTGACCTTTAACTTAAATTGTAGTGCTCATGAAAGGCATGGTGAGTGAAGCCCAATATTCATTCACTGGGCGGTAGAGAGAGAGAAACAGGGAACATCCCACCTACTTGTGGGGTTGGTCCAAAGCCAGTTGATTCAACACGAGTCTTTCTAAAGACATCAACTGGGGGGGAGGGATAGCTCAGTGGTTTGAGCATTGGCCTGCTAAACCTAGGGTGGTGAGTTCAATCCTTGAGGGGGCCACATAGGGATCTGGGGCAAAAATTGGTCCTGCTAGTGAAGGCAGGGGGCTGGACTCAGTGACCTTTCAAGGTCCCTTCCAGTTCTAGGAGATTGGTATATCTCCAATTATTACCTTTACCTTTTTTTATTACCTTTTAACTGAGCTTTGCATCAGACTCTTCCCCACCAAAGTGCCTAGGTCCCGAGCCAGATGGACCTGGTGATGGGGAAGTAGCTCATACGTTGAGGTACCTCTTCACTGCAGATTTGACTTAGCCCATCAACTCATTTCACTTAAGTCACCAAATAGTCCACAGAGTGTAATAACAGCCTTGGGTGTCTGCTGATCTTGTCCAAACTCAAGACTGTGACCTAAATGTAATCGGCTCCCAGTTCCATTACCAATCGCCCAAGGATAACACTTAAAAACAAAACAACTTGTCTGGCTAGCAAGCAAATCATCTCAGCCTGGCTTAAAGGCTCATCTTTTGGACATGTTTAAGACTGCTGGAGGCTATAGATAAAGGATCGATTGATAGCAGCTGGGTGATTTTGAAAAGAGAATATATCATGAGAGATACAAGGTCTGTTGTTGACTTGGCAGAATGTATATCCCTTGGTCCCTAGGCATTGGATGAGGCATGTAAGGGAGTGGCTTTGTGGACAGCAGGCCAAGGTATTGTGGTACTGAAATGACAGCACATTCATGATTTGTTTGTGTGATCAAGTCTTTGTCTTCCTCTCATTATGATACCTGAGATCCAGTTGGTAACGGTGTTTATTATTTATTGGCTGAGTCACTTAGTGCTCGCCCTGATGTCAGCAGTGTTTTCTTTGTTACAAGCTGGAAAAGTATGATCAAACAAAGTGCTGCTGGCAGGTGCACAAGGCACGTACAGCCGGCAATGCCAGAGGGCTGCCGATTTATCACCAGGCCAGGGGGGAACATACTGTGTGGCTGCCCACAGCTGGAGGTGCTTTCCTACCGCATGCTCAGCTCTGGCAGGAGCGGGGGTTGTCGGAACCAGGTGCCCCTATAAAATAAAGGGGGACAAATGGGTTTCTACAGCGGAGCAGAAATGACCCACTAGCACAAGCAATAATCCTCATTCTCATTTTAGCAACTGTGATTCTTAAATTGAGTAGTACCTAACTCTGGTCTGGTGCCACTGAAATCAGTTAGAACTAGTCAAGGAGTGAGGCGCCACTCAGCGTGGGTAAGGATCTCAATCTCTGGTCTTGTGTAAACACAATGAAATAATCTGTAGAACACCCTTGTAATACTCTCTCTATATGTATACCAAAATACACACACACACAACTTCTGCAGTGAAATCCTGGCTCAGTGATGTCCGTTGGCATTTTGCCACTAATTGCAATAGAGCCAGGATCTCACTCCTAATGCTATAGGAAAGCACTGTACAAAGGTGAGTCGGTATGATTACATTGCAAGCTCTTTAGGTTGGGCTGTCTTTTTTGTTCTGATTTGTACAGCCCCTGGCATAATGGCATCCTGGTCCATGACTGGGACTCCTAGATGCTATGAAATGACACAGAATAAATGATAACAATACATCCGTATCTACAGGTGAGGAAACTGAGGCCTAGAGGGGGAAGTGATTTTCCCAGGGTCACCCAGCAAGTGAGTAGTTGAATCAGCACTAGAACTTAGAATACATTGTATCATGTGCATGGTGATGAACATCACTCTCTTCCGTTACACTACTCAGGGAAATACATTGGAACAAAGCTACTTACCTAGGCAGAAAGTAACAAGGTGAAAGAAGCTTATTCCATGTGGGAGAAGTTAGACAAGATGGAACAAATTCTCCCCCACTCTGCTCACTTCTGTGAGGTTGCAGGAGGGGGAAGCAAGGGTAGAATATTGTCTTTGCACAGCTGTAAATCAGGAGAAATTATGTTGAAGCTGAAATGGTTGTAAAACCAGTGGGAGTGAAAGGAGAAGTATGCCCAGCCACTGGGGTACTAAAGAAGGCATAATTTAAAGACCTGGGGCCAGATTCTTAGCTGGTGGAAATCAGCATAGCTCCATTGACTTCAGTGGAATGGGGCCAGCTGAGAATCTAGTTGTAAACTTCTCTTACCAAGGGGTGGGAAATATCCCTTCCCTTCAGACTTTACTTAAGTGGCAACTCTTCATTTTCCGAGGACGACAAACTGTAAGCTACTTTTTCTAGTAATATTTGTTTTACAGCCCCACTCAGACTGGCCACAGCAAACCTGCAGCTGAATGTAAGTTCCTTCCTTCTTCCTATTAACTCTTTATTGGTTTTTCCTTCCTATTCAGTGGAAGAAGAGTTTGTTTGTTTTTACTGTATGTTTGCATTATTTGTAGCACTAGAAAGCTGTAGGACAGGGTGGATCAGTAGCCTACTGCACTGGGCTGGGTAGGAGATCTGTGTTCTGTTCCCAGCTACTAACCTGCTGCGTGACCTTTCCCCTGTCTGTGCTCTGTCTCCCCTCCCACCCTTTGCTTCTCTTCCTATTTAAGTTGTAAGCTCATCTAGGCAAGGACTCTGTTATTATCTGTTTGTACGATGACACGCCCATCGGGTGGCCCCTTCGGCTCTACTGTAATACGGATGAGTTATCCTCGAATGAACATTCAAATTCCAAACGGCTCTTTTGGGTTCAGCTCTTTCCACACCTCTTTTCATTCCCTACTGGTGAAATTCAGCCCTCTGCAGAGGTCCAGCACAAATCCTTAAGTCCTAGGGCACTGTCCTTAATTGTTTGCAGGGTCAGTTGGGAGTCATTTTTTCCTGGTGGTGCAGTAAAAGTCTACCTGTCCGTGCCGTAAGAAATAATCCATAGCTCAGGGGACACAAAAGTTCCATTTTCATTGTTGTTCATTTGTCACCTTCGGTGTTACTTGCTCTCTCATGATTTTACCCCAAGTCTTTTTTCTTAGAGCCCTGCTCTGTTAGGTTAAAATCTCAGGGTATGTCTTCACTAGCAATGTCCAATCGCTGCATGGCTGTGTAGTAGCAGCACCAGCGCTGGAGGAGAGCTCTCCCAGTACTGGGGGAAAAAAACACCCCATGAGGGGAGTAGTTACCAGCGCTGGGAGCCAGTGCACTGTCCACACTGCCACTTTACAGCGCTGAAACTTGCAGCACTCGGAGGGGTGTTTTTTCACATCCAAAAGTTGCAGTGCTGTAAAGTGGAAGTGTAGACATAAAGCATGCCTTGTAAGGTATCAGGGGAAAGGTTATGATCTGCTGCAAGTAATTTCTCTGTCCATACATGTGTATCACTAATGCATATGGAGTTATGAGAATTGTGTTGTGTGGTTGTCACAAAAACGTGCTGTAAATTAAGGAATCAGCAAGATATTCACTCCCCAGAGACAACAGCAAGTTGGGTGGCGTGTTAAACAACCCATCAACAACCATTGTCCAGCAAGGGAGGTACAATGCAATGACTCGCCTGTATGAGGCCACACCAGGGGAATTGCTCAACCTTGCCTGGAGACTCAGCGATGCCCCCAGACATGCCTGGGCTTGTGTTTTCCAAGCACATGGACTGAGAGTATAAAACTGAACTTGGGGGCCAGGCTTGGCCTTTCTCCTTCACCCACCTACTGTGCAAGCAACAAGGACACTCTGAAGACTCCAACTGATGGGACTGGCCCAGATTTCAAGGGTGAAATCTGTGTACTATGAACTGCAATATCCAGTGGGGTGAGAGAAACTGCTTAGTCTAGTTGTTTCCCAGTCTAATAGGGTTGAGAGTTTGTTATATCCTTGGGGGCAGCCGGTTTAGGAAGAAATCACTTGAGGCCAGACAGCAGACAGCTAACAAAACTACCATTTATTTACAGACGCAGAGCTCGCCTAACTGGCTGAAGCTGGCTGGGCTATCCCCTAATAATCTAACTTAGTTGCCATAGGAACAAAAACATGACAACCAAATACACAACATATTCCTTCCCCCCCAATAAAATCCCCTAAATAAAACACACAGACTAGAGAGGAGGGTACACGCCTCCATTCCCGGCTAACCCTGGGATGATTTTGCCCCATAACCATGGGTTCACCCTAGCTAAAGATCCAGCCGATGAGGCGGCCTCTGTCTCTAGGTGGATTATGGCGAACTTCTGGTGGTGTTGCACCCGAAAGTACCATGGGCTCAGGGTCCGCAGCACGAACAGGTGAGGAGGTGGTATCAGCTCGTGCTGGGCAAAGGGATATTCAGCGCGGCAGTAATGGAGGAGAACAGTCAGGACAGGTGATTCGTGATTCGGTGTCTCACGGGCAGGTGAAGTCAGACCACTCAACTGCAGATGGTGCTGAGGACTGGCATGACCTGGCAACAGCTGATCTACATGTCGCCGCCAGGTAAGATTCTCTGCAGTCCGGACTGTGTAGGAAACATGTCCTGTTTGAGTGAGATCATGGCAGGACCCATTTAGCTCTGGAAGTATAAGTCCGAGCCAAAAATGGCTGTCCCAGGCAAAGGTTGCGTCTTTTGCTCTGGGTGCCCGTCTGATACTGTATTGCTGCTGATGTTGCACAATTTGTTGGGTTCAGAAGGTTCAGCAGATCAAAGCAAGTGCGCAGCTGTCCTCCCATCATTAGAAAGGCCGGGGATGCCTGGGTCGTAGCATAAGGTGTTTTTTTTTGTAGGAAAGTAAGAAGTATCCAGACGCTTTTGAATGGAGTGTTTCCCTTGCTGATTCAAAGGTGTTTCATTGTCTGCACAAATCTTCAGCTAATCTGTTGTGGATGGATGATATGGTGCTGACGTGATGTATGTATCCCATTTGCTCATAAAATTTTGAAACTCCTGAGAGACGAACTGCGGCCATTGTCGCTCACAAGTTGTTCTGGCAACCGAAACGATAAAGAGTCCCGTAGTTTTTGGATAGTACTCTCTGCAGTAGTGGACTCATTATAGAGACTTCTGCCCATACTCTTCCAGTCTTTGTAGGTAGCCTCTAAATTCTTTAAGTGATCCTCCTCATTCCTCCAGTGACCAGGATATCAGCCAGATAGCACTGAACTCCTGACAAGCCACACAAGATCTGTCCATACCCTCTGGAACAGGTGGGAGCAATGTTATTCCGAAGGGTAGGTGACAGAATCGATAAAGCCCTTATGAGTCACAATAGTCAACAGCTCTTGGGACTTTTCA
This sequence comes from Chelonoidis abingdonii, assembly GCF_003597395.2. Taxonomy (NCBI): domain Eukaryota; kingdom Metazoa; phylum Chordata; order Testudines; family Testudinidae; genus Chelonoidis; species Chelonoidis abingdonii. The sequence goes on from NC_133777.1 coordinate 81,426,167, forward strand.
TCGACATGCATCTGTAAAATATGCTTGACTCAGATCAATCTTACTGAACTTTGTCCCCCAGCCAGGCCTGCAAAGAGGTCATCGATGTGGGGAGCGGATATGCTCTGCACACAACACTGGGTTGACAGTGACTTTAATCACCGCAAATCCGGAGAGAGCCATCTTTCTTCACTATTGGAACGATAGGAGTGGCCCATGAGCTATGGGTAATGGTATTAGGACTCCATTGGGGACCAGGCGCTCCAGGTCTGCTTCAATTTTGGCCTGATGGCAAGGCACAGTTCGGGCTTTCAGATATTTTTGGACTGTCAGTTTAATGTTCAATGTTACAGTGATTCCCTTCATACTCCCAAATCATCTCCAAAACCGCAGCATTTTCCTTAGTTTGGGTTAGACTGGTTTCTTCTTAGTCATCTGTGCACTTCTGCTCAGTTCAGCTGATCTTCCCAAGCAAGACTGCCCGTTAAGGCTGGGTAGTTACCTCTCACCACAAACAGTGACAATTTAGCAGCCTGTCTGTTGAGCTCCACCTTAACATCGATAGTGCCCAACATGGGCACAGCTTCTCCTGTATACATCTTCAGAACAGTTTTTGTTGCCTTAAGTGGAAGATGCTGTAGCTTTCTTATACACAGTCTCAGAGACCAGCGAGACCGCTGCACCGGTGTCCAGTTCCATGCATATAGGTTGCATCCAACAATGGGGTTACCCAGTATTCATGTGAGCCCACGCCCAAGACAACAGCAGTGGCACTTCCTCTTGCGATGAGTGTCACCTTGATCTCCTGGGTCTGCTCTAGGGTATGCAGGGATCCTCTTTTGTCGGCCAGACCACAGGCCTCTTTTTCTTTGTTTACAGGCACACTCAATGTGTTCCTTTTGCCACAGTGTCGACACACCAGGTCCTTACACCAGCATTCTGATGCCTGGTGACCGGCGTGCCACAGCGGTAACATTCCTGACTCTGCACAGTTTTGTGGTAGCTTCTTGTGACACTTTTGCCCTAGGGGATGCACCGATGTATTGCGCCTCCCTTGTAGCCAGTTCCATGAGACAGCAATATCAACAGCCTCTGTAATGTAAGTTGAGCTCTGTCAGTAGGCGCTTCTGTATAGCTTCACTGTACAGGCCACACCTAACTGTCACGCAGGGCATCATTAACATCTCTGTAAATTCACAGTGTTCTGCTAGCTTTTTTAAAATTGCTACAAATTGTACAAACTGTTTCATCTCTTTTTGTCTCTTTTGTGGAACCGATACTTTCAGCAATTACCATGGTTTGGGGAAGAATGGGACCCAGGATTTCCACGATGTCACTGTAAGATTAGTCTCAGGCTAACGGGTGTAGTAAGCTGCGTAGCAGGGAGTGGGTTTAGCCCCTACAACACTTAAAATATTGGCACTTCTTCTCTTCTCTAATGTCATTTGCAATAACAAAAGCTCAAAACGCTCAGTATACACATGCCTTTGCACTACAGTCTCATCAAAGTTCAGTGGCCTGGTCAGAGTAGCCATGATTTTAGTTTCACTTTCACAGTCAGTGCAAACAGCAGTTTTTTGTTTGTTTGTTCTTACTTGACTACTTTTCCTCTGTTACTGGAAGCAGCACCGGAACCCCTCTACTCGTCACCACTTGTATATCCTTGGGCAGCCGGTTTAGGAAGAACATCACTTGAGCCAGCAGCAGACAGCTAACAAAACTACCATTTATTTACAGACACAGAGCTCGCCTAACCAGCCAAAGCTGGCTGGGCTATCCCCTAATAATCTAACTCAGTTGCCATAGGAACAAAAACCATGACAACCAAATACACAACAGTTTAGACTGTGTGCTTATATCTTATTTCTGTTGGTAACTAACTCTGACTCTTTGCCTATCACTTAAAATTTATCTTTTGTAGTAAATATATTTGTTTTACTATTTCTTTACCAGTGAGTTTGTATGAAGTGTGTGGCAAATCTGCTCAGGTTTGCAAAGGCTCATGTATGTCCACTCTCCGTTCATGAAGCGGTGAATCAATTAATAAATTTGTACTGCTCATCTTGAGCAGTGCAAGATGGTATATTCCTGAGATACAGTGTTGGGAGCTGGGGGGATTTTGTTTGTGCCTTTGTCTGTGTGATTCACAAGTGGCTTTGGGAGCATTCATGCAATCTAGCTGGGTGTGGGGCTCTACATGCTGTTATGCTGGGTGATCCCAGCACCTTGAGGGGTTTGCTACTGGTCATTAGCAAGGCATTGCGAGAGGCAGCCCAGGCTGAAGAGAGTTGAGGGGGGCACAGCAGTCCCAGGCTGCCCCCTGGAGAACCCCTCCGACTCAGCTTTCATTTAAAAGAGAAAAATAACTTTCTACCCCTCATGGTTGCAGAGAAAAGCTTGAAAATGTGACCCAAGCACATCCTAAAGTCTCTTAAAGTAGAAAGCAAAGAAAAAGAACCTCAGATTGTTTGCCTTAAAAATCAGGAGATTTTAAAATAATCTCATGATCTTTTTCCTTTTTGGAGACTCCCAACTCTGATTTTGGAGAGCTTAAGGCTAACAATACTGCCCCTTTGCCAAGAAACAAATCAAATTGTACTTCTGCCTTTGTTCCCTGCCAAGCAGAGAAACTCAAAATACTGCACTGCATGATTTTCTTTTCAGGGTTTTCCTTAGCAGCTCATTTTAAATGACTTTGTTACTAAAACACTGGACTCCTCAAGAGAGTCAGCATAACTGTTAAATTAAGAACTGAAGAAAATCATAAACTTGTTACTGGAGATTGTTTCCAGTGCCTGGACAAATAAAAATCTAGTAAAAATAATTTAATTTGAAACCCAGTCCTGTCTCAGTTAGGTCAGCATTGTCCCGTATCGACCAGAGATTCCTGGAGGATACTATACCAGATACTTTTTACATAAATGTTCTTGCCCCATCTTTGAATGTCCTATGCCATGATTTTATGGGCTTTCATCTTAGTTTATTTTCCTTCTCAAAAGAACAATAGTTGGTACAGTCTTCGATGTCACTGCAGGTCATTGTGAAAATTGCTATCCTGTTTAAAGAACCACACCCAAACATACTAATTAAAAATGGACACAAAAGCATGTTTGAATCAGCCTAGCTGAAAGGAAACAAGCGATGTCTTGGCTTTTTTGCTGTTTCACTTTCTCATAGAAATTAGAGGTGAGAAGGACCTAACCTGGTCATTTATCTCATCTGCTTGGGCCAATCCAGGCTTGTTCCCAACGGTTGATTTTCCAGGGATTTGTACAGCTTGGGTTTAATTGACTTGAGACATGGTTTCCACCACTTGCCTTGGGCGTTTGTTCCACATCTAAGATATTCCATTATTAACATACATCTCCCTGCTTTGCATCTGAAATGTTCCTTTTCTTCCATCCTATTTGCTTCTAATTGTACCACCTTTTCCTACCCAAAGAATTTTTCTTCCTCCTTTGGTATTTACACCCTATTAATTGTATGTGATTATTATCCATTCCCCTTAGTCCTAATTCATTGTCATTTGGAGCAGGGACGGCTCTGTTTTTAGCCGCCCCAAGCACGGCAGTCAGGCGGTCTTCGGCGGCACGCCTGCGGGTTGTCCACTAGTCACGCGGATTTGGCGGTGTTTCTGCAGGTGATCTGCTGGTCTCACACTTCAGCGTACCCACTGCCGAAGCCACGGGACCGGCAGACCACCAGCAGGCGTGCCACCGAAGGCTGCCTGACTACCGCCCTCACAGGCAGTCTTTCAGGCTCTCACCGCATCTTTAGCTATTGCGCCAAGAATGGTCACAACATGGTTATATTCACCATGTCCTGTGCATGCTACCAATGTTCTGCTAGGTCTGGGGTACTGAAGGGATTCCACTCAGTTGGGATGGGGCTCTAATACCGCATGTTTTAGGCACAGCAAGAACTCTCTGCATGAATTCCCCAATTACAAGGCCCTGCTTTCGGGTTCAATCCAGTGATGTTTTGCCACTGATGTCAACAGGACTGTGACTAGGCCTTCATGTTGGAAGCACCTTAAAGGGAGTCACCAGAGCGTCTCCTCTTTGTTGTGCGGTGGGCTAAACTCACTGTCAGCCCCTGGCTATTTTCGGGGGGGTCTGTAGTAGTGAAGAGTCCATTACAATTACAAAGCTGCTGACTCTGTACAGATCTGAGTGAAAGTGCTTTGCTTGCAGGCACCTCCAAGACAGGGGACGGGTAGAGCATCAGGGAAGGGTGGGGAGTGTATGTGTGTAAGTTTGGAACGAACTGTAAATGTTTCTGACCTACTTGCCTTTGGCTAGCCAACAATTGCACGTTCAGTGTGTAATGGCGACGCAGTGAGGAACTGCTCACAGATCAGACATTCCAACTGAATTTCCAATGAGATTAAGGAAATTATGTGTAACAGCTGTCTTGTGTGTTATGCAGCCGGTCCCAGGAGCCTTGAATGGGCCAAGACACCAGTCGGGGGAAAAGAGGGTGAGATGAGGCAGGGAGGGAGACTGACTAGAGAAGGGAGTGCCTAAGATGAGAAGAGATGAACTGTTTAAGATGGGTAATTGTCTGTGGCATTAGCCCAGGCAAAGATGTGCCATTCAATACCACCTATATGCTTCTCCTTCCCTTGTAATCTGTGCTCCCTTCCTTTTAATGGTGGGAGCTAAGCACCTTGTATTAGCTTTGTCTTTTCAGAACATGTGTTGGCATCATTGGTTTTCTTTGCAAATAGCCGTTTATTTTGCTGGCGCACCCAAGGGCATTCTAAGGGCATGGCATGGTTTGCTAGGTTGCAAAGGAAAATAGTCCCTTTCCAGCATACCGCTTTCAGGCTTCTGTACCCAAGGAAACTAACCAGTATAATTCCACTGCTATGGCTATGTATAATTCCCCTTATGGATGCTGTCCTGGAATGACAGTTACTTTATTCTGGTCTAATTACTCCACTTCTGCAGCAGATCATACTGCAGAAGTTCTGCTGGTCAGTTTCCTTGGGTAGACAACTTTTCAGTCTTTCTGCAGCTGGCTTCCAATTCTTCTATAAATCCAGCCCATTCCAGTTGGAGTTAGAACATATACTACTAGCTTATGGAGCTTTTCCTCCAGTGCTAGTAAATCAGGGTTCTCTACAAATCTCTGCAGAAGGACCTGACGCGCTGTCCGATTGAACTGGACTGGGCACAGGAGTGGAATGTGGTAGGAAGAGGCAGAGATGGCTTAAACCCAGTCTTGTGCAGCACTCTAAAGCAGGGGCCACATCAGGTTTCAGAAACTGTATGAAGGGCTGGTTAATGGAGGCTGTGCCTCCCCAAACAGCCAGGCGTGGCCTGGCCCCCACCCCCTATCCAACCGCCCCCCTGTTTCTCGCCCCCTGATGGCCCCTCTGGGACTCCTGCCCCATCCAACATCTTCTGTTCCCTGATGGCCCCACCAGTACCCCTGCCCCATCCACCCCTCCCTGTCCCTCAACTGCCCTCCGCCGCCCCATCCAAAGCACCCTCCTTCATGACTGCCCCCCCCCGAACTTCTGCCCCCATTCAACCCTCCTCTTCCCCGCCTTCTGACCACCCGGCCCCCTATGCATGCCCCAACCACGCTGCTCAAAGCACCAGGACAGGCAGCTGGCCACGCCGCTGTGCAGCACAGAGCACTGGGTCAGGCCGGGCTCTGCAGCTGTGCTGCCTGGCCGCCCAGAGCGTTGCACCGGCAGTGCAGTGAACTGAGGCTGCGGGGAAGGGGGAACAATAGGGGAGGGGCCGGGGATAAGCCTCCCAGAACAGGAGCTCAGGGGCCAGGCAGGGTGGTTCTGAGGGCCAGATGTGGCCCGCGGGCTGTAGTTTGCCCACCTCTGCTCTAAAGCCAGAGCAGGACCTTTCCACCCTGCAGAACAGCTTGGGGCCCAGCTGTAAGAGCTGCTCCAACTCACATTTGGTATCTATGGCATTGGCTGATCCAGCAGCTAAGAAACGCCGGAGTACAGCAGTGCACCAGCCAAGCCTGCTGCACCAATTGCTAGATTCTTCCCTGCCTCACGCAAAGCATATGGGAGAGAATCAGAGAGGAGGTTATGGCCAGATGACCATTCAGAGTTGCTGCTGGGCACCTTCTAAGTGTGCTACTGACACAGGCCTTGCACCAGTGGGGGATTGGTGTCCTGGGGCAGAGCGCTGCCATGCGCCGTACACCAGCAAGGCAGGAAACAGAGACGCAAGAGCAGGCTGCAGCAGATACATCAGCAGGCAGATTCTGTTCAGAGGAGGAAGTCTGTGCTGGGCCTTTGCATCCCGATTTTGTGTGTGTGTGTGGTGGCACAAAGGGACTGGAATCTAGATGCAAATGTCTAGCCAAGAATGTGCCACCACAGGGGTGCAAAGGGGCTGTAACCTGGTTACAGAATCGGGTCCCAAAATTTCCCAGTGGCCACATCTGCCAGTTTCAAGGCCACTGGAGCAATGTAAAGGGGCCAAAAGTTAAATTGGCCCAATATATTTCAAATCAAAAGTATAGCACAGTGGATTGGTAGCTGCTGGATCTGGTCAGATTTAAAAACTGCCTGGATTTTGCTTCACAAAATGGCAGATGCTCCTGCAGACAGGCAGCCTCCTTAGATATTTAAAGGTGCAGGAAAGAGAGGCCCAGATCACAACAGTCTTATAGCTGCCTGTGCCACAGTCAACACAGCCGTGTTCCCATTTCACATTCCAGGAAAAGAAGCAAGGAGGACAAGCACTTGAACTAACTCTAAGCACAACGTTATATCCCCTGTTTAAATCAATTCTGCCCCTTTCTTCCCCCTGAAATAGGAGGCAGGTTTGGGTTATTGTGCTTCAGTTGGAAGATCCAATATCTAGATAGATGCTTTAGTCAAATATAAGTTGCTGGGCTCAGTACAGGGGTAACTGGATGTAATTCTGTGGCTTGTGATACACAGGAGGTGAGCCGACTAGATGATCTAATGGTGCCTTCTGACCTTAAACTCTATGAATATCTCTTTCTATTTGCAAGGGATCCAGGCGATTTGAACAGACAGCATGCTGTGAGATGGATGAACTGACTTCTCCTGTTGTGTAGAGTCAGGAAAAAATTGGATTTCTGCTGTATTTATGCTTGCTAATCTACAGCCTTTTCCCTCTGGGTTTCATCAGATATATCGTGAGAGCAGCTAATAAGGGTGGCACTTTTAAAATAACATTTTGCATCAAAGAGCAGAGGCCCCATTGGTGGGGACACGGCATCCCAAGTACACTGAACACGCACACAGTTCATTTGAAATCTGTCTCCTGAACAAGGCTGGCCATGGGAGTGATCTATGACTGATAAAGCAGTTAGAACAGCTGACCCTGACATCCCTGGATTATCTGATGTTCTCAGCATTTATAAGCAAGCAAAAGCTAGTGGCAGTCAGACCGACTGGCTCCTCTCAGAGCTTGCAGCCCAGATGGGAGGCGAGACCTTCCATCATGAGGCTTGCTTTTCTGAGCTCAGCTAAACAAGCCCAGCGGAGAGCTCTCTCTCATTCACCCTCCCTTCCCCCCAAAAGGCCACTTATAAATTGACTGCATACAAGAAAAGGCCTGTGTGTCTTTGCAGGTCACCTGTCCCCTGGTGTACTGTGGTGTAAATGAAAAGGATGCGAAAGTAGATGCCAAGTTACAAGCACCTTGCACCTTAAAACTGTCCCCAACTATGTCTGAATCTGAAGCATTAATTCCCTTTTCTTAAATTGAATCTTAGAGCTCAGCATTCACTTGGAAGATGAATCTTATGCTGAACCTGGCTTGAGTGTCAGATTTGTAACAAAAGTTGAAAGTAGATAAGGTTTGGGTAGTTTCTGTACACAGAAACTACCCAAACCTTTTGGCTTTTGTACATAAGAAGAGCTATAATACTTCTTACGCTATAAATTCACTTGTAACTTGTAAAGATTCCCAGATATTCAGCCTAAACCTTTCCTTTCTTCATTTTGTCCAAGTATTCCTACATATATCCTCTTTTCTTCTTAAATAACTCCTCTCTCTCTCTCTCCTTACAGTTTGTCCTTTATTTATTTATCAGCTTTTATCCTGTCCTGTAGTCATGACTCAGTAAAGTTAAGCCATGTATAACTCTGGTGCATAGAAGAGAGGATGATTACTTCTGCTAGATGGTTGGTGATGATATAATTAGACTTGGCAGAATTCGATTTTTATTTTTTATGATTTAATAGAGATACTTGACTTAATCCCTTTAAAAAGGGAAACGTATGAACTCTGCAGCAGGTACTGATTTGCCCGAGGTAACTCGACTTCACTGGAACAACTGCTCTTGCAGACATATCGAGGTCACAGAAACAGAAACCTTAGACTTCTGTGATGAAAGACAACCCAGAGAGAACTAGCTACTCCAGGAGGCTTCCAGTCTGAGATGTTTCTTCTTGTATGTTGCAAGAGCTTTTAGTATGTTTCAGAACAGTGGCCTGCCTTTTGTGGGTGAAGTTTGCATCCACATGTTTACACCCGCAGTTCAGTTCACGGTGCAAATCTGAATAGCTACATCTTTATCTTCTTGCTTCCAGTTGAAAATTTATTTAGAATTACAACTGCTCCTGCTGATAGTCCTGGCTCCTTTTGTGGCTGCCAAAGTGCAGACACAAATTGCCCCCACAAACAGGAAAGTCAGGCCTCAGCCTGGTTGCAAATGTACACTATGAAGTGCTCTGTTAAGAGGAAGGATGTCGTGAGGCTAAAGCACAGGACTGAGAGGTTAACACAGTTCAGTGCATAGAACCGGGAATCAGAATATCTAGGCTCTCGTCCCAGTTCTGCCACAGGTTTCCTGGATCTTGAGCAAATCACTTAACCCTTCTGTGCCTTAGTTTCTCCCTCTGTGAAACGGGGATAACAGTACTCAGTGTCCTTATATCGAGATCTCAGAGTGTCCATTATGCAGGTGAACCATGGGGTGAAGTTAAGATGGAGCTAAAGCTAGTGTACACGTCTCTCCTCTCCCAAGTTCCAGGATCTCCCTGCCATCAGCTGCAAGATCATCATGGAACCCAAACTGCAGCATATTTTCCCCCATCCCTGTATATGTAATCATCAGGCTCCACAGCACAATACAAACCAAATCAGAATCCCCATCCCTCTAATTCCCCAAAGGAGGATTGCTCTCATCCTTCTCAGCCTTCTAAACACTTGCTCAAAGACATGAAATGAGTGAAGCTCCTTGGGGGAACTTGCAAATGTTCAGTGTGTTTTGGTGTTTAGTAGGAAGAGACATTTATATGGTCCTATCATCTTAATATATTTGCTTGGAAAAATTTATTTCCTCCCAAAAGTTCTGGGTCTTTTCATTAAATATCTAGTTCTGCTCATTTCTGATGTTGGGGTGTGTTGTGTTCTCGAAAAACCAATCCATAGACTCTCCTAACCCTAGGAACATGTCCAGCCAAGCTGCTTTGAATCAGAATAGAGTAGATGAATGTTTTGAGTGTGTTTTCTGAAACGTCTTCGTCCATCCACAGCTCACAAAGTAGCACAATCCAAAGGGCAGCTGTTAAACAAAAGTGAAAACAGACAAAAGGCTGAACAGCTCCCAGGAACGAATCCTGTTAGAGCATCTGGTGACCAGTGTGTCAGACTTCAGGCTAAATCGAGTCTGGTGAATCTTCATCCCTCTCTCAGCTCCACAATGCTGATTCTTTGTTAACGTAAACCAGAGAGATCCTTCCCATCTGTCTCTGGCTTTGTTTACTGTGTCTCTGCATTGCATTAAAGGGCCTTGCATGTCGTACGAAACCCGTCCTTTGGACTGAACTCTCCTGTGGACTGCAGATGGAGAGCAATATTTTATCCATCATTAGGGATGGCTTCAATCAGCATCTTGAATGATTTCCAGCTTCTTCGGACTGCCGCTCCCCATAGTCCTGAACTGAAACTTGCATTAAGTTCTCCTTTAATATTCTGAATTACATTGGTGAAAGAAAAGGAGTATATACTTGTGGCTGAATAATGGTTTGTCTACAATGCACAGTTAACCTGGGTTCTTAGCCCAGGTTTTAGCCCAGCTGCCCCCACAGTCCGCACAGAAAAACTTGGGCACTAGTTTTGTAGCTGCTTTAAACCCAGGCTATTTTACTAGACTGGGAGTGTGGATTAGAGGCCTGGCCCTGTTTTAGCTCGAACAGGAACCCCCACACGTTACAGTGAAGATGCAGGCTAAACCACTCCAGTGCTGTTGGTCTCCCAGTGCTTTTCCACAATTCCCCCTGAAGGACAGTCAAGTTCTCCTGCAATGGACACAATTGGCTGGGAAAGAATCTTAGTCTCTTGGCCCAAAGGGCCATGGGACACCCCGCCCCCAGACACATAGGGGGCAGCGCAGTATCAGTGGCATCACAGTAATTCAGATCAAGCTTTTCAGTGTGGCTGCTCAAGCCCAGGCTGACCCCTCACCTGGGTTAACTGGGCAGTGTAGACGAAGCCTCAATGATTCTTAATCCCAGGCCTGAAACGGCTTCCTTTCCCCCTCCCACACCCCCTGTCACTGGGTGGCCCAACCCCGCACCTCAGGAATCCTACACGTAAAACACATCTTGGGGCACAGATCCATATTCACCACCAAGCAACTCCATGTCTGTCAGACCCTCAGTTAGGACATGGTCTTTTCTGGCCATCACAAGTGGTTGGTTCTTTTAAGTTAGAGTTGTCACAGGCAGCATGTTTTGTTCTTTGGCCTCCCAGTCTCTGTCAATGGTGTTTTGTTCCTGAATAGCTGTAGAAGACGTGACGCTTGGGAATTCATCATACCCTAGGACTTAAACAAGGTGTGGAAGAATTGCATCTCCTCCCAACAGCACAGTTTTGTAGGAGTCCACACTGGAGGTCAGTTCAGTAGTCCTCCTTTAGGAAGCTATTTTATTATGGCAGTGTATGGGCTGGACGTCTCCCAAATGTCCCCTCTTGGCCTGAGCTCGCTCTATAGGCAGCCTGCCTCAGTTTCCCCCTTCACGGGGCTTCAATAAACTCCACACAGCTTTTTTATCCAATAATGTTCCTTCCTCCAGAGTCTAGTTCAGGGGTCGGCAACCTTTGGCACACGGCTCACCAGGGTAAGCCCCTTGGTAGGCGGGGCCAGTTTACCTGCCACATCCACAGGTTTGGCCGATCACAGCTCCCAATGGCTGCAGTTCACCGTCCCAGGCCAATGGGGGTGGCAGGAAGCGGTGGCCAGCACATCCCTCAGCCTGCACCGCTTCCCACAGCCCTGGGAGCAGCGAACTATGGCCAGTGGGAGCCGTGATAGGCCGGACCTGTGGACGTGGCAGGTAAACAAACCGCCCCAGCCCACCAGGGGACTCACCTGGTGCCGACCCCCAGAATAACTCAGTCCTGGGGCGGCTTGTCTCCCCCTAACTGTGCTCTCTACAGCTCCTCCCTGCCTTGGCAGGCTACCATCAGCTCATCCTGGCTAGAGGCTTTTTCTGCTCCTGTAGAACCTACTCTCCAGGGCCCTCAGCTGCCTTCATCCCTCTGCTCCAGCTTCCAGGCTGAAACCCTTCTCCCTGGTCAACAGTCTCCTGTAAAAGCCTCCTGCTCACAGCAGCTTTTCTGCAGTCTCAGCCACAGCATCCTTTGCTTGTCTCTCCCTGAGCATGCATCTCTCTGCAGCTTCCTGCTGCTCTTAGCGCGGGAATTACCCTGATTCCTGCTCAGGTGTGCCTGCTTATAGCTTGGGTTGGCTGGCCCCAGGCCTCTGGCCATTAGAAGGGCAAGCCGCTCTGTTACACTTCCCTTCTCTTACGTGGGAGGGCAGGCATGGGTGTGTAGTGCCCCCTCTCCATCCAGTTACCTTCTTTAATGCCAATCTGCTTACAGGTTTTGATGGACAGGTCTGGGTTCTTCTGGATCCTGCCACCCACTCAGCAGGGTGCACCTTTTTTATTTTCCCCTATGAATTTATTTGACAGTGCCTCTATCCCCACTTTGCTCCTTCCTGGCAGGGTCACCAGGGCAGATTGGGAGGAAAATTCTAACTATAGGGTAACCCCCACTTACTTGCCAGATAGTTGGAGACTCCCAAGAAATAACACAAATACATTCAATGTATTCAACACAGTAATTATATTAAACAGGAAACAAATATAACAGGCTAAATCACTATTCTTAGGGTCCCACGCTGGTAATACCCGTGACTTTCCCCAGTCACAGGACCTGATGTAGCAAATGTGTAAATCAGTGTCCTGTTCGTACGTGTACTTTGCTGGGGCCTTGATGACCGATGACCACGATCTCTTCTCTGCAGTGGTTTAGCAGTGTGGCTGTCTGGATTCAGTACAGCCCAAAGGACTCTCAAGTGGGAGGAGGTGGTAAGTCCCTCCACAATTTATTATGCAGCAGGTTGTAAAATCCCCAAACGCTCATTCTCTGGCTTAAGCACACAGTTCAGGGAATAGAGGGTCCCCAAAACAAGTTCCCCAACTGACTAACCAAAAGAGAGTGCATTCAGAAACTCCATGAATGATCCTCAGGTTCAGAGATGACTCTGGACTCCTCGGTCACTGCAGAGGGGCTGATCTCTGCTGGCAGGGATCCTCTTCAAGCAGGAGTCAGGCTGCTTCAGTCCCAGGATTTCCCCTCGCCACAAAGTGGTGCAGGGCTCAAGATGCAGATTACCCAACTACACTAACATCCAAACTGTCGTCTCCTAGCCCAGCATCCAGACACACTCCCAGCAGGCAGCAGCCCTGAACTAGCAGCCAGAGCAGAGCTGACCATGTGGGGACTGGTCTCACCCAGGGAGCTGGCTGGGGAAGTTCCCCAGAAAAACTCTGACTGGGAATCATCAGTGGGGAGGGAAAAGCCCAGCTGAGGGATCTTGCTTTCCAGTCCCTAGAGGCCAGTTCTCAGGGGGAACCCTGCCTGCAGATCTAGGACTCACCACTCCCCAACACAGCCAGTCCTACCCTTGCCCTGGTTGGCTCCAGACTGACTCAAAAATGGCCTCTCCCCTTCCCTGAGCTCCCTGGGAGAGCCCGTCACTCCCTATTGGTTACTGGGCAGACTGTGAGTCTGCCTTGGTTCCCCCTCCCTACCAGAGACAGTGCACCTCTCCCTGAGCTGCCAGCAGACAGAGCCCCAAGAATCTAGATCATCTCCTTGGGGTTTACAGGTGAACTAGGAATTGCTATACAGGCAATGGGCATATAGCAGAAGGTCTTCAGTGAGTGCTTCTATTCAAGTTGTTTTCAGTCGGCTTGTGCCCCGGTCACACTGCTTGGCTTAGCTCCAATTGCTCAAGACTGTGTGCTCAGAGTGAATTAATATTGTTACGAATAAATATTTCTGAAGCCCCAGAACTTTATATCGTGCTTTACAGTGATTTCAGCCAAAAGTCACTACCTGAATGGTCATTCATTTTCTCTAGGATTAGTAGTGTAAAATTTATGCACATTGGCTTCATCGAGGCAAATCCTATTCGTTCCACCATCACTAGAGAGAGACCTAGGTATAGCAGCAGGAGGCAGGATTTACTGGGGCTAAATAATGGGAATGTTACAGGCAGAGCTGGTTGGGAATTTTCAAAACCAAAACTCTTCATGAAACAGGGATGGGTTTGATGAATTTCCTGACACGCAGAAAGTGGAGGGAGCGAGTTTCAAAATTGTTCTAAATGAAAATTCAGATTTGTTTTTAAATTTAAGCTAATTAGACTGAAAAAGGTCAAAATCTAAATGAAATGTTTCAATTGACCCAGAATGAAAAAAGGTTCAAATCTTTAAAATATTTTGACTTTTTGTCCCAATTTGAGACTAGAACAATTTTTTGAACTCTTGAAAATATTCACTTGCTACCACTTCTGCATATTCAGAGTAAGAGATGCATTTATATTCTTTTTTCAAAGTCTTTCTTGGTTTTGTCCTAGATGTAACACCTTGATACTGAGAGGGTCATAGAGATTTGAATTCTTAATGCAATAAGTGTACAGTTTCTGGAAATGAGCTCACTTCTGGGGGGTGGTTTTTGAACAGATGTTATCTGACAGAAACTAAGGGTACGTCTACACTGCACGATTATTTCGAATTAGCTTAAACCGATATTACAAAACAGATCTAATAAAATCGGTTTAGCGCGTCCACAGTGGGATCCCGAAATCGATTGTTTGCGTCCATGGTCCAAAGCTACCATCGAT